>NC_134266.1:198230985-198545985 GCF_031893055.1 Leptodactylus fuscus | reverse complement strand
AATAGAATGCATTGGCCAGCGCTGATTGGCCAATGCATTCTATTAGCCCGATGAAGTAGAGCTGAATGTGTGTGCTAAGCACACACATTCAGCACTGCTTCATCACGCCAATACAATGCATTAGCCAGTGCTGATTGGCCAGAGTACGGAATTCGGCCAATCAGCGCTGGCTCTGCTGGAGGAGGCGGAGTCTAAGATCGCTCCACACCAGTCTCCATTCAGGTCCGACCTTAGACTCCGCCTCCTCCGGCAGAGCCAGCGCTGATTGGCCGAAGGCTGGCCAATGCATTCCTATGCGAATGCAGACTTAGCAGTGCTGAGTCAGTTTTGCTCAACTACACATCTGATGCACACTCGGCACTGCTACATCAGATGTAGCAATCTGATGTAGCAGAGCCGAGGGTGCACTAGAACCCCTGTGCAAACTCAGTTCACGCTAATAGAATGCATTGGCCAGCGCTGATTGGCCAATGCATTCTATTAGCCCGATGAAGTAGAGCTGAATGTGTGTGCTAAGCACACACATTCAGCACTGCTTCATCACGCCAATACAATGCATTAGCCAGTGCTGATTGGCCAGAGTACGGAATTCGGCCAATCAGCGCTGGCTCTGCTGGAGGAGGCGGAGTCTAAGATCGCTCCACACCAGTCTCCATTCAGGTCCGACCTTAGACTCCGCCTCCTCCGGCAGAGCCAGCGCTGATTGGCCGAAGGCTGGCCAATGCATTCCTATGCGAATGCAGACTTAGCAGTGCTGAGTCAGTTTTGCTCAACTACACATCTGATGCACACTCGGCACTGCTACATCAGATGTAGCAATCTGATGTAGCAGAGCCGAGGGTGCACTAGAACCCCTGTGCAAACTCAGTTCACGCTAATAGAATGCATTGGCCAGCGCTGATTGGCCAATGCATTCTATTAGCCCGATGAAGTAGAGCTGAATGTGTGTGCTAAGCACACTCATTCAGCACTGCTTCATCACGCCAATACAATGCATTAGCCAGTGCCGATTGGCCAGAGTACGGAATTCGGCCAATCAGCGCTGGCTCTGCTGGAGGAGGCGGAGTCTAAGGTCGGACCTGAATGGAGACTGGTGTGGAGCGATCTTAGACTCCGCCTCCTCCAGCAGAGCCAGCGCTGATTGGCCGAATTCCGTACTCTGGCCAATCAGCACTGGCTAATGCATTGTATTGGCGTGATGAAGCAGTGCTGAATGTGTGTGCTTAGCACACACATTCAGCTCTACTTCATCGGGCTAATAGAATGCTCTGCTACATCAGAGCCGAGGGTGCGCTTGAACCCTTGTGCACACTCTGCTTCATCAAGCTAATAGAATGCATTGGCCAGCGCTGATTGGCCAATGTATTCTATTAGCCTGATGAAGTAGAGCTGAATGTGTGTGCTAAGCACACACATTCAGCTCTACTTCATCGGGCTAATAGAATGCATTGGCCAGCGCTGATTGGCCAGAGTACGGAACTCGACCAATCAGCGCTGGCTCTGCTGGAGGAGGCGGAGTCTAAGATCGCTCCACACCAGTCTCCATTCAGGTCCGACCTTAGACTCCGCCTCCTCCAGCAGAGCCAGCGCTGATTGGCCGAATTCCGTACTCTGGCCAATCAGCACTGGCTAATGCATTGTATTGGCGTGATGAAGCAGTGCTGAATGTGTGTGCTTAGCACACACATTCAGCTCTACTTCATCGGGCTAATAGAATGCATTGGCCAATCAGCGCTGGCCAATGCATTCTATTAGCGTGAACTGAGTTTGCACAGGGGTTCTAGTGCACCCTCGGCTCTGCTACATCAGATTGCTACATCTGATGTAGCAGTGCCGAGTGTGCATCAGATGTGTAGTTGAGCAAAACTGACTCAGCACTGCTAAGTCTCTGCATTCGCATAGGAATGCATTGGCCAGCCTTCGGCCAATCAGCGCTGGCTCTGCCGGAGGAGGCGGAGTCTAAGGTCGGACCTGAATGGAGACTGGTGTGGAGCGATCTTAGACTCCGCCTCCTCCAGCAGAGCCAGCGCTGATTGGTCGAGTTCCGTACTCTGGCCAATCAGCGCTGGCCAATGCATTCTATTAGCCCGATGAAGTAGAGCTGAATGTGTGTGCTTAGCACACACATTCAGCTCTACTTCATCAGGCTAATAGAATACATTGGCCAATCAGCGCTGGCCAATGCATTCTATTAGCTTGATGAAGCAGAGTGTGCACAAGGGTTCAAGCGCACCCTCGGCTCTGATGTAGCAGAGCTGAGGGTGCACAAGGGTTCAAGTGCACCCTCGGCTCTCCTACATCAGAGCCGAGGGTGCGCTTGAACCCTTGTGCAGCCTCGGCTCTGCTACATCAGAGCCGAGGGTGCGCTTGAACCCTTGTGCACACTCTGCTTCATCAAGCTAATAGAATGCATTGGCCAGCACTGATTGGCCAGAGTACGGAATTCGGCCAATCAGCGCTGGCCAATGCATCCCTATGGGAAAAAGTTTATCTCACAAAAATCACAATTACACACCCGATAGAGCCCCAAAAAGTTATTTTTAATAACATTCCCCCCTAAATAAAGGTTATCCCTAGCTATCCCTGCCTGTACAGCTATCCCTGTCTCATAGTCACAAAGTTCACATTCTCATATGACCCGGATTTGAAATCCACTATTCGTCTAAAATGGAGGTCACCTGATTTCGGCAGCCAATGACTTTTTCCAATTTTTTTCAATGCCCCCAGTGTCGTAGTTCCTGTCCCACCTCCCCTGCGCTGTTATTGGTGCAAAAAAGGCGCCAGGGAAGGTGGGAGGGGAATCGAATTTTGGCGCACTTTACCACGTGGTGTTCGATTCGATTCGAACATGGCGAACACCCTGATATCCGATCGAACATGTGTTCGATAGAACACTGTTCGCTCATCTCTAATTATTACCTTTCTGAAAAGGGAGTCTTCTATAAAATGAATACTTTTGAGATTAGAAACAACCTCCAGTTTAGTTTACTTAAAGGGGTTGGCCACTTTCAGACCAATATTGACAAACAAATGTACAATAAAAAGATAAACAATTTTCCAATATACTTTCTGTATCAATTCCTCACGGTTTTCTAGATTTCGGCTTGCTGTCATTCATTGTTACTTCTATAGGATAAAAGTCTGACCATGGTCATGTGATTTACGGTCTGTGGTCATGTGATGAGCACACAGGTGCACAGCTGACTACCAGGCAGATGTCTGATTATTGTGCTGTGACTATAACGAGTAGCACCTGTGTGCTCATCACATGACCATGGACCGTAAATCACATGACAATGGACCGCCAATCACATGACCATGGTCAGAGTTTTATCCTCTAGAAGTAACAGAATGAATGACAGCAAGCCGAAATCTAGAAAACCGTGAGAAAGTGATACAGAAAGTATATTGGAAAATTGTATATCTTTTTATTGTACATTTGTTTGTCAATATTGGTCTGAAAGTGGCCTGACCCCTTTAACCACTTCCGGACTGCCCATAGACTTTATACGTCTGGGAAGTGGTTGCCTTGTTCTGACAGGACGTACCGGTATGTCCAGTCAGAACACAGTAGCTGCACGGAGATCGAGGTTTATTCCCTTCCCTGCCATCTCGATCGTTGTGTATGCGGTCGCCCTCTGACCCGGCGGTCACGTGATCCGCCAGGAGCAGCGTCTTACAAGAGCTGCTGGGTCCTACAGGACCCAGATCAGCTCTGTATACTGCGTATACAGCATGCAGGAGGCTGTATTCCTCCTGCAACTGAGGCTAAATGTACCAGCCTCAGTTATAGGGGAAATCAGCCTCTGTAACAAAAAAAAGTGATTAGATGTCTCCAAAGGTCTCTTATGACCTTATGGGGACACAATCTGAAAAAAAAAAAAATAATAATACGCTAATAAAACGCTGTTGTTAAAGGTTATAGCCCCACCCCCGACGACACCATACAAAATAAAAATTACTGTAACGGAGAGGAAAAACTGTTTTATAAAGTTTTTCAGTGACACTTTGTGTTATTAAATGTAAAAAAAAAAAAAAATTGAAAACCAGACACAATTTCCCTCCTATTATGTTTATATTTTCCCGGATATAAAAAAAATTAAAACACATTCGAAAATAAAAACAACATAAAAATACAGCCCTATGTGTCCCCGACAAAAGACGCAAAAATTAGTTGACAGACATGCGAGAAAAATGTTACAGCCCTCAAAACTGCACATACAAAAAAACCGAAAATGTGTCTGGTCCTGGACCACAAATTGGCCCGGTACTGAAGTGGTTAAGGAGCATGTGCTTTGTAAACAATGGCTGCATTCTGCCTACAGCTCCAGGTGGGAAGGTGCAGGGAATATAAGTTCCTTCTGTCCTGATCCATTACCTGAACATCTTCCACTCATACAAGGAGAGAGGATTTATTCCGGACCCTTATTTATCATTGTATAATACAGTACTGGTGGAAATATGTGATTGCTGCAGTAACAAAATATATTGTAAAGTGCAGGATTGTACAACATTTTATAATGCTCTGGAATATAATACTACAGACAGGAAATATCACAAATATTATTTTCTAAATTGGCAGTAAACCTTAAAGCAGTTGCTGTACCTTTTTACTAAATGAATCAAAGAACAGGTTCTTAGCACTAAATGCTTATTTATGGCATGAGATGACATATATGTACATACATAGCTTTGAAGAAGGGATAATACCACTAACCTTAATGCATGTGGACAATCCAAGCTGCCAAATGTTTTTCTAGCAGAGCATTACAAAGATGAGAATTAGCGACCCAGAAACCCAGATGCATATGAGACTTAAGCAAAAGGATATGCCTAGTAACACTGAAACCTAAGAGGAGGACTTGGCTGGTCCTGTGCTGTAATGTTATGCCCTTTGTATAATTCATACCCAGCAGGTGTACTATGTCATTTGTATGCTCTTTTAATCCTAGTGTTAGGTGAGAGTTTACATGCATCCCCCATCATCCTGATGCATCCTGGGAGTGTAGGTAATCTTCTTACTATTGATTCTCTGCGTTTAATATCATCCAAGTCTAAAAGATTAGTGTGTGACAACAGATACAACTGTAATGTAAAATGATACCTTCTGCAGTTTAGTGATAAAACCAATTACTATCACTTTGCATGCAACATAGATTTTTTATTTTTATTTCGAGGGGTCCAACCTGTTTTTGGAGAAAAGTGTTTATTACTCATTTAGTTTACGGAGTAATGTGGAGAGAAGTAGAAGGCTCCATGCTCCATTGTTTCTGACTTGGAGTGCTATTTTTTCCTTTAAAGAGGACCTTTCATGTCCTCGGACACATGTGATTTAATATGACGCTAGAAAAGTGACAGTGCACTGTCGGCTTTCCTATTATGTGCCCCGGGAATGGAGATATCAGTGCCGTTAATTTTTTCACCAATCTCTCCCCACTGTCAGAAGGGCGTTCCTGACAGTCTAGCCTCATCACTGGGCTGTGAGGAATCCCCCTCTCCCCCATCGTGACAGTGGGGAGAGATTGGTGCTGAAACTAATGGCACTGATATCTCCAGCGCCAGGGCACATAATGGGAAAGCCGACAGTGTGCTGAATTCTGTGCACTCTCGGTTTTCTAGCGTTATATAAAATCACATGTATATAAAACTGCATATGCAAGGTCCTCTTTAAGATGATAGATGCCTCAGTGGAACCCATTATTATTCAGTAAGGTATATCGGATGCCCTGGTGTCTGTCCAGCAATGGATCCTTCAGTGTTTTGCTTTCTTTATAAACAGTAGCACGATGCAGATGCTTAGGACAAGGTGCGTTTTTTTGCTGCAGCTTTTGCTATGTTTTTTTAAAAAATTTTTTATTTAAATCCATCAGAAGTGCATTCAGCAGGAGGGAGAAGTATAAAAGCTTCATTTATATTGCCCATTCCTTTTTGTAACCACTTTTGGCTAAAAAAAAATGCAGCTTTTCTGTAATGTGAGGCCTCCGCCTAATGCTAGCATTTGTTTTTCCTTTCATCGGGTATGCTTGTGGACCCGAAAAAATGGAAACTATATCCGCTTAAAAAGTGGCTACCCGTGGACTCCATAGAATATAATGGGGTCTGCTGTTTTTTTGCACAGTTTATGCCCGAAATCAGCAGAGAGCAGGACTTTTCTCACCACATATTTTACATGAAATGGGGGACAGTGTCACCAGATTGTAGTGTGGCTGCATGCCTTGTCCTAATGGTGAAAAATTCAGTAATGTCCAAAATGTCAGTCTGCCTTGAGTTATTATTCTGAGATCCTCTGGAACGAAAACATGCTTCATTCCCATAGAAACATTATGAAGGATATTGTTAGCTGTTGCTTTCATTGTAACAATAAATCTTAATTACCATAAGTATGTACTATACATGCGTATGTATGGAACTGAGAGTTCTCCTACTGTGTATGCTGAATGACACACACTATAAAAGAATATAGATTAGATTCTGTTTTCTGGTGAAGGGGGCATTGAGAAACAATTATACTGTGCCTTGCTCACACAATGTAGGTTAGGAACAGTGTATTTTTTTTTCATTATTTAAGGGTTCCATATGCTGCTATATAGTGTTTCCATAAGTAATGCTTCTACGTGAGAATATTTCTGTAATATGACATGCTATGGAGCTTTGGAGACTTTTCTTTATAGTACAAAGGACTTAACTGAGTACATAGTGTTCTGTAATAAATCACCCATAGAACTTAATGGGTCCATATTGTACCTCTGTGCCCCTCCAATACATAGAAATATTGTATCTCGATATGGCAACACACTGAGTACCTTTGGGTTCATAATGCCTGTCTAGTCACAATTGTAGTTTCATGATAAAAGGTGGACCAACAAAAGTTCTTCTCCTTATTAGAAACATAATCTATTTACTAGATTACCCATGGACAAACAGTACACAGGACAAATATCTAGAATCATCCAGTTATGTTTCAATAAACAGGTCTAGTCAAAAAAAAAGTGAAAAAGAACCTCAGTTGTCTTCCACTTTGTACCTTGGTACTCAAAAGCTGTGCTGAAAGAAATGCAAGACCCTGATGAGGAACAAACAAAACCCAGTTGCTTCAAAGTTAGTATTCTGGATAAGGATTTAAACACTTATCCCCCTAGTCAAAATGGGCTCAGTGTGATTGAGCATTACCACAGGTAGCTATTCCTTCATGCTATATAGTTTATACACTTAGTATATTAGTACCATATGAGAACTGCCTGAATGTATATTTAAATTTTTTATAATTTTTATAGAAATAACTAAATTATTACTGGTTGAAGCCTACACTCTTGGTGGGGTTCTGCATGCTTGAGAAATGGGACAGCAACGTGAACTGTCTCCTTAGTGGGTGCACTTACTTCTCTCCTGATGGCATCTCCATGCTGAATGTATGCTCTATGGGATAACCACAAGTGGTTTTTTTTTCTCTGGGATCTTAGATTTGTGCACTATAGGTAAATATATCTTGGAACTAAACACTGTATGTGCTTTGAATTCATTATACTAATCTATAGGGGGTTTGTATGCTGCCATGCAGGATTTGTCCACTGTATTTCTGAACCCTAAAGGTCAGGACAGTGAAATAGTATTCATCAATCACAGTAATATAGGAGGTTTCTAATATACTCTGAAAGCCACACTTCAGAAAGAAAAGACAGACTCGTATAAACTTTTTAGAAACTCCTTTAGTGCATCACTTATGTATAAATGAAATTATTGACAAATATCATCTAGTACAAAAGGTCTAATAACAGCTCTGTAGGGACATCTAACTTAGAGTTTCAACGGTCCAGGTAAAAGAGTATTCTTTCTGATACACTGTATAGAAATGTAGAACATCTCCAGAATAAACTTAACTATAAAAATACATATACCAAACAAATGAATGGAGAATCAGTAAGAAGCCAAATTACATTGTAAAAGCAATAAAACTTTACACCAGTAGCAAATGTCATGAAAGAGAAAGTGCCAGAAGAATCACCTACAACCAAAGTGTCTAATATGTTGTTTTGTTCTGCAGAAATCATATTTGAAGTCACAAATGGAAAATATGTTCCTAAGAGTATTATGTTCCCTACTGCGTGTTATAGTCTTCAACAGACTGCACAAATACATTTAAGGCTGCCTTCACACGGAGTAACGGCGGGCTCAATTTGAGCTTCTTTTTACAGGCGTAGAACTCCGAGGGTCGCGTTATTGTTCCATTCACGCTGCGTTTTTTTACTATGAGTGCATACTCGGCGTTTTTTGCTCACGTACACGCTACGTTAAAAAACATGGAGCGTGTACGCGAGCAAAAAACGGCACGTATGCGCTCATAGTAAAAAAACGCCGCGTGAATGGAACAATAACGCGACCCTCGGAGTTCTACGCCTGTAAAAAGAAGCTCAAATTGAGCCCGCCATTACTCCGTGTGAAGGCAGCCTTAGTGAAATAAGGAGCATACTTACACTGCAGAATAAGAAATGCTAGACTAAAGCTGGTCCTATCTCTTCAATAGCTTGTCATCCAAATGCTTGTTCAGCTACCAGCAATTTCCCGACTTCTCCATGTACATACAAACCTAATTTAGCTGAAAGTGCACCTATGTATTCAATAGGTAGGGGGAGTAAGACTCTGCTAGATACCTCTGGCAGGGGCTTATCTTCTAAGAGTACACAAGGATCAGGTATTACAGCTCTAAATGCCTGATCCTTATTTCCCCTGGCATCATCTGCCAGGAAAGAGTCAGGACACTAATACACATCAGATGGTCAAGCGGTGCCAATAAAATGTGTACCAGCAAATTTGGACATAATTTGAACTCCCCATTTTAACCTGGTTTTTAAAGTAGTGAAATATGCCATAATAACCACTGCTTTACAAAAGCCTTTGATAATGACATAGTTTACATATTATGAAAAACAGCTTCTTAAGGATAAAATTACAATTGACAAAAACACATCCTGTATTCTGATAAACATGGTGTTTGCAGTCAGACTTCATGTAGGTGTCTATTAAAGGTCACCAATAGCTAAAGAATAATGGAGCGTGGTAATAATACTATATAAATGACCCAAGTGTGCACTCCTTGTCTGCACTATAGAGGGCAGGTCGTCCCCTTACCTCTCCTGTCCCAAGGAGAGGTAAGGTCTTGATTACAAGTAGAGATGAGCGAACAGTAAAATATTCGATATTCGTTTCGAATAGCCGCTCAATATTTGACTATTCAAACGAATATCGTACCCCATTATAGTCTATGGGGAAAAATGCTTCGTTTCAGGGGTTCCCACCATTCGACTCAGGAGAGTCACCAAGTCCACTATGACACCCCAGGAAATGAAGCCAACACCCTGGAATGCAACTGGGACAGCAGGGGAAGCATGTCTGGGGGCATCTAGCAAGCCCAAGTCCCTGTATTATGTTGGGATCCCTGTCAGCTTGCGATATGCGCAAGTTGACTTTTTCCCATAGGAATGCATTGACCAGCGTTGATACTTCATATCAAACCCTTACAAATGTGAGCAGGCCAGAGATACCAATTTATGGTTTATGAAATACTATGACTACTAAAATGTCAATATTTGAATGACCTTAATACTGATCCAACTGAAAAATCTGCCTAAACAGTTCCTCTTCCATAGGATTTTGTAGTTCACACGCAGATAAACTTGCTTTACATTCTGCATCGTAGTCTAGAGCTGTATTCACAATTCTGCTAGCTGTCTTTGGATTTAAGTGACAATAATGACAAGAGCGTATATATATATATTTTTTTTTTTTTTGATCATGTGATCATGGTTGCGACACACCTGCCATGATCTCTACAGACACTAAACCACATAGACAGATGTACATGTAGTTACTTACTTGTTAGACTTCAGCTTTGGATGAATATGGGATATAATCTGTAATGCAATATAAAATGAGTACAGTATATGATATGCAGTGTACTTATAAAGCAAATCATATGTAGTTACATAAATTGCAAGATAATGTTTCAATAAAGAGTGATAGTATGTGTATTAGAGATGAGCGAACACTGTTCAGATCAGCCGATGCGAACAGCACGCTCCCATAGAAATGAATGGAAGCACCTGTGACGCTGACTTTGCCGGCGGCCGGCGTCACAGGTGCTTCCATTCATTTCTATGGGTGCGTGCTGTTCGGATCGGCTGATCTGAACAGTGTTCACTCATCTCTAATGTGTATGCCAGTACTATAGACAGACATTGATACATTTTAGTAATACTTGACCACACTGGGACTTGTGTATGAAAAATATTTTATTTTTAAAAAAAGGTCAAATGATCACAAGGCAGAAATGATAATATAATTTCGCATACAAGTGAGTCCCTATGTGTTACCTCAAAATCACTTACATGCACACCTATGCACTTTGGACATTTCCTTCTCTTACTGCTGGCTATGCTGAGGAGGTGAGATTCCTCTAGTAATAACCATAGTATTAGGGCACGTACACACTGGGCATGGGACCGTGTATTTTGGTCCTGATTGGACCAAAATGCGCCTGCCGTGACTGTCGTGGCTTCCCACTCCAGAGTAGGCCCAAATGAAAGAGACTAGTCTGGAGGGTGCTGCCGCGAGGCGGACGCCGTGGCTGAATCAGCTGAGGAATCCACCTGAAGAAAGGTCAGCTCGCTTCTTTTTTCCGCTAGTGGTCTCTATAGACCTCTATTGTGAGAGGGCAGATTTTGAGGAGGATTCAGCGCCAAAATCAGCCCCCTCTTGCCCCGTGTGAACGAGTCCTACAGGCAGACTTGTGGAGTCTGAGTCAGAGTTGTGGCGATAGCATCAAAGACAGTTTTGGGTGGGGTCAGAATTACAGACTCTGGTCTCAAAATAAAATAATTATTTTAAATTACATTGTAGAATGGTTAGAATTGTATAATTAATTAGATGAATATTTTGTCGCATATTTACTTTCACAGGAATTCAACCACAATTTTATTTGACACAGACGTCAGAAACAGATGTTTGGCCTACCCACAGACTAATTTTAATGACAATCTGCAAATATTTGTAACAGCCACATGAGAAATGGCTCTTTGGTTTGCTTAATAGAGGGCAGAAATATAAACTGGTGCGACCAACCCCATTAACAAAGTACGGTAAATCCTTAGAGGCCACATGCTATATGATTGTAGGCGACCCCTTAATGTGATAAATATAGTAATAGCAACATGAATAATTTCGCATAAGGCTAGCATCACATCTGCATTGGTGTCTCCATAGGCTTCCTGTAAGGAGTACTTTTCTCTCTGCTGGTTTCATAAGATGGAGTCTGCGGGTTTCTGCTTTTGTTTTTAGCCACCTTAAGACTATACCTAAGAAAAGGCTACGCAACCATAGTGGCTAGATGCAAAAAACAATATTAAACAGAAGTGAAAAACATGAATAAGGCACTAGAATGGATTGTTATAAGGACTAAGGATCAATGATCCCAATGCTGGCAGTAGATTGTTTGCTACATACTGGGACAGCATTCACCAAATCTATAGTGTACCCTCTATATAGTCTGGGAAATCACACACACGCAATACAGTCATATTTTAAGCTCTACAATAGATAGGTGAGAAGGTTAGGTAGTAGTTTACAGTATGGCCTAACTCAGCAGCTTAGGGCGCTATTCACTAGCACATTGTTCTACAATACTATAAGCTAGTGAGCCTAATACCCAGCATTAAACCATACCTATATTTTTAGAGAATCTCAGAGAAACCTTAGGGCTCGTTCACACGGAGTAAACGTGGCGCGCAATGCGCCGCGTGTACGGGACGTTTGCGCCGTGATTTTGATGGTGCATGTTTGCGGTCGCGTTAACGTGCGTTTACGCGGCGCTAACGTGACCGCAAACATGCACCGTCAAAATCGCAGCGCAAACGTCCCGTACATGCAGCGCATTGAGCGCCACATTTACTCCGTGTGAATGAGCCCTTAATGTGCTTGTTGGTGCATTGTTTCTACACAACATCTGCAGCACTGTATATAAAATGTTAACACAGGATGGTTTTTACACGGTTTACTCCCACTATATTCAAAAGAAAAAAAAAATGGCCACAAAAACAGTTGAAAATACATTTGCAATCACCATGTAGTTTCTTGGTTTACAGTTCTCTAAACTTGCTACTAAAAATAGTGTGTTAGGTACTAGGCTTTAGGCTGGGTTCACCTGGGTTTTTTGGTCTGGAAACTCAGACTGAGGCCGCCTGAGTTTCCGGACCAAAAAACGGGTAGCTGCGACTCAATGGCAGTGCAGTACACCGGTAGCCAGTTGTACACTCCGCTCTGGATTAGGCCCAATGAATGGATCTAGTCGGGAGTGTCTTCAGGCAGATTCGTGAGGTGGAACAAATGACTCCCGGAAAGAACTGACCGCCTCCCATTTATTTCAGTGGGAGCTGTCTTTTTGGTCAGGATTTTGAGGCGAATTCGGCCTCAAAATCCTGACCAAAAAACTACGTGTGCACTCAGCCTTAGCACATAGGAGTGCATATAGCCTCCTCAGAGGTGCTGTATGGTAGTGTGACTGGTTATAGCTTTATCTTAGATGCTATATTATAGTATGAGGCAATGTAGCCTGCTCCAACATCATTTCAGAAATCAAGATGGAGTCTTACTCTAGAGAGGTAGCCCATATTAGTTTACATAGGTGAGGACAGTGAAGTAGAATCCACTGATTAACAATTCATTTACAATTGGGTGGATTTGCCTTACTGTCCTTGTCTATGGTCCTTTCTTGAAACCTGATTTGTGAGTAGATATGACTGTTGTTGCCATTTAGTGATCTACATATAAAAATAGTTTTTTTTTGTTTGTTTTTTTAAGTTTTCTTCTTTTTAGGCAGTTAGTGTTTTCCACATAGGAACACAAACATTCCTTAAAATATATTTTATATATATATATATATATATGTTTAATATATAGTTTCTTGTGGCCGGCGGGCATGGCTTTGCCCTAGGCCTAGAAGTTTGAAGACAACCCCCGGAAGAAGACGCGTGAAGACCTCGTTCCTGAAGAAGATGGAGGAGGTGCTGGAGAGTTCTCTCGCAGCATTGATGATGCCCCCAGTGCTGCGAAAGAACTCATTTGCATACCGGCAAAAAACGGGCTTTATACTGAACGGCGGCGCGGAGAAGACATCTAAAGATAGGCTATTCTTTTCCTTTCTTAAGGCTATTCTGTCATGTCAACGAGAAAAAAAAAAAGGTTTTTAATGGTAGAATCCCTTTAAAGAAATAGGTTTCCTTCTCCACATATCAGGCTGAATTACTTTTGACATAGAAGTCTATGGAGAGGATAGAGGAAGGCTGCTGGAACATACACAAATAATTGTGGCTGCTAAACTCCCCTTACTTTGACTGGTTTTGTACAGAAGCTCTTGTTCAACAAAAAATTAATGCGGCAGCTACTCCAATTTACAAACTAAATTAAATTTGAGACAAATATCAAAATCATAGACTAACATGGCCTTTGAAAAATAGATACTTAAGCATTCCTCTACATCCTTTTCCAAAATTGGGAATGTTCTTGGATCCATTCCCCTCTCTGAAGGAAAAAGATGGAAGAGACAGTGGTTGTCCTGAACACAAAATAAAGTTTGTGTCACCTATAGTAACCAGAATCCAGTTAGGATGTATCCAGAGGCGGATATACAATAAAAGAAGTGATCTGACTACTAAAGGCAACACGAAGAATCTTTATTAAAACAGATTTGTGCAGGAGACATTGCACTTCAGTTGGTGTTTCTTATTACTTTATGTATCGTTATTTTTAATCCCATTCGCTTTTAGTATAAAGCATATCCTTTCTCAAATAAGTAAAACAATTGTACATAATCTGTGCATAAAAATAGTCAGTAGGATAGTCAGCATGTATGCTAAAATACATATCTTCCATTTGATAACAGCCCAAGAAACAGCAACAGGGCATAGACAACAGCTCAGAAAGTGAGGACAAAAATATATCTATATGTACAAGCTTTGACAGCATAAATTCATTTTTTGAGGCCGAAAAAGATCTGGCAGAATAAAATATTTCATACATAATAATATAATGTACTAAAGATGGAAGTTGACAAATGGTCTGCTTGTAG
Source organism: Leptodactylus fuscus (assembly GCF_031893055.1). Classification (NCBI taxonomy): domain Eukaryota; kingdom Metazoa; phylum Chordata; class Amphibia; order Anura; family Leptodactylidae; genus Leptodactylus; species Leptodactylus fuscus. Next base: position 198,531,869 of record NC_134266.1, on the reverse strand, counting down.
GCTACATAAAAATCTAAGTGCCAAAATCAGATGGCTGTAGGTTAAAATGTTTCCAATATTTGCACTAAATACTTAAAGAATAAAGTGTAACACCAAGCAAATCATCTGTGACTCAGTATCCACATTAATCTGAATCCCACGTATAAAATGTACATAAGATAAAATGCAGAGTAATGGTCCCTAAATATTCCAAATCATAAAGTGACCTTAATAAATTAGCTCCTGCACACGGATTAAATAACGCAAAAACAAAAGAAGGAAACTGCAGATTAGTTTATTAGCTTGTCATGCAATCGTACTGAAGATTTAAGGTGCTCTTCCATATAACCACTGCTTCAGATCCTACCACGTTGGCATCATGTCTGGAAACCAGACTCTGCCAAGATGCTTTGAAACTTCCCAATGAATTTGCTCCAAGTTATACTTCTGATCAGGAATTAAAACTTCCTCCATGATAGAAAGCTGGGACAGGCGACCACCACACATCTTTACAAACTCTACAAAGGCAGAGCAAGAGACCTCACATTCCCCAAGTCCAATGGCCGTCAGACTCTTGCATCGCTCTGCAATACGAATCAGTTCTTCATCAAGAGGTCGAAGTCCATTAGCACAAACAACCAACTCCACTAGCCGAGGGCATGTCATGCCAACACGGCCAAGCACTTCCTTGCTTACGGATCTCCCAAAGTACAGATGTGTGACCGGTGTTTCGTAGCGGAAAAAGGGATCAAACTCCTCTTCATAAAGGAAGAAGTACATGACTAGATTGACCTTAGGAGAATGCTTTATCAAAGCATCCCAGCTGCTTTTCTGAATGGTATGGAAGTGTGTTTGTCCGGGGTTCTCGCTGACAACATCAATACGCAGATGCTCCAATCGCACATGTTTTTCAGAGGACAATGCCAAGAGCAGCTCGTCGCTCAGTAAATAATAATTCAAAGCCAGTTCCCGCAGACCATGACACTGATCTGCTACGCACAAAATACCTGAAACAAAATGTTTATATATTGTAAGTTACTGAGGGAAAAAAGGTATTTACACATAACCCACTAACCATCACATTAAAATGGCTTTGATCAGTTTTTATTACTTTTTGGTTTGAGAACTGAGATGATCAGAAAACTTCTGGCACTTAATTTCAAGATTTATGGCATTTTCATGTAAAATAAATAACATGCCAATTTTATTTTATTTTTGTTATGTGGTGGTACCAATTGTGTGTTTTTTCATGAACAAGGAAAAAAACCCACTTGTGCTTATTTCATGTAAAACGACTGTACGTGCTGCAGTCACTGGGTTGGGTGGCAAGTATTCTTTCTGATTGATAATGAGGGTGTGATAGTTCATGGTCCCCCTCCCCTGGGGTTATCTGACGTGTCAGGAACAGGAGAGTAATAAAATAATGTTCTCCTCTCCCTGCACACAGTCAGCTGTACATGTTCCCTGCACAGTAATGGACATTAACAGTAGTGGCGTGAAGGGTACAAAAACAGAGACCCTTCGGTTTGCATCCATTCACACTGAATGTAATGTAAAAAAACACAAAGCTTTCTTCCGTCATGTTTCCTTCCATCACAAAAGTCAAAAATGTTTTCTACATAGGGAGGAAAGCAGAAGGCACCCAGTCGAAGGGTGCTCAGTCTGAATCAGTCACTTAATGGCTTTTGCTCTTATCCTATGGCGAATGAGATCAACGAACACTAGTAAAAGGCAGTGTGAACCTACCCTAACCTACCTACCTGGAGGAAAGAGCACATGATCGCCACTGTAAATGCTGCACTGTGGTCACCTGACCTTCAGGCAGACGTGGAGGTCAGTGTCAAAATTTAAAATAATTTGTAATTAGAATGTTACTTGTATGATGTACATAAAAAATATCGTTCTACTTTTTAACTGCATCTGAGTAAAACTCCCCAGGGGTCTGTTGTCATAAAAAGCTCTTCTAGGACCTTTCACACCGTTTAGCAGTTCAGGGCCCTGTGATCTCTAGAGACAAAAAGCCCTTTCTGACTCTTATGTAGATAATAGAAATGAATGCACATTGTGAAATCTACTTAGAAGGAGATAATAAAGGGTTTTACCTGCAGGAGAAACATGTGGACAACTGCTCATTTTCAGAAGCTTCAAGGTGTCACTATTGTTGGCCACCAGCACTTTTAGAGATGGATCATCAACAGGCGTGTCATCAATTTTAAGTGACGAGAGTGACTTTGAGTTGACAAACACAACAGTGAGTGCAGATATAAAGTGTGACTACAAGATAAAAAACAAAGAAGGGTTATTTCTCTTCAGTGAAATCATGCCTTATAATGTAATGAGTATGGCCGCCTCATGGGCAGCTTAAATCTGTGGTGTGTTCACATATGCTGAGATTTCTGAAGTTGCTCAGTACATCTGAATGGAGCATCAAACATCTACACTCACCGGCCACTTTATTAGGTACACCATGCTAGTAACGGGTTGGACCCCCTTTTGCCTTCAGAACTGCCTCAATTCTTTGTGGCATAGATTCAACAAGGTGCTGGAAGCATTCCTCAGAGATTTTGGTCCATATTGACATGATGGCATCACACAGTTGCACATCCATGATGCGAATCTCCTGTTCCACCACATCCCAAAGATGCTCTATTGGATTGAGATCTGGTGACTGTGGAGGCCATTGGAGTACAGTGAACTCATTGTCATGTTCAAGAAACCAGTCTGAGATGATTCCAGCTTTATGACATGGCGCATTATCCTGCTGAAAGTAGCCATCAGATGTTGGGTACATTGTGGTCATAAAGGGATGGACATGGTCAGCAACAATACTCAGGTAGGCTTTGGCGTTGCAACGATGCTCAATTGGTACCAAGGGGCCCAAAGAGTGCCAAGAAAATATTCCCCACACCATGACACCACCACCACCAGCCTGAACCGTTGATACAAGGCAGGATGGATCCATGCTTTCATGTTGTTGACGCCAAATTCTGACCCTACCATCCGAATGTCGCAGCAGAAATGTCCAATTTCGATGAGCTTGTGTAAATTGTAGCCTCAGTTTCCTGTTCTTAGCTGAAAGGAGTGGCACCCGGTGTGGTCTTCTGCTGCTGTAGCCCATCTGCCTCAAAGTTCGACGTACTGTGCGTTCAGAGATTCTCTTCTGGCTACCTTGGTTGTAACGGGTGGCTATTTGAGTCACTGTTGCCTTTCTATCAGCTCGAACCAGTTTGGCCATTCTCCTCTGACCTTTGGCATCAACAACGCATTTCCGCCCACAGAACTGCCGCTCACTGGATGTTTTTTCTTTTTCGGACCATTCTCTGTAAACCCTAGAGATGGTTGTGCGTGAAAATCCCAGTAGATCAGCAGTTTCTGAAATACTCAGACCAGCCCTTCTGGCACCAACAACCATGCCACGTTCAAAGGCACTCAAATCACCTTTCTTCCCCATACTGATGCTCGGTTTGAACTGCAGGAGATTGTCTTGACCATGTCTACATGCCTAAATGCACTGAGTTGCCGCCATGTGATTGGCTGATTAGAAATTAAGTGTTAACGAGCAGTTGGACAGGTGTACCTAATAAAGTGGCCGGTGAGTGTATATACGCACTGCAGAAACAATCTAGTCATGTATAAAGACTGGATTTTAGTGTCCGATAATTCTGCAACATGTAACACATTAATGGTAAAGAAATTAACTTTACATGTTATGGATTGTATACATTAAGTGATGGAAGAGCTACTTACCATACGACAGTTAAGTCTGCAGGTCTAAGGGTATGTTCACACTGAGTTTTTTGCAGGCGGATTTTGAGGCGGAATCCGCCTCAAAATCCACCTGTAAAAACAACTCACGTTCATTTCAAAGGGAGTACCTCGCTTTTTTCCCTACTAGCGAATTTTTTCAGATAGCAGGAAAAAGAAGCGACATGCCCTATCTTCCCACGGATTTCACGGCTGAGTCAGCCGCGGCTTGAGACTCCCTCCTGATTAGGCCCATTCATTCGGGCCTAATGATGAGCAGGATGCCGATGCACTGCACGGCATCCTGTTGCGGCTAGCCGCGCGGTGAAGTCACACGGCGGAAAAGGTTTCCGCCGTGTGAACATACCCTACAAAATATCAAACCCTTTACCTTTGGTAAATCCATAAAGCTTGGTCGAGCTGTAGAAATAAGTCCAAGTGTTTTCAAAGAGCAATTTACGAGTTGTGAAAGAATATCACATGCAGCTTCTGCCGATTCCTTACTGCTATCAACCTGAAGAGAAAGGAAAAAAAGAGTAAATCATAAAACAAATCCAAACACAAAACTATAAAACAAAAATTGTCATTTAAAACTTTTGAGTAGCTAGAGCAATGTAGTACTAACTTTTTTTTAATGTGCTGTTGTTACAGTATCTTTGCAAATAATGAGCTCTAATGTGAGTGTACATTTATCTAATACTACGGTATGGACACATGTAGCATGTGCATGGCTATCACTATGAAAACTGCACCATGTAGAATATTGGTGCAGTTTCCAAAATGTGCGTTAGGGAGAAGGTGTTCCATTTGGTCTGCATACATCCACTGCTTTTGTGCCTATTCAATAGTATTTGTAAACCATGTGCCATTAGGCGGCAATTAGCGGCAATAGTTGCGGTTGTGCGTTTCCAAACTAAAAGGCTATTTTTTCATTACAAAAGTGTGTTTCTGACAACTTTGCCACCTACAGTTTTTGAGGATCAACATAGAGCTGGTCATCTATTTCATTACGTTTCCAGATAAGACAGCTTAATGATTTCACATATAACGTTCATTGCATACTCATAGGTCATTTTGCTGCAAGCATAGGGATCACTGATCCCTATGTTAATACTCACGGCTGTTCACACATGCGTAGCAGCAAAATGGACCATGGGGACCTAGAAGTGAAACAGTTGCCTTATTACAAGCAGATATAAGGGCACAACGAATGGTAAAAATGCAACAAGCCAAACAGGTCACTTGTCTTAATGCAAGTAGGACCTGTCATTCCAAAACATGCATGTTACATGGGCTAATAATGCGAGCCACATTAAAGGTACACTTTCAACAGAAAAGGGTATTTTTTAATTTAATATGCATGAAATACTTTATTCTTACCTCTGGTAGCAGTGATTACAAAGTCATTTTGCATGACTTCTGCATAGGTAATCTCATTGGACTAGTAGTTGGAGGATTAGTATGACTGACAGATCCTAGAGCTGATGGATCTATGGTCTATTTGTCGATCACATTTCCCAGACCTACAGCAGCTCCTAGTGATTTAGGATTCTCTAGGCTTCAGAGTTACCATGGCTCTACAGTCGGGCAGGCACAGCATAAGGTCAGTGCAGCACAGTAGATCCAGGGTAATTCTGAAGCTTACAGTGCCATAAGTCACTATGATGCTACAAGTTCAGTCCACGGGACCTGCAGGTCAGCTTGACAAATGTGACTGACATACAGATCAGATTTCTTGTCCCAAATTAAGCCGTGCGAAAGGGCATAAGCAGAGGCGTAGCTATAGGAGCTGCAGCGGTAGAAGTCGCTAATCTGCTCTGGAGCCCTGAGGTGGCCCCAAAGGTCCATCTACTATATAAAGTATAACACTATTCCAAATGGCGCAGGGTAGGAAGGGACATTTACAGATTTTGCATTAGGGTCGAGGAGCTTCAAGTTATGCCTCTGGCCATAAGAGTGCATTCATGAACTCAATTAGGATGATGATACGCACCCGATATATACCACATACAGGGCTGTGTATAGAAATACAGTAATGTGCAAAAGTTTTAGGCATGAAAAGAAAGCCCACTACTCTTATTCTGAAGATTTATTACAACCAATGCAGGCAGTGTTTTATTATATATTAATCCTGCATTGCCATCGCCAGGAATTCTAGTAAAACCCTGCTGCCTATAACCTCAAGCCGGTGACAATCATTATATTGGCTGCCATTTCTGAGGGGAGTTCTGTCAATCACAGCAGAATAAATCTTTAAAAACGGGAGAGTAAACAACTGACAGCCATTATTTACTGGTCAATATACGAGATGTCTGTTACCTTGAAGCTGACATACTGTAGGTGGTTGGAGTGCCTCTTGATGATCTGTTTGATCAGGTCAGGATGGGTTGCCTTTAGATAAGATGTAGCCGGCTGATTCAGCTCAAACTCAAAGCATCTCCACAGGTCAGGCATGTGAAAGACATGATTCCAGTTTCTGCACACTTGTGAGGCATGTGCACGATCCAAAAGAGGCAAATACTGAAAAATCTGCAGAATTATGTCAGGAAGTAGATTACCCCAGTCGTGATCCTTGGGTGGCTTTGTTGCTTCGTCTTCTGTACTTTTGACTGTGTCTTTTGACTTTTTTGACAATTCCCCTAACTCTCCGACTGACAAACCAATGTTGGTGTCACTGGCCATTCTTCCTCTTTTCATCCTGCAATGAGACATTAGAAACATTCAGTGTGAAAGAGAATATGCGCTCACATACAACAGATTCAGGGGCAAGTATAACTACAAATTGTGCAAAGAATACATGATAATATATGCAAGCTAAAAATGCTGCTATCCTACAAAAGTTATTATAATAGGCTTCATATACAGAAGAGAAAATTGTCCCAATCTGCCAATTTCACCTGGACCACGAAAATTATTTGTATGAGACCTTGTGATTCTCCCCCAACAAATGATGTCAGGGGAAGGGACTGATCCTGCTGAATTATATTAGTATCATATATATCATTCCTGATCCTCTCTCCCCACCGGAGAGAAGTCTCCATCAGAGGTGTCTGGCAGCAGCTTATTGCTCCCTTCATTCCAAATATATGCATAGCATGCTGAACTGAGTGTGCATGTGTATGGGGGGAGTCGGGAAGAATAGCTGTCTGCCAACACTAGTATTCCCAAAAGCCATCATATATTACAGAATGGAGCCAAAAGAAGCCAGAACTCCTTATCAGGCAAAAATACAATATCAGAAAGAAAATGGAAGACAATACCCATCTCCACGGCCTCTTCCTGCCATTGCTGCTCTTCCATTGACAACTAGAAGACACTCAGTTGAAGAGCTATTGACTGAGAAGAAAATATGTTTCTTCCCTGTAGGCATATACGGCTGTTCCTTCACCTATAGGAAGGCTAGATAAGGACAGCCCCTTTACCTCAAATAACCTTCTGTTTTACTATGAACAATGACATTAGTTAAAAATGATAGAGTCGAGCAAAGCCGGAGGGCTAATTATACCATACATAAAACAAGGCGCTATAGCCTGCGTCTCCAGAGCAGATGTTACTTTTGTAACACGACCCATTTGTAACACGCTTCATAATGGAATGCATAATGAGACTGCAATAGATATGAATGGGTAAATAACCTTATAAAACCATCAGGCTTTTGTGTCCCGCTGTGTGGTATAAATAGGAATATGCCTATTATTATAAAGATAAAACACTGGCACCCTGACCTGCATAAGGCTGCATTCACATCCTCAACGTTCATTCTGGTTTTCTGTTCTGTCGTAGGAAAAAAACTAACACAACAGGAAGGACACTAAACACAGATTTTCTAAATGAAAGGAGACCAGCGAAGGCTGACAGATCCCCCTGACTATTATTGGGTCTGTCGGGTATACGTTAAGGTGTCTGCCGTTTTGCCACATGAAAAGACTCTTCTGTCCAAAATTGTTTGACAGAATCTGTGAAAGAACAACCAACAGCACAGATGAGAAAATAGACTTGGGTCCAGTTCACATCTGTGTTTGGGTCATTCCATTTCCCTCTCCGTATGAAAAATGCAGAGAGAAAAGTCCTGCAAGTAGCACTATACTCTCCGCATTTTTCGTGTGGAAACAGAGCGGAAACCACACAGACCCCATTATAGTCTATGGGGTCCGCGGGTTTCCAGAGGTAAATGCTTTTATTATGCAGATTAGCTTTCGGTTCGGGGGGGGGGGGGGGGGTGTCCCTAAGTGGACACCCTGAATGGAAACCCAAGCAAAGATGTGAAATGGGCATCAGTCTGGTTACATACACTACATCATTTAGTTGAAAAATTGTGGTATTTTTTTATGCCAATTTTACATTTTTTTTTAGGCCAGACATTACATTATAGTAAAAAAATATGAAATATAAAAAGTACTTCCTAAGTTTCTGTATAGGACTTGAAAAACACATGAACAAAGACCCAAAGTCCTACCGCCTCATCTGCATGAACTCCCTCTGGTTGAGTAAAGACTCCTGGACCTCTTTCTCCATCTATTTAACCTTGATTCTGCTTCTTTTTTTTTTTTTTTTTTTTATTAACTTTGTTGTGGGTCTCAAATCTAGAACCCTCTATATGAGAGATAAAAACCCTTCCAGCTGAGCTACAATTTAATTGTAAATGGGAGGATTTTTGATGGAACTAAAAACCTCAGCTGTAATTTACGCTAGGTTCACACTAGCGCCCGGAGTCCGTTCTGAGCTTTCTGTCTTCTGCATGCAGAAGATGGAAAGCTGTCAGACCGGGTCCGGCCGTGTGCGCCGGTGAGCATTTTATGCTCTCCACCGCGAAACCGTTTTTTTTAAAACCGGATACAGAGTACTGCATGTCCGACTCTGTGTCCGGTTTTAAAAAAACAGTTTCGCGGCGGAGAGCATAAAACGCTCACCGCCGCTCACGGCTGGACATCTTTCAATCCCATTCAAAGGAATGGGTATGAAAGAGTCCTGCAGGTTTCCGTCTCCTGCCTCTGTTTTGTGCAGGAACCTGCATGAGCGGAGACTGGGCGCAGATGTGAACGAGCCCTTACAGGTATAAAGAGATATAGCTCTATATGCCAGCACATTGTAGGTTATTAACCCCTTAGCGACCCTTGACGTAACTGTACGTCATGGGTCGCATGGGGATGTATGGAGCGAGCTCACACGCTGAGCTCGCTCCATACACGGCAGATGCTGGCTGTATAATACAGCCAGGACCTGCCAATAACAGCAGCGGTCGGTGCCCGAGCCGATCGCTGCTGTTAACCCTTTACACACTGCGGTCAAACGTGACCGCAGTGTGTAAACGGCGCCGGCGGCATGGGCGCCGCCATGTTTCGCCGATCGCCGCCCTCCTGAACGTCACATGAGGGCGGTGATCGGTTGCTATGACAGCCGGAAGCCTATTGAAGGCTTCCAGGCTTGTCTCTGCACAAGATCTATTAGACGATGCCAGAGGCCAGAGGCATCGTCTAATAGAAGTGCTGCGATTTTGCTATTCACTGCAATACTGTAGTATTGCAGTGAATAGTATGGGCGATCAGACCCCCTAGGTTTCAAGGTACCTAAGGGGTCTGATCATAAATGTAACAGAAGAAAAAAAAAAGTTTTTAAAAGTATTAAAAAAATAAAAAAAATATAAAAGTTCAAATCACCCCCCTTTCCCTAGATTAGCTATAAAAGTAATTAAAGAACATTAAACATAAACATATTAGGTATCCCCGCGCTCCAAAATGCCCGAACTATTAGAATATTAAAACATTTATCCCGTACTGCGAACGGCGTAGCGGCAAAAAAAGTAAAAACAGCCAAAAAGCGTTTTTTTCAACACTTTGCCTCCTATAAAAATTTTTATAAAAAGTGATCAAACCATCAGATCTTTCCCCAAATGGTATCAATAGAAACGTCATCTTGTCCCGCATAAAAAGACACCACAACCAGCTCCATACATGGAAATATGAAAAAGTTACAGGTGTTAGAACATGATGACACAAATTTTTTTTTCTATTTTGCAAAGTTTATCATTTTTTTAAAAGTATCAAAACATTTCAAATACTATATAAATTTGGTATCACCGCGTTCGTACTGACACGTAGAACACAGGTAACATGTCATTTGTACCAAACAGTGAACGCTGTAAAAATTAAACCCATAAGAAAATGGCGCAAATGCATTTTTTCTCCAATTGCACCTCATTCTGAATTTTTTTCCAGCTTCCCAGTACATTGCACAGCATATTGAATGATGCCATTACAAAGTACAATTTGTCCCGCAAACAATAAGCCATCATGTGACTCTGTGAACTGAAAAATGAAAAAGTTATGGCTCTTGAAATGTGAGGAGGGAAAAACGAAAATGCGAAACCAAAAAATGGCCTGGTCCTTAAGGGGTTAAATAAAAAGTAAAAGATATTTCAATAAAACCATTTTTAGGGTAAGACCCATATACTGGGCCGCAACGAAAACGTGAAGCAGTAAAAACTGCGGCAAAACAGCATTGTGGTTTTTAATGTAGAGCTTTTTGCAGAAAGTTTGTAGAGTTTTCCTCTGTGGACTTTCTGCTTCTATTATCTATGGGAAACTGCCAGAATTTCTGTAGGTATAACTGACATGCTGCGATTTCCAAAATTCTTATCTTAAAGTGATTTCCAATTCACATTTTAAAGGGGTTGTTCAAGAATTTGACAACTCACAGAGGAGACTAGGTATGGTGAAACACAAAAAAAATTAATCACACTGATGTCTCCAGCACTTTGGTGTCCATTTGGGCACGTTATATACCGTAGTTACCTCCAGAAGACCTGGGCCGCACATGTTACCCCTGACTACCTAAGGCTGCAGGAAAGATCCCAGCGACATATGTCATGTCACCAAGGCCTTTGCAGCCAACACAGGACCACAAGTGGTGGAGGACTTTCACCACCAATTTCACTGTGTACACCCTAATGGACTGCTGATAGACACCAGAGCGCCTGTATGATTTTTTTTCTCTCTAATGCCCGGTCTCCTATGTGAGTTGTCAAATTTCTGGATAACCCCTTTAAATAAAAGGTTTATATGTTTATAGCCATCGCCAAATGGTGTAAATAAAAATATTGCAATTACAATTTCAATTGAAGGGCTGGTTCTATACCAAAGTATTGTTTTGGTATCAAACTCAGAATTCTGGTACTGAGACAACTCTATTATGACTGAACCTAACATTTTTTTCTCTTTTCACTTTTTTTTTCCCCACTCCAGTCTTGACAATCCTGGCGCCAGGTGCATCCTCCAGAAGTCATGCTTGCAGAACTTTTCTCTGCAATTTTTCAAGTGGTTTTGGGGATGGAATCCCCAAACGGAATCCAGTGTGAACCCAGCCTTAGCGCTCCAAGCATAGTAACCTCAGTCCTGTCCCTGGCTCCGTTCAGATTTTTGAAGTTTTAATCCAACAGAAATGAGTCTGGGCTCACCCCCGACATTTCCCAGTGCATCTCCGCGTACAATTGTAGTCAGGTAATACTAAATACTAGACATTAAAATATGAACAAAGCTATTAATAGGACTGGGGCCATCAGTCTAGGGATCCTAAACCCCAGGAGCAAGTCATGCTCCTGGGTTAGGGGGACCCAAACTAGATGACAAGTCCCCTTTAAGACCTAGAAGCCAATCATTTGAAGAGTTATTGACTCTTGTACATGTGGACATGTAATCCCGTTTCTTGCATGGGAAAACTCCTACAGGAGAACTTCTCTTTCGTCATATGAGCTGCAACTTCATCCAAACATTTGGAGGTATTAACTCTCTGGTGTCATCTGGAATGTTGTTAAAGGGATTGTTCATAGGAACAATACTTTGGCTGATCATTATTTTACATGAATGGCCAGCTGTAGACATACTACCTGCACTGCTGTAAGCACATAGCATTACTCTCCACGTGACACATGGAAAAAACACTTGCGCCCAACTATTTATCTAGTAATAATTATAGTGCAAAACAGGAAGTCATTTAATATCTAGTTCACACCCAGTGAACATACTAATATATTTCTTGACTGCATATAAATAATCAACTATATTATAGGAATTTCACAAGTGTCTGCTGGATTCATAGATTATTTATTATACATCCAAAAACTTAATGTATTAATTGCTTTTGGTTTTCTAAAATGATTTGCGTTTTTCTATCAGTAGATAAAAATCTGTCTTAGTTATATGATGGACACGTAGGTACTGTACATTTATTGGAGCTGTGTCTTGTAATGAGACAACTCCTTCAATGGTTTGAGGACCCATGCAGAAGTCTTCAGCCTGAAATTCACGGTCCATATGACAGCCGGATTTCTCGGTCCGAACTGAACTCAAAGCACTATAGTGATTTATCACATTAATGAAAAGTAGCAAAGTCCAGCACGAACGATCAGCCATCCATGTATCATAAAACGTAGCTTTTATTTTACATATAAAAAAACTTCATGTGCAGCAGTAGGGGTTACAAGAGCCTACATGTTTCGGGGTTGCCCCCTTACTCATGGCATATGGATGCGTGTTGAGCTGCAGTCTTTTATATGTAAAATAAAAGCTACGTTTTATGATACATGGATGGCTGATCGTTCGTGCTGGACTTTGCTACTTTTCATTAATTTGTTCCTGTCTCTGCCGGGAGAGATCTCCGAGCACCGATCGCATTGCATCCATTAACCTACGTCATACCAGCAACAGGATCAAGTGAGTGGATTTGTACTTAACCTTTTGTTACCTTTTTACTACGGATTTGGGCTGTTGCATTTATTTTTTGTTTGGGACTTAGTGATTTATCACACTCTGAGCTCCTGAACTACCCTGTACTCAAAGCATTCGCTGAGTATTGGCCATGCTATGGGGCTGCAATGGAGTAAATGAAGCGTTGGTCACACATTAACATGGGCGATTCCTTCACAGGGAGAACAAAGGGGAACTGTTCTTCTGATGGCTGGGGGACCCAGGGGTTGGACCCCCCCAGCAATGTAACACATGCCCCATTCTATGGCTAGAGGATAAGTGTCCCTGATGGCACAATCCATGTAAGTCATCAAGTTGAAAACATATCTGACACCACCACAAGGAAGTCAAACAACATGTCAACAACATCAGTAAATGATTAAACGAATATTTCAATCCACAAGAACGTGTCTTAGCCGTATGCCATAGATCAAGGTTTAGGGCTAGTTCACACGTGAACAAAGGGGCGGATTTTGACAGCGGATTTCGCTTCAAAATCCGCCCCTTTACAATGGTGGTCTATGTAGACCACCGGGCTTTTTTTTCCCGCTAGCGGCGGGCTGCCGCTAGCGGAGAAAAGAAACGACCTGCCCTTTCTTCAGGTGGAAGCCGCGCGGACTCAGCCGTGCGGCTTCCGCCCCTGGCAGCTCCCTCCTATGTCGGCTCATTCATTTGAGCCAACAGCGGAGGGGAAAGCCGCGACCGCGATGGTCGCGGCAGGCGGGTTTTGACAAGAGAGAGACGCGGCTCACCGCATCTCTCTCCGTGTCAAAACCCGCGCGGGCAGTTCACGTGTAAACTGACCCTTAGTCAGACTTTTACTAACCATTAACCAAGTCATGGGGACCCAAATATCTATCCAGGATCAGAACAATCTCATGAAGAAACATTCTGGTGTGTGTGTGGGACGGGGGTGGGGGGCCTGGGGGGGATGACATTTGCATTTCATACACCTGTCTTAAAGGAGTTATCCACTTTCTAATATAGGTGGCCTATCAATATCAGATCTGTTGGGTCTCACAGTAGGAATCCCCATAGATCTTCTGTCCCTGCACAGGTCCTTGTAATGTTTACATGCCGGGGGCCACACTGCTCACATAGCACTGCTCTATAGACTTCAATGGGATAGCGCTGCAGTACACAGAGCAGCTGCTGAACTTTGTACGTCAAAGTGCATGGGAGCAAGGATGTGGCCCATGTAGCCAGGGACAGGCCTACAGTCAGGCTGGTAAAACACCCCCATTCAGGATCAGTAGGGGCTCAGCAGTCAGCCCCCTCACTGACCAGATATTTATCCTATATCCATAAATATTCTTTCCGGCCAAACCCCTCTAAGTAAGTGCGGATTCACGTAGGATTACTTTCCATAGGCCCTTTCATACAAGCACTGGTGTGTCATGGTATCTAGAGAGTCCACATGTAAGTCTTATCTTATTCTTATCACACTAACAGGTGTGATCGGCAGGCAGGTGACAGCGCTGGGTGTGCACATGGATCCAGACTGTAAGCACAAACATAAACAGGACTCATCAGAATCTCAGAGAATATGAGTCAGTATTATTACACGGGACTAGGACGGATATTCTGCCATCTAATGCAATGACACAGGAAAAAGGGAACAACTAGGAAATATGTAACAGAACTGAAAATGTATAGGAAATCCTCACAAGTTTCTATCTCGTAGTTATATGGCATATTGATACACATATTCTACATCAATGACTGACCTAGTATGTGGGAGCACAAAATATAGGACGTGAAAGAAGTTGCCAGCTGTTGAGGTAGGGCAAGTACTGGCCTAAGCAGAAGATGGTGGCCAAGAACTACCAGGGCCACAGAAAGGTCACATGACCCACTAAGGCTCTACAAACACCTTGCTATACTTCGCAGCAGACCCTGGCAGCGGGGGGCGTGTCACGTGATCCAAACACATACAGCCCCCCCCCCCCCCCCCCGACAGCCGCTAAGCACACCACGTGACGTCTACAGTATACGGTACCTGGGTCGCTTTGGATTTTCAAAAGATTGGTAGTTGTATGTTGTCGTCTCCTGCTCGCATTAGCCCGGGACCGCAATGTTGTAGCTCAGCTCCCCGTCACAGCGCAGCCCTCCCCCGGCACTCATTAGACAACCAGACTCAGGCCGCTCACCACGGCCACGAGCGTTAGAAAGCGTCTGAGGCAGCGAGCAACACGTTCGGGTGCCGTGTTCTGTCTGTGGCGCTTGTTCCCAGCCTCGGGACTATTTATTATTGTTGTTCCGTCTGTTAAGATGGCGGCGGTGATGCGCGTTCCCTCACGAGATGGCTGCGACTGAGGCGGCCACTGCTCCCTGCCAGAGCGCGCATAGGGGTGTGAACTGGCGGGGTTGGCTGTACCCGGAGTCTGCCTGCTACATGTAGGAAATATAGAAATAATACCACAATGCTACATGTAGGCAAAGCTAAGGCCATGGACACCTGCCTGAGAGGACTAGCAACCCGCACAAATACGCCCTAATACACCGCATAGTGTTCTGAAGGCTGCGTAGAGTTTAGTCTGGAATAGCCGAGGGCTGCCTCACACTCGCAGCATTATTCTAGATGGGACTGAATACATAGTACATAGCCTGACATAGACTCTGTATACTGACCATGTACTTTAATAGCAGCTTGTGAAGCCAGGTCATAGTTACTGGAATGTCCACAACCCATTTACACATGTCTAAATACCAACCTTTTTTATATAAGAAGATTCACTTTCCCAAATTACTTAGGTTTCTACAAGAACTTATTTACACAATTGTTTAGATTTTCACATTTCAATTATCGTGAATAACATATCTGGTCCATCTTTGTAAGGGCCCCCTTCACACGGAGTGTACGCTCGCTGATTCTGAGCGTGTACGGGCCCATTCACACGGAGTAAACGCACGTGTATTTTGGCAAAATACACGTGTAAAAATAAGACTTCCATTGACTTCAATTACATTTTTTTTACACGTTTAAAAAAAACCCGTCAAAATACACGTGTAAAAATGTCATATTTTTACACGTTTATTTTGCCAAAATACACGCGCGTTTACTCCATGTGAACGGGTTCTAACATGTTCCGAATCAGCGGCGTTAAAACAGATCCCATTGCTTTCTATCGAAAAAAACACAAGGTTACACTGAGCAGACCAATGATAGTGTAGCAATTTTTGGTGACAGTTTGGTATATAAAAAAGAGGTAGTTCATAAATCAAATGGCCTCTCACCTGTTTGGGTTGTGACAAGAACGTTCACAACCAACGTGTAGAGTTTTTGCCACACCGGGCAGACAAAGCAGGTGGAGGGAGCAGCACGCCTTACATCTACCGGTTAGCCAATAGGAATCCGGGAGTCACAAGGAAGAAAAAAATATTGAGTGTTGACGGCACTCTCTGGTCAAAAATGGATGATCTTTATTGGAGGGTAACAGGCTGCTTTTTTCCCTATTGCTTTCAATGTGATACGTGCGTATCACATTGAAAGCAATAGGGGAAAAAGCAGCTTATTCATTTCTATGGGGAGCGTACGTATGCCGGCTCCCATAGAAAGCAATGGGATCTGTTTTAACGCCGCTGACTCGGAACATGTTACACGTTCAGAATCAGCGAGCAGATACTCTGTGTGAAGGGATCCTAAGGGTAAGTTCATATGGGGTTTTTTGGTCCGGAACCTGAGGTGGAGGACGCCTCAGGTTCCGGACCAAAAACCAGGTAGCCGTGACTGAAAGCTGGTGCACTGCATCGGCATCCAGTCACGCACTCTTCTTCAGATTAGGCCCAATGAATGGGCCTAGTCGAGTGTCTCCACCTGAAGAATGAGCATCTTGCTTATTTTTCCGGGAGCCGGAACAAACCGGCTCCCAAAAAAAAAGAACTGACCGGCTCCCATTGAAATCAATGGGAGCCGTCTTTTTGGCGGATACGGTCTCAAAATCCTGACCAAAAAAACTGTGTGAACTTACCCTAACACTAGGGTCACACCTGTGCCCGGTTGCTGTTCTTTGAAGCCACTTGGGGACCCCAAAAACGGAAACCCAATCCGCTTAATAAACGGTTACCTGTGAAAACTGTACAGTATAATGGGGTCCACCGGGTTTCTGCCTGAAAAATGCAGAGAAATGCGCTGCTTGCAGGTCTTTTCACTCCACATTTTTCAAGTGGAATGGGGAACGGGTTCCCCAAACTGAACTCGTATTCATGTTTTATTTTTTTAACAGATGGTGATAATAATCATATCCTGACATTCTATATTTGTCTGTTCTGATGGCCACACGAACTCAATAGAAGTCAGTGTTTTCCACACAGGTCTTCAAAGTTCCTGCCCTGCCTGTACCCAAGTTTATTTCAGCTATCTGGTATTCTAAAAAAGGCTATGTCAGTGGTATGGTAGTTTTACTACATTTAAGCCAGTTTATGCTAGGTTCACACCTCCGCTCTGTGGGGTCCGCTTGTGGACCCCATGTATGTAAACCTAATCTGTTTAAAAACATTATTACTCTGAAAAAGGCAGTAAAATACGGTGGGAAAAGTCCTGTTTGCATTCTCTGTACTGCTCTCAGTACAGAAGCAAGGGAAAAAGTGAAACAATGCAGGATTTCACAGAAATGATCCATAATTTAATAAAGTATATTACAAAAATTATTAATGACCCAAATACTAACAGAAAATCAAAAGTTGCCCGAAAGTTTAGTTATGCTTTAATTTGATCAAAAGACTGATGAGCAATATTGGATGCTCATAATCTATGGGCCATCAGGCAGCCCTGCATTAAAAGCAGGCATGAATCTGTATAGCATTTTACTATATGGGCTCAGAAATACTTCCAGAAATCACTATCTCTGCAAATGAAAGTTAAAGGGGTATTCCCACGTCGCATACTCACCAGTCTTCACTGCTGTAAAATCTTTTCTTCCTAGTTTCTTGTGTCATTTGGTGGGCGGGGTTTCATGCAACCTACCGTTTAGCTCCGCCCCCAAATTTGTGTGTAACTCCGCCCACCGCATAGCGTGATCCTATGGGGCGGCTGAAGGGCCTGTGATGTCAAAGGTCCTCAAACACTATATGCACAATAATGCCTGTCTCTGCCATAATGAACACAATTGAATTAGCTAACCTGATAAATGGGAGAACAGAAGACGAGTTCAGAAATGCAAGCAGCTCCTCTCCTCTATCTGAGAGCAGAAAGCTAGGTCACGTGTGGTGTAGACACAGGAGTAGCTAGAAACATAGGCTCTCTCCTGTGCACTTAGCCCCTCCTCCCGCCCCCCTAAGAGCATCACTTGACTTTTGAGCAGATAAGTCAAGGGCTGTGTCAACAATGAATTGAATAAAGTAAGATAGTGGACAAACAAAGCAGTTTTGCTGAAGCAGTGTATTTAGGAAAAGTCTTAAATTCACATTAACAAGAGGTATAGATAGGATCCTTGTGATGGGACAACCCCTTTAACCCCTTCCTGCCGATTTTCGTTTTTGACTCCCCTCCTTCTAAACCCCATAACTTTTTTATTTCTCCGCTCCCAGAGCCATATGAGGTCTTAATTTTTGCGGGACAAATTTTTCTTCATGATGCTACCATTAATTATTCTATATAATGTACTGGGAAGCAGGAAAAAAATTCAGAATGGGGTAGATTTGAATAAAAAATGCATTTCTGCGACTTTCTTACGGGCTTTGGTTTTACGGTGTTCACTGTGCAGCCAAAATGACATGTCTGTGTTTCGGTACGGTTCCAGGGATACCAAATTTATATGGTTTTATTTACATTTTGACCCCTAAAAAAAAATTCCAAAACTGTGTTAAATTTTTTTTCTAAAAGTCGCCATATTCCGACGGCCGTAACTTTTTTATATGTGCGTGTATGGGGATGCATAGGGCGTCATTTTTTTGCGGGGCCGGGTGTACTTTTTAGTTCTACCATTTTCGGGAAATGTTATTGCTTTGATCACTTTTTATTCAAATTTTTATCAGAATCAAAACAGTGAAAAAACGGCAGTTTGGCACTTTCGACTATTTTTCCCGCTACGCCGTTTACCGAACAGGAAAAATATTTTTATAGATTTGTAGAGCAGGCGATTTCGGACGCGGGGATACCTAACATGTATATGTTTCACAGTTTTTAACTACTTTTATATGTGTTCTAGGGAAAGGGGGGTGATTTGAACTTTTGATACTTTTTATATTTTTTTAACTTTTTTTTTATTTATTTTTTTTGCATTTATTAGACCCCCTAGGGGTGTTGAACCCCAGGGGGTCTGATCACTAATGCAATGCATTACAATGCTAAGGCATTGCAATGCATTGCAAAAAAGCATCCTTTCTTTTGCAGGCTGCATAGACCAGCCTGCAAAAGAGAGAATTTGCAGACAAGCCTGGGAGCCTGTACAAGGCTCCCGGCTGTCATGGCAACGGGACGTCAGCCCTGGAGCATGCTCCAGGAGCCGGCGATCCTGGCCAAAATGGCGGCGCCCATGCGCCGCCGGGAAAATGGCGCCTCCGGCGCCTTTGACCGCGGCGCCGGAGGGGTTAATGCCTCCGATCGGTCCGGGGACCGATCGGAGGCATTAGAGCCGGTTGTCTACTGCTTGAAGCAGTAGACACCCGGCGGCTATGGCGGCCGCCCGGCTCCCGGGCGGTCACCATAGTTACAGACCCGACATGCGCCGTACTATTACGGCGCATGTCGGGAAGGGGTTAAAGAGGACCTTTCACCACCCCAAGCCTGTGCAGTTTTCTGCACCATGTTATAGGCGCTGCTGTACAGACTCTGGGGCACTTTTAATTATCTCTGTAGCCCCCTTGTTGCGGAGTTCTGAGCCCCATTATTTCTGGAGCACTGTATGTTAATGAAGCCCTTGACTGTCAGAAGGGTGTTTCTGAAAGTGAAGGGAGCAGCAATGTCATTCTGACACTATCCAATTAGCAGAGGATAGTGTCAGAGCAGCTTCAGCAGAGTGATCTCAGAACTCCGCAATGAGGGGGGCTAGAGAGAAAATTCAAAGTGCCCCAGAGTTTGCGCAGCAGCTCCTAAAATGTGGCGCAGAGAACTGCACAGGCTTGAGGTGGTGAAAGGTCCTCTTTAAAGCGCCTTCACACAAAGAATCCGCCATAAATCAACACAATCCAACTGGCTCCTTTGTGCAAAAGGTAATCTAACCCCTTCCCACCGCAGTCATTTTTCAGTTTTCATTCTCGACTCCCCCCTTCCAAACCCCATGACTTTTTTATTTTTTTCATTCAGAGCCATATGAGGGCTTAAAGAGGACCTTTCACCGATTTGGGCACAGGCAGTTCTGAATTCAGCGCACTGTCAGCTTTCCAGCAGTATACAGAACTGCCTGTGCCCAAATCGGTAAAAGGTCCTCTTTAAAGGGAATCTGTGAGCACAAAATTAATATATAAACTAACACAACTCACAGTACCTTCTAGGGCTGTCAGCACAGTTTACAATGATGTATTTCTTATGCTCCATTCTTGTAAAAATCTTATCTATTTTATCCCTATGCTTTCCATCAGTGGGCTTAAGTATCTCCTGCGGCTAACTGTTGCTCAGCCCAGCCCCTGCTAGAGGACTAAAATCCCTGTCCTCTGCCTCAGCACACAGTACTGTACATGTCTGATGAGGACATCTTCAACTGGAACTAAAGGAAGCTAGCCTTAACAGATATTTTTGAATCAGGGTTACTTTCACATTTCATTTGATAATCACATTATCAGAACCAATAGGATACTGATAAATCAAATAAGAAAGACCTCCACATTAGGACAACCATCTGAAAACCAGATTTCCTCTTCTGCTATGATAATGTCAACCTCCAAATTTAAAAAAAAACATTACCAATGTTAGAGATAATACTCCATTTTGTATCTATCATCCATTTTGCGTAATATATCTTATTCTGTGTGTTGGACCTCTTCGGAAACTATGCCAGGGTGCTTAGGAAGGAATGTGGATAATAGATATCCTCATGTGTAAGCTGTTGCTTCTTATCACAAAGGCTACATTCCAGAAGTTTCTTAGCATGTAGCATGTCTTCTTAACCCTTTTTCTATAATATATATATATATATATATATATATATATATATATATATATATATATATACACACACACACACACACACACTAGCCTCTGCCCGCTACTTCGTTTTTGTGTTGTTGGTGTCAATGATCTGACTAATTTCAGCAAATTGCTGCCGTCGATGGTTTGCCTGCTTTGGCGTTTCAAGAGCTCCAAAGCTGTCCTGCTGCTGAACTTGTTCCTTACGCCAAGCCTGTGATTGTTCCGGCATTTCAGCAGCTTACTGGAATGCCATATAATGAGCGCGTTGTTGGCATTGATGATCCACCAGGTTTAAAATTGGCACACTGCCAATTTGAATTAAAGGTGTTTTCCCATCCAGAGTGTCAGCACTGCCTGCAGCAGGTCAGATAATATGCAAATACATTTACACAATGGATTGAGGGTTAGTGTGTGTTTACACAGAGAGATAACAGACCTGGCTTTATCAGACCCTGAGATTAGCTGCTGCAAAAGAGCAGTGCAATATAGTATGCGAACATAAATTCATAACAGTCGTGAAGCCATGTCATTTACTGGGATAAAAGGTAGCCTATGTTTTAGTCGAAGTTACAAACTGTGTGTCAAATTTCATTCAAATCCGTTCAGCCGTTTTTGCGTGATTGACTAACAAACATCCAAACTTTCACATTTAGAATATTAGTAGGATGATTATATATATATATATATATATATATATATATGTGTGTATAGTGGGGGGATGTCAGCTTGTGTATCATCCATTTTGCTTCCCTCTTTGTCTCATAAGAGAGCTCATCTTCCCTCCTGGAAGCTATGTGATGCAGCTCCTATTGTGCCTTATCCAATAGCCATGTGCCAGAACTATGTTACAACTTTACAACCAATCATGTTATTCTAATTATATTAGTCCAACCTGTTCTTTGTCTATACACTGTACTTAAACTACCTTTTTCCTGCCATGAAATTAGAACTCACCATGAGGTGTGTGTGGGAGTGACTTCTCCAGGCCTGATCTTTCACCTTTGATTTGGATCTCTACAACATACTAAGGGACCCCCTTTGATGTTCCTAACACTCACAGTAATATTGTATGCAACACAATCTATGCAATATGTAAAAACCTCCTCCCATGTAATGACCATGGACAGGAACCAGATGCCCAACACTTAAAAGGACTATAAGATTCCTGACACATTCATATGTTCTGCATAATATGGTCTACTTGATGATTTGCACTGTCCTATTAAAGGGATCCTATCATAGAAACCCTTTTTTTTATGAGTAACACGTCAGAATAGCCTTAAGAAAGGCTATTCGTCTCCTACCCTTCGTTGTCTTCCCCGTGCCGCCGTTCCGTAGCAATCCCGGTTCTTGTCGGTATGCAAATGAGTTCCCTCGCAGCACTGGGGGCAGGCCTCAGCGCTCAAACAGCACTGGGGGTGTCCCCAATGCTGCGAGAGAACTCTCTCCAGTGCCGACTCCATCTTTGTCAGCAGTGCCTTCTTCTTCCGATGCAGGTTTCTGACTTCTAGGCCTCGGGCCTTGGGCCGAGCAGACTGTGCATGCCCACAGGCCACGAGAAAATGGCCGATTACAATACTGTGCTAGCGGCAGTTAGAGAAGACAACGACAGGTAGGAGACGAATTGTTACTCATACAAAAAAGGGTTTCTATGATAGGATCCCTTTAAGGAGGAAACAGATCAGAAACTGAAAGAATGGATAAAGTCTCATTACTACACTATTAAGCATAACTAAACGTTTGGATAACTTTTTTTTTTTTCCTGGTAGCATTAACCTTTTCGCTGCCAAGGGTCTCTGGAAATTTTGCACCTCCAGTAGCCAGAGCAATTTTCACAGTTTTGAGATGGACAAATCAAACCTAAATTGCAACATTAACCCCTTAGCGACCCTTGACGTAACTGTACGTCATGGGTCGCATGGGGATGTATGGAGCGAGCTCACACGCTGAGCTCGCTCCATACAGGGCAGATGCCGGCTGTATAATACAGCCAGGACCTGCCACTAACAGCAGCGGTCGGTGCCCGAGCCGATCGCTGCTGTTAACCCTTTACACACTGCGGTCAAACATGACCGCAGTGTGTAAACGGCGGCATGGGCGCCGCCATGTTTCGCCGATCGCCGCCCTCCTGAACGTCACAAGAGGGCGGTGATCGGTTGCTATGACAGCCGGAAGCCTATTGAAGGCTTCCAGGCTTGTCTCTGCACGAGATCTATTAGACGATGCCAGAGGCATCGTCTAATAGAAGTGCTGCGATTTTCCTATTCACTGCATTAAACAAACATATTAGGTATCCCTGCGCTCCAAAATGCCTGAACTATTAGAATATTAAAACATTTATCCCGTACTGCGAACGGCGTAGCGGCAAAAAAAATAAAAACAGCCAAAAAGCGTTTTTTTCAACACTTTGCCTCCTATAAAAAATTGAATAAAAAGTGATCAAACCATCGGATCTTTCCCCAAATGGTATCAATAGAAACGTCATCTTGTCCCGCATAAAAAGACACAACAACCAGCTCCATACATGGAAATATGAAAAAGTTACAGGTGTTAGAACATGACACAAATTTTTTTTTCTATTTTGCAAAGTTTATCATTTTTTTAAAAGTATCAAAAAATTTCAAATACTATATAAATTTGGTATCACCGCGTTTGTACTGACACGTAGAACACAGGTAACATGTCATTTGTACCAAACAGTGAATGCTGTAAAAATTAAACCCATAAGAAAATGGCGCAAATGCATTTTTTCTCCAATTGCGCCTTATTCTGAATTTTTTTCCAGCTTCCCAGTACATTGCACAGCATATTGAATGGTGCCATTACAAAGTACAATTTGTCCCGCAAACAATAAGCTATCATGTGACTCTGTGAACTGAAAAATGAAAAAGTTATGGCTCTTGAAATGTGAGGAGGGAAAAACGAAAATGCGAAACCAAAAAATGGCCTGGTCCTTAAGGGGTTAAAAAAGCATCCACCCCCCCCCCCCCCCATACCTATATATTTTCTTAAAGTAGACACCTGCAGAATTGTCAGAATGCCACTTGGTACTGTATACGAACAGGCACCTTCATGCAATTTTGATTTAAAGTGAATGTTTTATGAAAAAATGCAAATAAATGTATATTAGTTATTAAAAGCGGAAACCAAACAAAAAATTAAATGCACCAAACCTCCTAAAAATAAGAGTTCAACATGTGCAGAGTTCATACATATCACTATGGCCTGAACCCGCATGCACGTGTCTTCAGAAAATTGCTAGAACTGGAAGGAATAAAAATCTGCTTTGAAGCTGGAAATGTTAAAAAAAAGTATTATCCTATAAAATATAGGGATTACACACCATGAAAAGTAAGTGAACCCCTAAACCCTATATATTTTTTGAAAGTAGACAACCTGAAGATTACAAATGTCTTAATGGGTCATCGATAGCCACATCCACCTTCATGCAACTTTGCGACCAACACAATTTTTTTTTGAAAAATACGCTAACACACATATTTGCACCTAAGGGTGAATTCACACTGAGTAAACGCTAGCTTATTCTGAACGTAAAACACGTTCAGAATAAGCAGCGTCTAAAGCAGCTCCATTCATCTCTATGGGAGCGGGGATACGAGCGCTCCCCATAGAAATGAATGGGCTGCTTCTTTCACTCCGTGCAGTCCCATTGAAGTGAATGGGGAGTGCCGGCGTGTACGCTCCGGCATGAGCAGAGCTTGCCGTATACGCCGGCACTCCCCATTCACTTCAATGGGACTGCACGGAGTGAAAGAAGCAGCCCATTCATTTCTATGGGGAGCGCTCGTATCCCCGCTCCCATAGAAATGAATGGAGCTGCTTTAGACGCCGCTTATTCTGAACGTGTTTTACGTTCAGAATAAGCTAGCGTTTACTCAGTGTGAATTCACCCTAAAACTCATGTTCAATCTCACATTCATATACAAAATACTTTTAAAATAATAGCTTATGGTGTATACAATGTGTATATATACTATATGTACCACAAACATCAACTACAACAAGAGCTTGGACTCCCAAAAAATACGAATACAGAAGACAAGCAGGATTTTGCTGTTGTTCACTAATATGTTAAAAAGCTATACTGCACCTACCAAACTGTGACTGTGATACTTTTTTCAGAGTACACAGCATACCGTATATAAAAACACAATTTAATAGTTTATATATACAACCACCTTCATTCAACTTTGCCGCAAACAGAGATTGCTAGCAAAAATTGCGCAAAAATTCAAATTTGCCACTAAAGTGCGGCTCAAGAAATCCCTTTCTGCAAACATAATGTACTGTCCATAAAACTGCAATATGTGAGGAGTTCATACATACCACACACGTATATATTTACAGGGGCGGGTGTTAAAGAATCGCCAAAATCGCAGAAATGCGAATCCCATTTTGTGCATGCAAATTAAATAGGACTTTACATAAAAATGTTATTTTCCATCCCCCTATAAAAATTTTAGCAACCTATACGTTCATCTCTAGTGATAATCGTTATTACTATTATTTTAGTGTGTAACGGACATCACTAGAGACGTATTTTACTGTAGAAAGCTCAGGTATAGACAGGACAGGGATCGGGTGAAATGTAAACTTTATTTGCAACTTTATGTATATGTTGTGTAAGTGTTTGGTGCGACTTTTGTTTTTTTGGCACTGCAACCTGGACAATGGTAAACGTCTGGGTCACAGTGCCAACAAACTTCCTGGTTATGTTCAGGGGGTTTTACATAAGAATACCCCACTAGTAAAGCTCAGGGGGGAATTGCATTATAACTGTATGGCCGGCGGCCATTTTCGGATAGCCGCTCTTGCAGTTCAATACAGGAGCCGGCCGGCGGCCATTTTGGGGTAGCCGCTCTTGCAGTTCAATACAGGAGCCTGCCGGCGGCCATTTTGGGGTGGCCTCTCTATGCTCCTCTATAGAACTACAAGAGCAAGAGAAGCCAGAAGAGGTGGAGTTGCTGCAGAAGAAGGAGGCGGCGCAGGAAAGAGCTCTGGGCAGCAATGGGGACGCGCTCTTCGGCCTTTCAGCGCTGGGTCCCGCCCTCATTGCTGCGGAGAGCTCATTTTCATACCGGTTAAAACCGGTATTTCTACGGAACGGCACGGCGGAGACCATGTCTAAAGGTAGGAGACAAATAACCTTTCTTAAGGCTATAACGACGTGTTCATTAGAAAAAAAAGTAGTTTAATGGTAGAATCCCTTTAACAGAAGTATTGGCATCCACCATCGGGACCTGGGAAAGTCAGTTTTTACTGCAATCCTCTTGTTTTTTATTTATCTGTGTAATTCTACATATATTCTCGCGACAAACCCTTTTCCTTCATTTTAGTGGGTAAATGCGTTGAGATGAAATGAGTTTTGGTGCAAATGTAGACAGAGTAGTGTCAGACTTCTATTAAAAAATACTCCCCATTTTGTTTGCACCCACTCTTGTTTACAAGACGGAAGCTTTTCTTTTGTCGTCTTTGTTAAACTCAAAATTCTGCCTGCAGAACTTCCAATTGAAAAGTAAACAAGATGGACGAAGGCTCCTCTCATACTTTTTACATTGCAGTGAATGATGATGGGTGCAGACAGAATGTGCTCTCTCTTCATCTGTCTAAGCACTTCAAATTAAACTTTGCTACATCTGTACCCTATGAGTCATTGTTTTATTGTCTAAAAACTAGTTGAAGACAAGTCACATTATTTGAGCTTATACTTTGTTTTTTTGGGAGGACTTAAGGCTGTTTGGGAAATACAGTTCATGAATACAAAGTGTATACTGTCAACAAGGATGTTAACCCCTTCCCGAATGCAGACAGTTTTCAATTGTTCCTTTCTCATAGATTGCAAGCCCTCGCGGGCAGGGCCCTCTACCCCACTGTGCCAGTCGGTCATTGTTAGCATTGTATCTACCTGTATATTCTGTGTATTGTATGTAACCCCCAAATGTAAAGCACCATGGAATTAATGGTGCTATATAAATAATAATAATAATAATAATAAATAATAATAATTTCACAGTTGCCATCAGGCGTTAACATTTAAATCTTGGCCTATGTGGACAAGTTGTATTTTCTATATGTAAATGGGAAAGTGAGGTTGTTTTACAGTATGTGGTTTCATTTATATTTTAGAAAAGCACATGTATTGCATTGTGTTGTACCTGTCCTGCTTTCAGATTACACAATGCAATAAATCTATCAAGATAACAGACCAGGGGTACCCTGGCCATCATATCAACCATCCAAAACCCTTAGGGCAAGCATTTTTTTTTTTTTTGGGGGGTGGGGTGGGGGGTGGACCATGCGATCCAATAAAAGTCATTGACAAGACATCGAGCCAAAAATAGGACAAGTTAAACTGAGGATTCACACAGACATACCAAAGTGACGATAACGCCGTAATATGCTGACGCGTTTCAGAGCCGAAGCTCCTTAGTCATAGCAACTATGACTAAGGAGCTTTGGCTCTGAAACGCGTCAGCATGTTACGGCTGGAGACCGGAGTTGGGAATGTCCAATCACAAAGAGCTCAGAGCAGTCTATCTGGCACTTCGTCACTTTGCTTCAGATCTCCAGGGCAAAGCAGTCAAGGTCCGTTCGGACAACATGACCACAGTGGTCTATTTAAACAAACAAGGTGGCACTAGATCTCCAACCCTGTTCAGAGAGGAGAACCTAATATTTGTGCAGAGAAGACTCTGACCCAGTTATCCGCTGTTCACATCAAGGGCTCCCTGAACATAGTAGCAGATCGGTCGAGTTGGGGTATCACCGTATCAGGAGAATGGTCTCTCAATCCAGACGTGTTTCAACAGATCGTCCAGAGATGGAGGTCGATCTTATGGCAACCCGACTCAACGCCAAGGTGGGGACCTTCTGCTCTCTGTACCAGAAGGACAATCCCTTGGCAGTGGATGCCCTGTCCATCCCATGGAGGTTTTACATCTTCCCTCCAGTTCCCATCATACCAAAGGTATTGATCAAAATAAGACAGGACCAAGCCTCGGGAATTGCCATAATCCCGTTCTGGCCAAAAAGGGCTTGGTTTGCCCAGCTCATGAAGATGAGTCAAGGCAGATAATGGAGGCTTCGCCCACTCCCGGACTTGGTAACCCAAGGAGAGCTGAGATGCCAGGATCTGAGGAGATTCAACCTGACAGCCTGGAGGTTGATCAGTGCCTATTAAGGAATAGAGGACTGTCTCAAGCCGTCCTAAAGACCCTTGCAAGCGCCAGAGTGGTGTCCACTAACAACAGCTGCCGGAGAATCGGTAATATTTTCAACGCCTGGTGCCTTGAACATTAAGTGGACTCCTCCGATCCCCCAATAAGGGCGATACTGGATTTTCTTCAGGACGGACTAGACAGAGGGCTTGCTGCCGCCACCATAAAGGTACATGTAGCCGCTCTGTCCGCCTATCTGGGGAGGCATTTGTCTCAAGATCCTTTAGTAAGCACCTTTATTAAAGGGGCAACTAGGCTGAGACCAGTAGTTACTACTCTTGTCCACCAGTGGGACCTCAGTACAGTCCTCTCGAAACTATTTACAAGTCCCTTTGAACCTCTGGATGAAATTGAACTAAAGTTCTTGACCTACAAAACAGCTTTCCTTTTGGCTATAACATCAGTCAAAATGGTGGGTGAGTTGCAAGCTCTCTCTTTGGAGGAGCCATATACCACCTTCTTTCCTGACCGGGTCCAGCTCAGGTTCTTGCTGGGCTTTAGGTCAAAAATTCCATCCACCACAAACATAAACCAACTAATCTCACTGCTTGTATTTTTTCCCATCTCCTTCTTCGGCTGACGAGAAGAAGTTTCATACGCTGGACCTCGTAAGATGCCTAAAGATTTACCTTCAGCGTACACGCTTATTCAGAAAGTCCGAAAACCTACTTAACTATGTGGGGAAACAAAAGAGACTTAAGGCTTCCAAGCCCTCAATTTCACGCTGGGTCAGAAAGACATTTAAAGTCTCTTATTCAGCCCAAGAGTTATCCCCTCCAGCCCTCTTGAGGGCACATTCAACATGGTCAGTTTCCACCTCCTGGGCTGAGTCTAGAACTTTATTTCTGGATCAGATCTGCGCTGCTACAGCTTGGTCCTCAGAATCAACTTTTGTTTCTCATTATCGACTCAACACTCGTAGCTCAGAAGCGACCACTTTTGGTCGCACGGTTTTGGGTTCAGTTTGTGGTGAGGTCCCGCCCTAGGGGATTACTCGCCAATTCCCCATATTGTGCCGCTGGTAGGACGACAGGGAACGAAGGATTATGAAGATAATCTTGTTTCCCTTAGTCCTAACAGCGGCACAAGACTTCCCACACAAGGAAGTTTGATATTTATTGTTATATTATCTATGTATATTGTAATTACTCTTGTATGTACACGCAGAGGGGAGGCCCTTGTGCCCTCTTATAGGGCAAGCCATGTATGTGATTGGCTAATTAAATTCCACCTGTCCTACCAGCACACAGGGGCAGAAAATACCCCATATTGTGCTGCTGTTAGGACTAAGGGAAACAAGATTATCTTCATAATCCTTTGTTGGTTAACATCCAGATATAGACCTTTATTGTACACTAGCTGGTACCCGCGACTTCGTCTGCGGTGATTGTAGCAGTGGGTAAATAAAGGCGCGGGTAAGGTTTTCGTACTGTGTATAAGGTATAGGATATGAAATGTAACTTTGTATCTTGTTGTTGCTGTAATTCAGAGAATACGTGAGACTTTTGTGTTGAAGTTAATCTGTATTTGAGCTGCTATATATACGGTGTTGTGAGAAACTTTACATAGTGACTTTGGGACAGAAGTATTTGAAGTTAACCCTTTCCCGCCGATGGCATTTTTTGAATTTCGTTTTTGACTCCCCTCCTTCTAAACCCCATAACTTTTTTATTTCTCCGCTCCCAGAGCCATATGAGGTCTTAATTTTTCCTGGAACAAATTTTTCTTCATGATGCCACCATTATTTATTCTATAGCATGTACTGGGAAGCAGGGAAAAAAATCGGAATGGGGTGGATTTGAAGAAACAATGCATTTCTGCGACTTTCTTACGGGCTTTGGTTTTACGGCATTCACTGTGCAACCAAAATGACATGTCCCCTATATTCTGTGTTTCGTTACGATGCTGGGGATACCAAATTTATATGGTTTTATTTACATTTTGACCCCTTAAAAAAAATCCAAAACTGTTAAAAAAATTATTTTTTGAAAAGTCGCCATATTCCGACAGCCATAACTTTTTTATACGTGCGTGTACGGGGATGTATAGGGCGTCTTTTTTTGCGGGACCGGGCGTACTTTGTAGTTCTACCATTTTCGGGAAATGTTATTGCTTTGATCACTTTTTATTAAAATTTTTATCAGAATTAAAACAGTGAAAAAATGGCAGTTTGGCACTTTTGACCATTTTTCCCGCTACGGCGTTTACCGAACAGGAAAAATATTTGTATAGCTTTGTAGAGCGGGCGATTTCGGACGCGGGGATACCTAACATGTATGTGTTTCACAGTTTTTAACTACTTTTATATGTGTTCTAGGGAAAGGGGGATGATTTGAATTTTTAATCCTTTTTATTTTTTTACTTTTTGTAAACTTTTTTTTTTTGCATTTATTAGACCGCCTAGGGGTATTGACATGGGTGGGGGGTGTCGTGGATTGTCAGAGCGGTGGGGGTCGGCAAACATGGCTGCTCCGGAGCGTTAAAGAGAGCCTCCTGGAGTATCGTTAAGGTGAGGGGCAAAGTGGTAAAGTATATGTATATGAGATTGTGTGGGGTTAGGGGCGAGGCTGCAGAGGACAATATGAATTTTGTGGCTTGCTATGGTCCAAAGTGTGTGAGATTGCAGAGATGGTGGTGTGAGTTTGGGTTTTGTGGGGGTCCTGGCACAAACGTATGTGTGCTATTGTCACGAAAAGTAGCCTATTGTTTAATCGGGTGTATTAACTATGTTTGTGGAAAATTTCAGCCAAATCGGTGGAGCGGTTTTTCCGTGATTGAGGAACAAACATCCGAACATGCAAACATCCAAACACACAAACTTTCACATTTATAATATTAATAGGATTTTAAGACACAATGTTCTAAAATTCAAAGCATGACACACTGTCTTTTATAAATCAGGTTTGTGCTCCTCCTAACATTGCTCAACAGTGTTTAGTGTCACATGACAGCTTTGTTCTGTATAATAACATTCACTAGTAAAATGATTAGTCACCTTTTATCCAAGTAGTGAATATAATCTGACTCTTTCCACAAAAGACAGAACTGAAAACAAAAGCTGACAACATCCAGACTCGTGGGTGGTTTGTTGTTCATAAATGAAAGTACAGCAATTTATCCTTTTTAACTTTTGTGATACAGCCCAAAACTTAAGGATTAGGCCTCATTTTTTAAAACTGTCACTTTATATGATAACTTTTAGACCCTGTAACTTGCACAAGTGATTTTTTGTGACACATTGTACTACAAGTTAGTGGTAAACATTGATGGATATTTTTGTATTTATTTATAAAAAATAAAAAAATATTGCTGGAAACTTTTGCGAGCATTTTTAACTCTTGAGGGTTACATTAATTTAAATTTCCATAAATGAATGCGCAGCTGATAATGAAAAGTGAAAATTGCAATTTTTCCATAGTTAGGCTATTTCAGTGCCTGAATTGTTGTGCCCAGCTTGTGTCAGCAGAGATACACACTCAAAAAAACTGTTAAGTGGGTATCCCAGGCACACCAGCTTTTGGAGTATTCATCTCTGATACAAGTTAGGCACAATATATTACACACAAATGAAGGATATCTGGAAAAAAAATCAATTTTTACCTTTCACTATCATCTGCATATTCATTTCTGAAAAACAAATTATGGAAATACTTGGGGGTTAAAAATGCTTACTCTACCCCTGGATAAATTCCTTGAGATGCATCTCAGCTGTTTTAACCATGCTCCTAGCAACTCGGGGTCACTAGCCAATCTTGGTGCTGGAGGTGCCAAGGGGCTCATTTACATGTCAGAACCCCTTGGAGGTTAAAATCCTTGATTGGAGCTCAGTTTGCTAAACATTGTGTCATGTGTCTTAGCTTTAAAAAGCGCATCTAAGCTAACAGCACTTTGCACCCCCCCACACACACACATTTTTTTTTTTTTTTTAATTAAAAAAAAGGCACAATTTCCCCTTTTTAGTGCTGTCTGACCCGATTTTTTTTTTTTTTTTTTTTTTTTTTTTTTTTTTTTTTAAGACTGCCCATGTACTGGAGTGCCTTTTTTTGCTCCTTTTTTAAAAAGTCATAAGTCGAAATTACAGTGTGAAAAGAATTTCCATTTAGGCTATGCCCCCTTTTCCCAACAAGGGGCAAAAATAGCTAGGGCAAAATACTATCTGAAAAAAAAGAAGGCCACAAAAACTTAAATAAGGTACAGGACAGAAAGACAAAAAGGAAAATTTATTCCAAAAAAATGTGCTTAATAAATGTGGCCCAATGAATGGTTGCAACAGTCATGATGTTGACAGGAAGTCAACACTGTAGCCATTTAACCCCTAAATGATGCAGACATTTTTTCATTTTTCGTTAAAGAGGACCTTTCACCACTTTTGGGCACATGCAGTTCTATATACTGCTGGAAAGCTGACAGTGCGCTGAATTCAGCGCACTGTCGGCTTTCCCGATCTGTGCCCGGTGTAAAGAGCTTACGGTGCCGGTACCGTAGTGCTCTATGGTCAGAAGGGAGTTTCTGACAGTCAGTCAGAGACGTCCTTCTGCCTCGCGGCGCCTATCGCGCTGTACTGTGGAGCCGGGAGGAACGCCCCCTCCCGCTCCTGATAATGCTCGTCTATGGACGAGCTGTGTGAGCAGAGGGAGGGGGCGTTCCTCCCCGCTCCACAGCACAGCGCGATAGGCACCGCGAGGCAGAAGGACGTCTTTGACTGTCAGAAACGCCCTTCTGACCATAGAGCACTACGGTACCGGCACCGTAAGCTCTTTACACCGGGCACAGATCGGGAAAGCCGACAGTGCGCTGAATTCAGCGCACTGTCAGCTTTCCAGCAGTATATAACACTGCATGTGCCCAAAAGTGGTGAAAGGTCCTCTTTAACACCCCCTGCATTCCAAAAGCCATAAATTTTGGTGATGCGCTTTGTTTGCTGCCGCTGAATTCTCATGAAAATGGAGTGTATTTTTATGAAGCACGCAATAAAGATTTGAAGTTTTTTATTTATCCATTGTCTGATGGTTGATGTATTTTTTTCCATTTATACAAGTTTCCGTTGACCGATCAAGTCCGTTGGTGTCCGTGCATTCCGGCAATGAATACAAGATATACATAAGAGGGTGAGCTGGACATTATTTTTGCTAGTTGTACTTACATAAATTTTCAATGTTTTTGTTTATGCAGCCATATGAGGGCTTGATATTTGCGCAACAACTTGAACTTCAAAGTGATACCATTTATTATTCTCTATAGTGGACAAAAAATAAAAAAAATAAAAATATCGGACTTGGGAAGAACTGGAGGAAAAAGTGCATTTGGGCAACTTTCTTAGGCTTCATTTTTAAAGAGTTCACTCTGCAGCCAAAATGACAAGTCATCTGTATTCTATGTGTTGGTACGATTCCAGGGTTACCGAATAAAATAATGCAGTACCTCTGTTTTCTTATGGGTTTTGTTATGGCTAAAAATGTTAGCTTTATTCTCCAGGTAGGTATGATCATGGTGATACCAAATTTTACATTGTTTTTTTTATGTTTTAATAACTTTACAAAAATTCAGTGTTGAAGAAAATAAATTTGCCATATTCTGTCACTTGTAACTCTTTACATTTCAGTGTACAGAGTTGTTCAAAGTGTCTTTTTTACAGGATTATATATATATATATATATATATA
This sequence comes from Leptodactylus fuscus, assembly GCF_031893055.1. Taxonomy (NCBI): domain Eukaryota; kingdom Metazoa; phylum Chordata; class Amphibia; order Anura; family Leptodactylidae; genus Leptodactylus; species Leptodactylus fuscus. The sequence goes on along the minus strand of NC_134266.1, from coordinate 198,498,437 downwards.
TATATATATATATATATATATAGTTTTTATTTAATTTCAGATAGTCTGTATCGCGTGGAAATTTTTAGAAGCATGAGATTAAGTATTAGTGATTATGACGTGTGTAAATGTTAGCAGTTATTAGTTCAAATGAACGAAAAGTGTTTTGCCGCTGATCATCTTTGGTACTCAATGTTTGGTGCATCCCATATTAGTGTCCAGCAATAGTCAGCTAGTATTGATAGATATCAGTAACACCTTTTCGTCATGGCAATATCCTGGTGAAAGCGTTTGCCATGTTAGTTACTGACTGCACCAAGATTCGCAGGGGGAAAAAAAATGGAGGTAGAATATCATTGCTGGGCCCACAAGTGCTTTATGTGCAACATTTTTCTGCCCAGGAGTCAACTGGTTACGAATTGGCCACTAATGTGACTGCTTAGCACCGTTGTCCCATTCACAAATGAAACAACAGTACTTGGTAATATCCAAGCAGCAGGGCCACTACTTTTAAATCTGCACAGATATTCCAGTTGTAGTTGCTGTATTTGATGTGTTACAACAACTGTTCCATGTTCTCATATGTTTCTTTCATGTGTGCACCATAACCAACAGTTAGTGTCTTGTGTAACAAGACCGCCTTGAGACTTAACACTGATGAGTCAATAAAGAGACGCCATTGATTCAGCTGATGCACAGAACCCAAAGCTGCGAATAACTCATCATTGTTAGAGATGAGCGAACACTGTTCGGATCAGCCGATCCGAACAGCACGCTCCCATAGAAATGAATGTAAGCACCTGGCACGCAGAATTTGCCGGCCGCTTCCATTCATTTCTATGGGAGTGTGCTGTGAGCGTGCTGTTCAGAACGGCTGTTCCGAAGTGTTCGCTCATCTCTAATCATTGTCTATGCAGAAACACAGGTTGTCAATGTGTTCAAAATACTGTGTTAAATCATCTTGGTGGTTTGAAAAGACAGAAGCTTTTATACCAGGTGACAGCCATTCTTGAAATCAGTAACTGCATTTGCTTTTGACAAATGTAAGTCCTTCAGTTCTGGCTATGTTATAAGATGAGGCTCACCAGACATACATGGCTCAAAGTCTGAATCAGCTTTGTTCCTCATCTCTGACCTATGAACTGCAACATCTTCATTGGCTGCCTTCTCTAGGCTCCATGTCTCTGGTGGCTTTGGTACTGGAAGAGTGTCATCATGTGGCACTGTTCTCATAGCTGAAGGCAAATTGGTTTCTCTGCTAAAAATAAAAAAAATGTATTGAAGATCCCAGAGACATTGGTGAGACAAGCAACAGTCGGTCACATGATCCTTCAGTTCCCGCCATATCATTGGGACAGTAAACAGCATCGACTTGTGAGAACCTCTCAGTCAGATCAACAGCACATCTTGCACAACAGATGTGAGGAGCCCAGGATTTTTCTTGATCACCAATCTTGCATCCAAAGTACAGCTCATAGGCTTTCATGATAAGAGCGGTCATTGTGCGTCTTTGAGGCTTACGCTTGTACTCCGCACAAATATAACAAAAAGTACTGTGACTGTTCTGACACTGACAAGACATTTTAGCTATACCAAATTGTACTGGAGTAGTTTATAGCTGCTTATATTTGAAATAACTTGCAGAATCTTTGCAACCAGACATTAGAGCCTCTGCAGGCAGCGAACAGACATTTGTAGGTGTGTGTAGTCTAACAGTTCCACTGAAGTTTTGCAACTTCACTGAAATGCAAGGTTTGCTTGCCATAAATTACAAAAAAAGCACAGCACATATATTGTGGGTAATACTTAGCCTGAAAATATGAAAAAAAAATTGGTAAAATAGAAGATCTCTGAAAAACGATACATGACCGCAAAGTTTCAAGATAGTTTTCATGATCAGCAGATCAAATTACACAATATACACTCAAAAGAGTTCAGGAAACAAAATGTTTGTTGCCCAGTGTTACTGATTCTCATATGAAAAAGTGAAAGTAACCACTTAGATACTATGGCTGCATTTGACCAGGGCATCTGAGTGGTTAAATGACAGTGATCAGAGTCAACCACAACTCACAAACAGCACAGACCCAGCAACTCTAGGGCAGAGTGGATACCATATTTAGTCATATACACCAGGATGTACATGTATGTACTGGTGCACGAAGGGGTTAAATGCACATCTCAGTGGTTTTAGTACAAGGGATAAGTAGAAGGACTTTCTATTCCATTTCCTTTGGCTCAAAACAAAGAAAAACAAAAAACCCCAAACAACAAAATCTGCAACAACCAACACATTTCTTCTGTATCATGTGGCTTCAGCTATAAACTAGGAATACAGACACATTGCGATTTCTTACACTGTTGAGCTTGGATATAATGAATCCTCCAAGTAACAATAGTCCAGAAGGAAAGTTTCATCTCTACAAACGGGGTTCCCTAAAAACTACCTGAATGCAAAGTAGAGTGTGCAAATTCTTCAAAGGGAGCATTTAGATAACAGGCATACACAATCTGGACCATGCCATAAGCCCATTTATTTACATGAGGACAGAAAATGGTGGTTATATGATTCATTGTTTTGTACCTGCTCACTCTTGATTGCTTTTTGCTGTGCGTTCACAGTTCTGTTAGATCCCAGTGCCAGACTTCGAAACAAGTTCTTTATTTCATCACAACCATGCCAGCAGTAAACTATGGCCAACATATGTGAACCTGTAGTTTTTCCTTTTGTTAAAAAAATAAAAATAAAATCTTGTACATCGCATACACACAGTAATGCCTGGCACACGTTACTAAGGATTTCACCTGTATCAGCCAGTAAAATGGAATCCTCTGCTTCACTGCTTAATAGCATACGGCTGAGATCCATTGTAATGTCACACTCACTACGGCAATAAACCACATTTACACACATCATATTTTTGGCTCTTAAAGGGGTTGTCCGGGATAACTAGATATCCCTACACTAGATCTAAACACTCCCCCCATACTTTCTAAATAACAATCAACCATATCCCTGTGACCGCCCCAGGGACCTTTTCTGAATATCTGGCGACGATCCGTTTTAGTTTCCCCATTTCCGGAATCGGATCTTCACTACTAAAACATGACTTCCCTCCGCCTCCCCCATTTTACTTACCTTCTAGGCTTCTTCTTGTGAGACGGATCCTCTTTTACGGATTTTGCAGGCATGCCCTCTTCTCTAAGTGCTGCTGTGTACACTGCTGCCAATCGTCCACTTGTACTGTGCAACTTCCATGCATGCTGAGTACAGGTGGATCATTGCTTCAGAGAACACAGCAGCACTGGAGAAAAGCATGCTCCTGCAGAATCCATAAAGAAGGAGGAGCAGTCTCGCAGGAAGAAGCCTGGAAGGAAGAAGGGAAGGCAAGAATATAATGGGGTTGGGCTGAGTAACTAGGGAAGTGAGGGATAGCTAAAGAGACAGGGAAGGGGTGCATGGGAGGGATTGAGGAGGGGGGGAGGTTTGGGAGGTACACGGGTTAATGTGGAAGTGACATAGCAGGAAGCTGAACCAAGTAAACAAATGCAGGAGACACCAGGAGCTCCCAGAGACACCCAGAAATTATTTAAAACATGGCTAAAGGTATATGGGTGCCTTTATTAATAGCACTAATAGACTTAAAAAAAACAAAAAAAAAAAAACCCACATTATTTGCCCAGAAAACCCCTTCCAGCTACCATGAATGAAAATTTTTTTTGCAGAACCAAATATCCATGCTTTTGACCGTATTAAACTGTTATGCAGAAATCTTTCCTCTCAGAGAATTGCACACATTGTAAAATTACATAAACACACCTTAAGAAAACAGCAACATATTAACCCCTTAAGGACCCGGCCATTTTTTGGTTTCGCATTTTCGTTTTTCCCTCCTCACATTTCAAGAGCCATAACTTTTTCATTTTTCAGTTCACAGAGTCACATGATGGCTTATTGTTTGCGGGACAAATTGTACTTTGTAATGGCATCATTCAATATGCTGTGCAATGTACTGGGAAGCTGGAAAAAAATTCAGAATGAGGCGCAATTGGAGAAAAAATGCATTTGCGCCATTTTCTTATGGGTTTAATTTTTACAGCGTTCACCGTTTGGTACAAATGACATGTTACCTGTGTTCTACGTGTCAGTACGAACGCGGTGATACCAAATTTATATAGTATTTGAAATGTTTTGATACTTTTTAAAAAAATGATAAACTTTGCAAAATAGAAAAAAAATTGTGTCATCATGTTCTAACACCTGTAACTTTTTCATATTTCCATGTATGGAGCTGGTTGTGGTGTCTTTTTATGCGGGACAAGATGACGTTTCTATTGATACCATTTGGGGAAAGATCTGATGGTTTGATCACTTTTTATTCAATTTTTTATAGGAGGCAAAGTGTTGAAAAAAACGTTTTGGCGGTTTTTATTTTTTTTGCCGCTACGCCGTTCGCAGTACGGGATAAATGTTTTAATATTCTAATAGTTCGGGCATTTTGGAGCGCAGGGATACCTAATATGTTTATGTTTAATGTTCTTTAATTACTTTTATAGCTAATCTAGGGAAAGGGGGGTGATTTGAACTTTTATATTTTTTTTATTTTTTTAATACTTTTAAAAACTTTTTTTTTTCTTCTGTTACATTTATGATCAGACCCCTTAGGTACCTTGAAACCTAGGGGGTCTGATCGCTCATACTATTCACTGCAATACTACAGTACTGCAGTGAATAGCAGAATCCCAGCACTTCTATTAGACGATGCCTCTGGCCTCTGGCATCGTCTAATAGATCTCGGGCAGAGACAAGCCTGGAAGCCTTCAATAGGCTTCCGGCTGTCATAGCAACCGATCACCGCCCTCATGTGACGTTCAGGAGGGCGGCGATCGGCGAAACATGGCGGCGCCCATGCCGCCGGTGCCGTTTACACACTGCGGTCACGTTTGACCGCAGTGTGTAAAGGGTTAACAGCAGCGATCGGCTCGGGCACCGACCGCTGCTGTTATTGGCAGGTCCTGGCTGTATTATACAGCCGGCATCTGCCGTGTATGGAGCGAGCTCAGCGTGTGAGCTCGCTCTATACATCCCCATGCGACCCATGACGTACAGTTACGTCAAGGGTCGCTAAGGGGTTAAAACTGTCTACTAAGGACTTGGGAAAGTTAAGGGTGTTTCTGGTGTAAATGCTAAACTTATAAAAGCTATTTAGTTTCACAAGCATGAAGTCTCATTATCTAAGGTGTGTATAGGGCGTAGCCTGCGTGTCCCACTCATTTAATTCATGGTATTTAACCTTTTAGCTGCTAAATGTTTAGGATAAATTCACAGAATTTTGCTTAGTATTTCACTTGCCTGCTACAGGTTACTTTAAAATGAAAATGCAGGAGCGGAGGGTGTTTTATGTGTTATCTGCTTGACAAGTTTTGGTATTGGGCAGTCACGTGCTTTACAGTTAAACTTTTGGCATTGCAGCAGAAACACATTACATTACCAGAGTGAGGCGCATGTTGCCTGCTTAGTTTTATACCCGAGAGTTGCCTGGAAAACCTGGAATTAAAATAAATTGTCACATGAAAAATAATCAGTAAGCCTGTTTTTTTTTTTATTTTTTTTAATGAGATTAGGTTTCAGTTTGTGAGGTCCCCAAGTAGACCCCACGAACTGAAACCCAAACATGTATGAACCTAGCATCAACCGTACTAAACAGACCGCCATATAACTAGGGGCCAATGCACAAACAAATAAAGATAAATACACTCAAATCAGGGAGTAAGGACCAATAGTGAGAGCGAGGGAACTGTGGTTGGAGGGAGCAGTGAGAAAGAGGAAGGAGGGCAAAAGTCAAGGAGTCCCTGCAACCCCAATAACAGAGGAAGACCCAACACTAGTGTACAGCCTACCCCACAAGATCTCTGTGGTAGGTTGGCGTAGAGGGAGTAAATGGTGAGGTGGAGGAGATAGAACATTGGTGTCCGCAGGAGATAGTAGGTGATCTAGTATACCCTAGATATCACATGGTGGACCCCATCCCAAAACTCCTTCAGACCAGCACACACCTAGAAAATGTGCAAGAGTGTCCATTCCTCTGTGCCACACCTCGAAGTGGCAGATGGAAAAATTTTGTGTAGTTTAGACAGGACATGGATCCATCTGGTTAACAGTTTATATCCTGCCTCTTGGTATTTACTTGCAATGGAGCCCTTATGGGCAAACCCTATAATCGTAGAACACTTAGAGAAGATAAGATTCAAGTCAGCCTCCCACTTTATCAAGAAGGCAGGTCTGGGGGCCAGAGAAGGGGAAACCAGCAACAGGTAGAAGTCCGAAAGGGAGTGTCGGCCACACAGAATCTGGAGCTGGCCCTCTGAAATGGAGAGAGCGACCTATCAAATCCTGGCAAAGGCAGCAATGAGGACAGGAAATGTTTAGGCTGAAGGGGGTGGGGAGTAGATCCCTGTGTGATAGCCAGTGTCCATCAGAACAGAAACGTAGGGACCTTTTGCTAACCGCTACATGCCACTATTTGAAAGGGCTGAGGGGACAGGCATAGAGAGAAGTCCAGGTATCCCAGTATAGGGAAAACCACATCTCTAGGAAAAAGTGTCCTACAGGACTAAAGTGTAGGCCAAATGGTAGAGTGGGATTTAAGGGCAGTAGTGTGGTGCGAGTACAGCCAGGGGAGCAAGTAGAGTGGGTATACTAGAGAAGGCGTGTTCCACGGAGACCCATTGTTTGAAGGAGCTACGTCAGAACAAATCCAAAAGTCAATGGAGAATAGAGGCCTCAGAATATCTGCGGGGATTGGGGAGCCCCAATTCACCCTTTGTTTCAGTGGAATACAGATTGAGTGTACCGGTCTAACCTGTTTACCCTGCCATACGAAGTCAGGTCACTGTACAACAATTTAAAAAAGCTTACTCCAATATCCCTCACAGTTTTCCCACTGTCACCTAGGATGGCGGAGAGGCATCAATTATGTTGTCTTTTCCCTTGTAAACTCTAAACCTGCACAGCTTATACATTCCCCTTCCTGGAGCAGACACACATTTTTTTTCATTGATGTAGAGCTTGTTTTTTTAGAGTAGAAGTTTCATTTATCAATGACACAATTTAGTCTATAACCTACTGCCTAAAGTTTGGTATGAACTCTGGGTGGGATAAAATATATTCTGGCATTGCTTTTTAAAACTTAAAAATTTTTGTCATTCAACTTACATCATGAGTAATAGTTAAAAGGTATTTTATGGGTCGGTCATATGAATGGGTTTGCAAAGCATCCGCCCGTTAGTGTCTTCTGGTCTCCGCGGCGAAAATGTTTTTTTTTTATTTAATTGGACAAAGTTGGACATGAAGACGCCCATGGGCGAACACTGACTACTGGGTTACAGTCTCCTGTCGGCAGAAGACGGAAACCCACAAAGCGGAGACCGAGCGCAAGTGTGAACCCGCCCTTACCTGTAGTATATCAGAGATATTGATTATAATCTCATCTTTCATTACAACAAATGTACTGTTCTATGCTTTATAAAACTGTGCAATGACCCCCCACACACGTTCATATTCCAGTGATAAGCCAGTCAACTATACAGGACAAAGAATACAAAAAGGGACATAAGTGGATTTCTACACAGGATTTTACAGAAAGTTGTCAAAATCTGTTAGGCCAAGGCCCCACGTTACAGAAACAGCTGTTTTTTGTTTTTTTTTTTTGCTTTTTTTGAGCCAAAGCTAGGAGTGGATTGAACAGAAGTGAGAAGTATAAGTACTTGCTACAGATTTCATATTCCTTTTGTAGCCATTCTTGGCTTTGGCTCAACGCAACAAAATCTTCAACAAAAATAGTTGAGTTTACGCAACATGGGGCCTCAGCCTTAGAGAGAACCTTTCACCAGCTGAACCAAACTCCAGTTATTGTCATCTTTAAATAGGCGTTATAAAACAAACCGGCGGAAGAAAAAGTCTTCTGTGCAGGACTTTTTCTTTGCGATTTTTCAGGCAGAGACTCCATCGCAGATGTGTACCTAGCTTAAGGCCAGGGGTCTCATGTTGTGAAAGTATCCTATCCACAGTATGTGCAAAGTTGATGGGATTCTCACTGATTCCACCCACACACTGCAGAAAACAAAATCTACAGCGGAAGTGCTGTAATTTCTAACAAATTGGTCTAAACATGGAATTTGCACATTCAGCAGGCTTCCACAGCAGATTAGGTAAAACTGAAAAATTCTGCTTCCGAATTACTGAAACAGACAAGCCCTGAGAAATGTCATTTGTTTTTTTGTAAAAGTAATTAAGTCAAATGGCTTTACAGAGATTGTTAAATAATGGAAACAAGCATGAACATAATTTACAAAGATTATGCATGGACTTTTTAAGACTCCCTTCCTACAATGCTGTTCTTCAGAACCTCAGGTTTCTGGGCTGGTTCTGACACGTCGATAACTAGAGCCAAAAACCAGCACCTAAGCTGATCTGCCTCATCCTATTCCATGTTAACTAGTATTGCCTGTAGTAAGTGGACTGACAGACCAGATCATTTTAAGGCCATAGCCACACTGTCTTTGGTTGCAACTCGCCATATCACTGGGTCACTTTGCAACTCTTTCACTCATGTTGGCGACTGGAGTTGCATTGCGACCTGAAGGTGCCATAACTGGAACTTGTACTTGCAAAAAGGTCAAACATGGCTTAACTTTCTTGCGGTCACAATGTGACTTAATTTGCTAATATGAGACAAGAAACGAGTGATCTTTAGTTGTTAGTCAGGAGTTGTGGCAAAAGTCATCATCTGGTCCTAACCTATTAGTAAAGGCAACTCCTCTAATACAACCAATGTCTGGGAATATGGAATAAGGTGGAACAACGCAGGTGCTGGTTTTGATCACATGTACCAGCCCAGAAACTTGAGGTTCTACCAAAAAAAAGATGCTTAAGGAACAGTTTTCAAAAGTTCCCCAAAAACCTAAATCAAAAACAAATGAAAAGGTATAAAATTAAAAAACATTAAGCCTTCATGAATATGATTTAAGTCTTTATTTTTCTTTTTAAAAGCCATTCCTCTTAAATAAGATCCTAAACATTCACCAGACTGTCACTGTATAAAAATGTACAGTGGCTTTATTGACATGTACATTCCATAAAGTTTACATCTGCAAAGATATGAGGCACACTCAGTATTGCACTTCATTAAAATTTCAGGCTCAAACGTAACCCAGAAAGTTAAATGAAACTGCCTTTGTAATGTAGTAAATCTTATACAGGACAAACATTGATATCTTTATGTACTATGTACAGCATTTGTTACAACTTTTATACCTTGTTATGTGCCCACCAAATGCAATGTCTCTGTCTTCTCTGCTGAGCACATTGCAGAGCTCTCCAGCAACCAGAGAGTTATATTAACAGTCTAAAAGATAAACATATATACTCCTCTTTTTCCACGAGATGCAGGTATACGTGTACAGGGCTATTGGAAAGTCAGTGCTCATTACTTTAACTTCTCTTCTGATCATACATATACTGTATACATATATTTATATATCCTTGATACGGAGAGCCTTTTATATGCTGTGATCCAAGCATTTATACACATCTGGTGCCTTGTCTGTGGCGCTTTATGCTATGACCACATGCAAGCACCTCACAAGTAGCTATCAGTTTCAGAAAAACAGAACATTGAGTTTGGTATGAAGAGTATGAATTGTGAGTACACAGCTGTATCTGGTGCCTCCTTCCTGTTGAACCTTGTTCGTAGACTCTTAAGTGGTCCCATCCTGACCGGATGCTGTCGTCCAGAACCTGCCTGGCATGACGGACTGCTGCAGTCCATCTCAAAATTCACAAAGAAAGGATAAAAAAAAAAAATTGGAAAAGTTATATGGGCTCATTTAAAAAGTGTGGGCATTTCTGCACACTCCACATCCCAAGGCAAACTCTTCTCCGGTGGGTGGGTGGACCACATGAAGAGGGCACTCGGTCCCTTCAAGTTGTTTGCCTTTTGGACCTATATAGAAAAATAAATAAAAATAAAGCCTTTTTGTAGATATTTCACACCCAAATACAAAGTAACAATTATAATGTAGCCATCTAGCTATGTACAGCAATGTGGAAAGGACAAAACGTCATCTATATTTGATAGAAAATATGCAGGAAAAGGAACGGATCATCATAAGACATTTGTGTTAGTGTCACTGGGTTGTGATTAAGTAGTGCGCATGGCACATGGATAACATCAGTGTCCTGCTTGTGCCTCCTTGGCCCCATTCACTGAGGTCAGTGAGCATAGGCTGCATAATGGACAGGAAAATAATACACGAAACCAATAAAACACATGGTCCTGTGTAGGTGGCCATAGAAATGACTAGGTCAGCGTGAAGCTTGGAAGTTGTAAAACCATAATGTGCAAGTAGCATTTTTCACAGCTAGCATGTTCCCCTGTTTGCGGTAATGTCAGTCCAGCTTTGACCTGAGCAATATAGTTCTGTCTAACAACTTTGCTGCCAGTCCTTTCATAGGAATGGTCAACATGTACTTAGCTAAGCAATGACTCTCTGATCGCTCAGGTCTTCAGGTAAATGTAGAATTGGTGTGGAATAAGGAAGGGAATGTAAAGGGAACACTTTTTTTCTCTCATCTCTCAAACCCTCTAGAAGGAAAAGTAACACTATATAGAGAGACCCACACAAAATCTGATAAGAGTAATATATCAGCTGTCCCACTAACCTGCAGGACAATGTGGAAGTTCTTCTTTAAGTATGCTGGTCATCCTCTGGAAGTCATCATGGCAAGCATTACAAAAATGTGTTGTTCCAAAACAGAAAAATACAGCCACCGAGCAGCAGTATCGACACTTGTATTCTAGAAAATCTGTACCGTGTTTCGGACACATCTGTCATAAAGGAAAGAAAACAGCAAACAGTCACAAACACAGTACACGTCTTCTTGTGCATCTATATAGTTATAAGATCTGAAATAAGGAGCAGCCGAAAGAATAGATGCTCCGTTGTGTCAGAACTGTATAACAAAGATAATATACTTGTGGTTTACAGAGTGAATATAATTTTTCCTTGGATTTACTTTATACTGGAGTGTTGATCCTCTGTATAGCTGGCAATGTACAGAGGACTGGTCTAACTTCAGAAGCTTGCACCATCTGAATGTGACGCTATGCCATGTGCTATATGCCTTGACTTCAATACAGAGCTGCCACATTACAGTGGATTGGATTCTAGACAAGGCAAGAATATTTGCTCCCCATAGCTGGCATCATACCTGAGCCCTGGACACATCAGAGCATGCTCCACATATCAGCTCTCTTGGATCATAGTCATCTCCTTGGCCAGCTTCCGCATCACAGCGTGCTTCACCACCAAAATAGGCCTTAAAAAAAAAAAAAAAAAAGTGACATTAAATTGGTTATGCAAAACTGCTGAATAGTCTTTGTAGGCAACATATTTAACCAGAAATCCATTTTACCCCAAGATCACTAATACATAAATGTGCAGGACAAAAAAAACCCCAAACATTTCTTCTCCACCAAAAATACGGTTTTATTACACTTTTAGTTGATATCTAGAATAGGGGTTCTTTACATTCAGAGTAGTCAAGCCAAGGAATGTACTGAAAAAAAGGCTGGATGGTTATCTAACAAATGATAAAAGGAATCTAACTATAAATTATAGGAAATAGAATTCTGAGATGAGAGGTGCAACTGGTGGCCGCTTCACGGGGAAATTTTGCATTCCTCTGGATCAATGCTGTAGGGTTTTAGGTTGAAGTTGATGGAACCGCATCTTATCAACCTTATTAAATTTTATTGAAGGCGTTCTCCAGGATAAACTCAATTAAGCCCTAAACTAAACCCCCTCCACCCCACCTAACTTCTAATTCACATCAATGGAAAAAAAAAAAGAAAAAAAAAAATTACCCATATCCGTGGAGTGGTCATGTGACCTCTCCAGGGACACTTTCTGATAATCCGGTAACGTTCCATTTCATTGCTTCCAAAACGCATCACCACTATCACTCTTCCGCCTCCCCTATTCCCTGCAATACTTAACAAGCCTTCCTTTGTTTGGGAACAGCTCCTCCCTCCTCTTCCTATGTTCCTGCAATGGGTAGAATAGCTCAGCTAGGAGACAGGGAGAGTTGGAGGGGCTAGGCTTAGTGAGCGAGAGGGTGGGAGGGGTTAGACTAGTGAGAGGCACGGTTTTGTAATGGAGGGGGCTGAGAGAGAGAGTTAGTGCAGCAGCTACGCAGGAAGCTACAGCATATAAACAAACACAGAAGATGGCAGTAGCTTCCAGAGACACCCAGAAATCACTCCAATAACTGCTAAAGATATATGGGTGTATTCATTAACACATCACTAGCACTAACAGACCTTTATAAAAAATATAATAAACCCTTTTAATAATGTTACTTTTATTTACTGGCTGCAGTAAAAAATGGCTGGACTATTTGCTACCTGTAAATGAGCAACAAGCTGTTGCAGAGGAAGTGGTGGGAACCTTTACATTTATCATATAAAAGGTAATAATTATTATTTTTTTTTTTTTTTAACAGGATAGCTTTGTTCATGCACCATTAAATCTGCTCTTTACTTGCTCTTCATCCTACTTCTCCTGACTAACACTAGTTAAGAGCTGGTGCCCTCAAGCCTTTACTACATTGACCATGGGCAAGGAAGAGAATAGAGAATGTGTATGTATTGAGAATCACCTTTTTGCATTTGTAGCAGACATAATAAGCATATCTGTTCATGGCATAACTGGCGGGATCATTGTAAAATCGTACTCCTGGTGTAGTGATAGCGTCACTTTTGTGTAGTCCTTCATATTCCAGCCTCATCAAAGCCTTTCTTCTCACATCTTCATAGAGGTCTCTGATGGGGTCTAGGACATCTTTTAATACTGAATGATTTATTTTGTTCTACAAAAAAGACAAAGGAAGAGTAATTACTTTCCATTTTACTCTCAGATAGATCACTACACAAAGAAAAGCTGACAAGTGCTGCAATGTGATAAAATCGGCAGTAAATGAAGCTGTCTACTCATACAAGTATATGGCCTATGGGTACAAGTAGTCACAAGTGAAACAGTACAGTAAATAAATTACCTTACAGATAGGACAGGACATAAAACCAAAGGTTATCCGTGGCCCCAGCCATCTGTTTTCTAGGACACGTCGACAACATTGTAAGTGGAACACGTGGCTGCAGTCCAGCTATAAACAAACACACCTTTGTAGTTAAATAACTTTGCACTAGCTTTTATAAAGGTTTACTAGAGAAGCACGCATCATAGTAACATAAGCAATGACTGGTCATCCATGGCACTGCTGTCGCCATATAGTGTGTGTGTGTGTGTACATACATTTATTTATTTTGTATTTGGAGCTTGTCCTAGCTAATAAGCCAAACCTAGGATACAAAGTGCAGTCTCCACAAAGACCTATTCCCTGCTCAAGAAAACCTATAAGATATTTTTAGATTTACAAAGCATAATAGAAAAGCAACCTGAATGGCAGGAGCTGCTGAAAGTGCTTCAGTAAAGCAGATCATGCACATGTCATCTGCATCCTGTTTCAGATTTGTTGCATTTTTATCACAACCATGTAGACAGGGTAAGCAGTGGTCTTCGTTCTTCACACCCCCACAAGGATGGCCACAAGAGTGAGTCTTGCTACAAGCAGTCTTGGCATATTCCTGCAAACAAGGGAATGTTATATGTTTATATGACTCCCATGGCGTTGAACATCATCACTTTATAAAAAGGCTGTTAATGGGGTATTTTAACCAACCTGACAATCTGCATCAGAGCATACACTTCCCACAGCTGATAACTCGGTCCCATTTCTGGAGCCACAAAAACGGCATGTTTCAGAGCTGCTACTAGCAGGCTTTCCTAAAAAACAAAAACAGCATATTTTATAGCATGGTGTAGTTCCTATGGCAAAAGAAGCGTGTAAAAACTGTACAAGAAATAACTTATGAAACAGTGCTTGTGTTCAGCTTATGACAAGTGAGAGCCCTTAAAGTATATTTGCTAGTATTATGTCTGCTACCAATATCTCTGCGCTGTCAGGAGCCAGTGGTGTTGAATGCCCCTCCCTTCAAAATACAAGACTATAGACTTATAGTACAAGACTATTACCTGTGCAGGAGTAGCATTGCATGTGCTAGCCATCCACTAAGCAGCTTACAGCACCCGGTTGTCAGATCTCCCCCCCAACACACACACACACACACTGATGACCTATCTATAGCATAGGTCATCAGTAGGATAAAAAAAAATACAAAACACTACTTTAATTATATTAAAACTAAATTGAAAGAAAAAGCCATCCCTTTCATTCACTTATCGATATTCTTACCCGTTTGCTCTCTGAACTCAACCATTGCTTTCATAGTTTTAGAGTCTGCTAGTGCCATCAGCCAGAATAACTTGGTTCTTCCACAGCCTTCGTGTAGATCCACCTTGATGGCTTCTTCTTCCTCTTTAAACACCTGTAGAAAAATGTACAGGTTGTTGTAGATCACTAATCTGTCCAGAAAGGGCTATGCTAACTACTAGAACACAACTTGGTGGCTAGAGGCTACCGTATATACTCGAGTATAAGCCGACCCCCCTAATTTTACCACAAAAAACTGGGAAAACTTATTGACTAGAGTATAAGCCTAGGGAGGAAATGCAGAAGCTACTGGGAAATTTAAAAAATTTAAATGGTCGGAGTTTTGGGGTGCAGTAGATGTTGAATACTGGGAAAGGGGAGGGGGTGTTTTGGTTGTCTGTCTGCCCCTTCCCTGAGCTTGTGGACTGTTTTTCTTCCCGCACTTGGAATTCAGTCTGGCTGAATATATGGTATCTGCAGTGCTCCTATTAACCCCTTCTCAACGGAACAGGAGCACTGCAGATCCCCTATATTCAGTAGACCAGGCACTTTCAGACACAGGGATTCCTAATGTGTATAATGTGTTTCAGTGTCATATTTTTTTACTTTTGTATGTATTCTAGGGAAAGGAGTGATTTAGAACTTTTATTTTTTTTTTAATCTTTTTTTTTTTTTTGCACTATTTTATGGGAGATTCTATACATTAATATTGTGGCTGGTCATAGACCCCCCCCCCCCCCTCCTAAAAAAAAAATATATATATTTTTTTTTTTCTGACTCGAGTATAAGCCGAGGGGGGCTTTTTCAACACAAAAACTGGGCTGAAAAATTCGGCTTATACTCGAGTATATACGGTACATTGGCACAATACAACGTGGTTGCCATCCATCTTACCTGTCTTTGATGGGATTTTGTTCGTCGGTGGAGGTGGAGAAACCGGTCACAATCCGTGCACAGATTCCCACAAGCATTGCACAAAATGATGGCTGCCGTTTCACCATCATCATGATTATCGCACATTGGCTGGAGAAAAAAAAAAACAAAAAAAAAACAAACATTATGGTTACATATCTGTAATTTTCATCTGTAAATTTTAAAAAGATTTTAGTAATCGTTAAAATCTCACAAATATTTCCAGCAATAACTACATTCACTATTAATGTTTATAATGGATGAAAAAGTGGGTAAGACTGTGTGACCAATAAGAGCTGAGATTTCATTTCCTAAACTGCTTTAAGAAAAAAAAGTAA
This sequence comes from Leptodactylus fuscus, assembly GCF_031893055.1. NCBI lineage: Eukaryota > Metazoa > Chordata > Amphibia > Anura > Leptodactylidae > Leptodactylus > Leptodactylus fuscus. Next base: position 198,482,816 of record NC_134266.1, on the reverse strand, counting down.
ATGGCTAAATCTTACTGTTAGAAATTTTTGGTAAATTAGGCCAAATAAGTTTCATATATTTTTGTATGGATATTATTGTATTCTGTCACAATTTAACAACAAATGCCTAATGTGAATGACCATCTTTAGGGTGCACTTCACAATTATCCCATCAGTAGAGGAAACCTAATCTAGTACCGAAAATAAGGTCCATGATAACATGAGGATTTTTTTTTTTTTTTAATTTAGAAAATAAAAAGACCTCTGATCCTGTACCTTAAAATAAAGTTGAAGAATTGTTCTCTAGTAACGCTAGGTTCACACCTGCGTTCTGGTCTCCGTATTGTGCTTTCCGTCTTCTGCATGCCAGAAGACGGAAAACACAGACCGGGTCCGGCCGTGAACGGCGGTGAGCATTTTATGCTCTCCGCCGCGAAACCGGATTATATGTCCGAGACTGTGTCCGGATTATAAAACCCGGTTTTGCGGTGGAGAGCATAAAACGCTCACCGCTGCTCACGGCTGGACAGCTTTCTCACCCATTCAAATGAATGGGTGAGAAAGCCTCCTGCAGGTTTCCGTCTCCTGCTCTGTTTTATGCAGGAAACGGAAACCTGCAGAACGGACACCTGGGCGCAGATGTGAACGAGCCCTGAGTCTGTATTTAGTCCAGTAGTCCCTATTAATATCAGAAACTAGCTGTCTGCAATGTTGGTAAAGGGTTATCAGCGCTGAGATAACACAGAAAGTACTAGTTAGTATAGGGTACCATTTGTTTTTGCTGTCCATCTTTCCCCATCCACCTTCCAGAAGATAACCGGTCCACGTGATCTTGATCAAGCACACACAATGATGCTACAGCCAGCCATAGCTAAAATGGAAGGAAAATGTTCGTTTCGTCAGCAAAAACAATGAACACGCCAATTATAGATAAAATTACTCATATGTGTTATTTGTATTTTGAGTTGAAGGCTAAGGCCCCACGTAGCAGGCCAGAACCAAAAAGCAATGCAGGAAAAAACAGCAGAAATGCATCACAGTTTTTCCCACAGCGCTTTTCACAGAAAGTCTGCAGAGGTTTCCACATAGGGAGGTGGCAGATTCGCTATAAAACACAATTTATTTGTTGAAGATTTTTTTGTTTCGTTCCATACAACCCCTCCGCGTACAGTAAAGTCCAGATGTACATACTAAATGAAAGTTTACAAGCCAGAATTGCAATATGCAAACTCTACTACAAGAGTGGAAATCTGAGGCTTACACTTGGCTGCCTCAAAGGTACGCAGTGTGAAGTATATAGATCCTCATGAGGATTAGCGCCATTCAACTCTACATCATGCTAATGTGTCTGCTTTCTATGTGAAATTCATGGGAAGTAACACTGTACTGCATGGATACTTTCTTCCCCAAGCAAATCATATGTATTGGATGTGGAGCGTCACATCCATCATGTAGGAGCCTAAATCATGTCTAATGTCCTGATGTAATAAAAGGTCTCAGAGTATTAGGACATAAATATAACGTCATAACACTTACCCTGGTGGTTGCAATACATCTCACTGGGGAGCGATACTCCTCCTCCATCTTTGTCAGTGCAATGATTGTCTCTGCAATTGCATTTTTTGTGACACGGGACCAGGCTTCAGAAAGGTGCCCCTGTAATAATGTTGAAGAGGACAACTCAGGTAAAGCACAACTTAAACCATTAAAAGGGATTATTCATTTTTTATTTTTATTTTTTTTAAAAGGATAACAAAATTTATCAATACCAATCACTTCCTAGTGTATATATCCTGTTTAACTACATCATTTATCTGATTTATTGACCTCAGCTGTGAAGTTTTGTTTGCAAGCTCATCATTCCTCCATGTGAGCAGTGTAGTCAGCAAATGAAATGGCACAGCTGCATGTGACCTCAGATGTGGGAGTGATTACCTGTGATTTCACAGCAGGGAAGACTGAAGAAGGGAGGGGTGCACAGAGCAGTAGCAGGCAGTGAATCATGGGAAATGTCTTTTATCCACAGATTTTTTTCATGTAATTAAAAGTGATCCAAGGAGCAGCAAGTAAAAATAAAGTAAAGTAAAGAAAAGGCTGCAAAGGGAACAGTGAGTGTTTGGCACTGCTGTGGATGTGTGACCCCTTTAAAACTACTGCACAAAGCCTTGTTGAAACAAATGTGTTTGTGACTATCATGACTTAAGTATTACATATCTATGTGTGAGTACCATCTGCACAAGTATGTGAACGTGATTTTTTTTTCAACTAAAATCAGCCCACTAAAAAGCAAATGAACTAAATTTGGTATCCTGGTCACAGTGCATTTAGCTTCCACCAAGTGCAAAAAAAACCTCAATGGCTGAAGGATGTTGTGGGCGATACCAAATTACCCTCAACATCATGTGACCATTGGGAGGCAGCAGGAGGGTATTTGGCTGCAAGCATGTACTACACGACAAAAGCTATATATGCAATGGTCTGGTCAATTGTGGATAATTTCAGATGTCTGCATAAATGATGTAACCATATTCTACTTTCTGATAAGATGCGATTTATCTTTTTGTAAATATCTGCAACGCATGTTTATGCGCCAAACTATGTAAAACTTACAGCTGCCATGTCTTTGATTAGTTTAATGATAATTTCTGAAATCTGAGTTGGTGTTGAGCCCTTCATCCACCAGTGACTTTCACCTCTTCTTAGGTAACTGCAGAAAATAAACCATTAAAAAAAACCAAAAAAAAAAAAAAAACTTTATTGTACATGATGTCTTGTTGTAAAAGGAAAGATTTTCATCCAATTTTGTTTTCTCATAAAGACAGAAATCATATTTGAAAATTCCTCTTAGTATTATTGGAACACATGACCCATGGTCATTAAAGCAATTCACTAATGCATCATTTAGTGTCTCCAATGTGGACCTTCATTATAAAGAGGACCTTTCATGTCCTCATCGATGTGTGGTATTATATATGACTAGAAAGCCAACAGAGTACTGAATTCAGCGCATTCGGCTTTCCTGGTATGTGCCCCAGTGCTGGCAATGTCCGTGCCACAGAGCTGTCCTTACCATCAGAAGAGTAGGTTTTACAGCTCAATGTCATCGCTGGGCAGTGAGGGGATGGGGGGCATTCCGCACAGCCCAGCAATGATGGTGCAAAGCAAGTGAAAAGGTTGAAAGCCACAGGGGACTACACAGAATTCTACAGGCAAAAAACACGATTTTAGATTTTTTTGCCATAGCAATTTTACAGAGGAAAGAGCTGGACATTCAACAATGTTTTCATTGTGTGCGGTCTTTCATGATTGCCAAATCATTAGAGAAAGCCAACTGAAAGGAGGAATAAAGGATTCAGACTGTACCTGGAGTTAAAGATCATAGGTAAAGTGACAGTGGTGACCCCTTTACCAGCACTCATTCCTGCTGTGCCAGTGATGGGTGTTCCCTTAGCCTTCAGCTGAACTGTAAGTGCCTTAGCAATGCAACCTAAGAACATATCCAAGATGCCAAGCTTGTTCCAGTCTCCTTTCTCAGTTGAGTGGATAATATCACTGATGTCAGCAGGTGGGAGAGACTTTACTCCTATGATACTAGCAAGTCGAGATGGAGTCACTTCAGGTAAGACACGACGAAGCAGTGATGTTACCTGTAAATAAGACCAAGAAAGGTGCAAATTATGCAGCAGATATTATAAGTAGCCAAGTTAGAAGATAAAGGTTGCATTAAGGGACCATGTGCGGCATATCATGAAATCATAGTTATTTTACATTTTGGATCTATGATTCATGCAATGTGCTGTATCTGGGAAAGATGGGATCTATGGCTGTGGATAGGAAGACAAGCACGCAGCACTTTGCTTCATTCTAGAAGCAATTAATGAGAAGGTAAAAGAAAGGTGATGAGAATATTTAAATGGGTGAAACACAAAGCATGGATCCTTTCCTAGAATATCATTCACTGTACAACACCACGTGAAGGATGTCATCTTAGATTGGCTAGAATATACTCACTTGTCGCTGAACTCTAGGGGAAGCCGTGTGCAAAAGATGGAAAAGATCTTGCAGTAACGTCAGCTGCTGAGCCAAATACTGCCTGCCAACATTAGATCCACTTAGTGCAAGCACCATGGAAAGCAGCTCAAAACAGTATGCGTCCGAGGAGGCATCTTCATCGTTTGGTTGGGAGTTTGCATTTTCTTTGCTGGATATGGCATGCTCCCACTCTTCGCGCACACGTGTTGCCTCCATTCTGATGGCTTGTACTATGTGGGCACACACCTAGGAGCAGAACAATTGAAGTAAATTGTTAGTTTTTTTCTTCCAAGAAAAAAAAACAAAACAAAAACGGAACTCTATGATTGAATACAGAGGTTGCACAAATACCTGCTTTTGTAGGTTGGTGAGTTTACTTCTGCTGAAAATAATTCCCACCATGTGTTCCTTAAGGTCTGCATCTGATGTTGCCTAATAAGTATTATAAAAACAAAAAACCCACAACATTATAGTGGGTAAAAAAATTTCATAACGTATATTAAATGACCAACTGCATGTGCCATTTTTACTCCCTTTCCACCACTTTTCAGTGTATCTGAATATACAAGCCGATGTAGATTTCGGTGTGGGTGCATGGCCTGTAAGAGGATGTACCCGATGACAAGACCTGTACCTTGTCATAAATCAAGCTAATCCTCTGGCATGGCATACACAGTGTGCACAGTCTTGAGGAATTATCTTTTTCCCCTGTATTTCTCTCCAAAATTAGCATGCTACTGCTCACCTATCTGGCTAGATTCACAAAGATATCATGCAAACTGTGCACTAAAATACTGTAAAATAACTGTTCTAAAACACCTTTACATACAAAGGTTGGAGCAGTTACCAAGATAAAGCCCCTCATTTCATGATGTATTATATAGTAATTAAAGACTTAGAAATGAAAAAATATGGAGCAGCTTGTCATCTACAATTTCAAGGAAAACTTGTGTATGTTTGAGGACCTAGCATTTGACGGTAATGCTAAGTCAAACCCAATTTACCGACACTGAGCACAAGAAATTCCACTATGGAACTCATAAGGAGGGGGGGGGGGGGCTAAAAGAGAAGCATTATATAGTCAAGTTCTGCTACAGGTTGGGGTTACACATTGACAAAGCAGCACTTGCTAAAATAATGTCCGAGTTATGACCTCCTCTTAGAAGTGTGTGTGTGTGTGTGTGGGGGGGGGGAGACTTTGTGAAGGGACATGGAGAATATAGAAAGTTATAGGAACCATGCAAGAGTCATTATCCATAGGAAACAACTTCTGCGAAGCAATGGTGTGATGTAGAGAAATTCCACGGTCTGCCCACAAGCTTTATGATAACATAGCCCAACAATGGATGTATTTATTTCTGGAAAGCCTGCTTTTTTTCTCTTTTGTCTCTTAAAAAAAAAAAAAATTGGAATAAATAAGTGGGAATGTCTTCACATCTAAAAATTAGCAGCCCTGGTACCTTTTCCTCTCCTTCAGGCGAAGACAAGAGAGCTTTCTCCTCTTGCTCAGGCGTAGGTTCAGCATCTCCAGAAATCAGCTTGCCAAATACCTGTGGGGATATACAGGCAAGATTCTTACTGATAAAAGGTGGGTCCATAGGATACAAGTCTTTATATTTACAACCTCCAACAGGTTTGATCATTGAGTAACATGTGCAAACTTTAAAGCAGATTTGTCGGTTTAATATGCCGCCCTTCATATAAGCAGCGCATTACAGCTACAGGTTTGTAGGCTACTAAAAGAATACATTGGGCACAGTTTATGAGCCCTTTACCCTAGAAGGTGTGCAGCTACACACCATACACATTTCATGCTCACGTCAAATCACAGCCTGCGCATTCACATTTTTATGAGGGGAGTGCACCACACTTCCCTCTGCATGCGCCGACTTACAGGCTGCTGTGTATATACACATCACTGCCCTGGGGGGCTGGGAGAACACCACTTCTCTTGTGTAAAGAGATCACTTCACATGACAGATGTAAGATTTCACAATGCAATGTAGTAATAATAGCAATGCCTTTGTCAGAACACAAACCTGTGATGTTATCAGTCTAAACACCCGTAGTGTCTCAGATTCGCAGTTCCTCTGTTGAGCCACACTGGCGGAGATTTGTCCAGCTATTTTGATAGATTCCCCATCTTTCCAGCCGAGCACTTTAACTTGCCGCACTCTCAGCGTGTTCTCAGGGCCTTTCATCTCAATCTTCAGAATGTGATTATCCCCTCCTGGCAGTTCACTTGTCACCCATCCAATGTGTCTGGAGTCCAAGTCAGCCTTGTATTATGAAGAAATGGCAAGGTTGTTACATTTCATCTTTATCTAGCACTCAGTGGCCTTTCTGTTCACCTTGCAGAATTTGCCAATTATTTAAACAAACAGGAATCCAATGAAAATAAAAAGCTCCGCAAAGCACATTTACCTGTTTAATCCGACACAGGTCTTCCATGGTCTTGCCACACAAAAATGTCATTGATGTAACTTTATTCTGAAAAAAATTGATGCAAAAATAATGGTGACATTAACATGCAACTCAATCTTTGATAGCTTTTACTGTCACAAAGTGGCTGTAGACATTCACATTTCATATGACATTTTCAGTGAATCATCCCAAAACTAAGTAGTTGGAATGATACGAGCTCAGCACAAAGGACCAAACAGAATCTAGCTTTCATGGGGACAGGGGCACAGAAGGAAGGTCTAGTATTTCAACCACTGTTAGCTAGAATCAGCAATATCTGTGTGTTCCACCATTTACATGCACCAGGTGGTTCTTAAACAGAGATATCTACGCTATCAATCCTCCCTTAAAAGTACAGAAAATAAAATTCCAAAATACTTTTTTTCCCACTTTAAGGCTGAAGCCCCAACGTTGTCGAAGAACAGATTTTTTGTAGCAGAATTTGCTGCTGTTTTTTCTGACCGGCGTGGATTGAGCAGAATGGAGACTTATACGAGCTTTCAGATATTTCCCATTCCTTGTGTAGCCAGTCTTGGCTTTGGCTCAGAAAATCTCAGCAAAATATGCAACAGTAAAAGCAGAGTTTCTGTAATGTGTGCCTTAGCCTGAAGTTCACACTGAGTAAACGCTAGCTTATTTTGTAGAGTAAAATTACACTTGTAAATTTTGCTATCCCATTGACTTCAATGATATTTTTTACACGTGTAAAAATATGCCTGTAAAATGTCATTGAAGTCAATGGGAGTCTTATTTTTACATGTGTATTTTGCAAAAATACACGCGCGTTTACTCAGTGTGAATGCACCCTAAGGGTAGGTTCACACAGCATAAAATGAAAAAAGAAATTTGATTTCAGACTTTGGTCTAAAATTCCTCTTCCATTCCTGCCTCTCCGGCTTTCCACCACAGCTTTTTGGAATATGATGCAAGGCAAAATTATGGTGGAATTTGGTGCCAATTTAGATACAGAATTCACCTCAAAATCAGCACCAAATTCTGCCACGTCAATCTCGGAAAGGGGGAAACATGGCTCATCTTTGGTGTTCTTTTAACCATTGCCCCCACAGGACACTAGGTAAACCAGCATCTGTTTTTTCTTTTCTGCAATATCCACTTAATTTTACACTGAAGAGAAATCCTCTGGGCAGATTCATTCAAATTTTTTTTCCCCCCACCAAAGCACTGTTGACGTGTCAATGTAATATTTGTTCACATCACGAAACAGTCAACATTTTGCTGCTGCTAGATCTTTCATTCTATAGATTATTCAGATGTTCATGTTTTAATGATCTGAGCAGAGCTAAACAATAACAGGAGAACGAATTACAATAAACCCTAAATCATAAGATAATTTGGCCACAACTCCAAGGCAGCAAATTTCAACTCCATCTAGTACAAATACATTTAATATTTTTATATTTAGTATTTTTGACTGCAGTAAATTTCATATTTTTTGACATTAATGGAAGACAAAGGTGGAGTTTCACTTTAAAAATATAAATTGAAAAATATAGTAAACTGATAAATACCCCCAAGTCACGAGAGTTGTCCACATGGACTGATACATAGCGTGCATTTATGCCTTTCACACAATTTATTGTGATGCTCTTCGTTTTATTTTTATCTTCATCTCCAGACTCCCAAAATGTTTCAGTAGACCCGTCTGTTAAGCTTCCAATCATGGCTGGTCTGCTAGAAGTCTTAATGTCTACTATGCTTGTCATGTCTTTAAGAGCAGTAACCACACAAAGCTCCTGGAAGAAAACAAAAGAAAAAAAAGTAATAAGTTGCATTAAAACGTTGCTGCACGTACGGCCAATACTCAATAGTTATATGTGACATACGTAGCACGTGCACAATCAAACCGCACAACATGAAACACTAACCTGGTTCATTGCTTCAAAGCCAGACTGCACACTAATGTTGAAACTCTCCTCACTATCGCCATCATCAGACTTGGAAAGGATATTGTTAATGTGGTGAAATACATTGCTCTGATGAAGAAACTGGTGATCAGACTGCTTAAACTTAAGGCTCCAGCACCTGAAATAAAAAGAAATTGTTCAGTTTTTATGCCTTAATGTTGATTATCTGATTTAGGGGGTATTCACACTACTGACTTGTATAGAGAGCGCTCTTACTGTAATCTTCTCCTAAATGTCTGCTTCTCTCACTCTTCTTGCTGCACCACTAAACATTTCTATGAACTATGAAGCTGTTACTAGCCGAGTAGCTAGTAATAGGAGATAGGAGCACTTTCGACTGATAAGATATACTACAGAGTTTCCTAGGTTCACCTGAACTATTCATTTACAAAAAATTTTTTATTGAAAAGGTTGTTACTCTAAGGGTACGTTCATACAGCAGAAAGCTTTTCCACCGTGTGAACTCTCCACGCAGCTAGCCGTGACGTCGATGTAGTGCATCAGCATTCCGTCACGGCATCCCACTCCTGATTAGGCCTGAATGAATGGGCCTAATTGGGAGTGAGTTGAGCCACGGACGCTGCAGCTGACTCAGCTGCAGAATCCGCGGCAAGATAAGGTATGTTGCTTCTTTATTCCGCTAGATAGCGGGAAAAAAAGTGAGCGGCTCCCAGGCGGATTCCGGGTCAAAATCTGCCTGCAAAAAACTCAAGTGTCAACTAGTCCCAAGTGATTCTGAGGCTGGTTACTAACTACACCTAGGCGGTTTGTAAATAATATTTATTCATAGGGAACTTAAATATTATTTTGATGTGGAAGTTTAAAAAAAAAATAAAAATATATATCTTAAACACACTGGATTACTGTGGGAAGGCTACACAAAGTTTATAAAAAAAAAAGCCAACCCCCATTTTACCTATGTAATTCAATGTCATGTCTCACAGAGGGCATCCCATTTTGATAAACTATTTGTGAAGCAGGAAAATAAATGTGGTGCATCTAACCATTACCAGCTGTTAAAGGCAAGTTACAGCCAGCACCAGATCGTGACCATCAACACTTGTATAAGACTTCATATATTCACCTCAGTGCCATCTGCTGTAAAGCGCTTCCTCCAGGAAGAGACATCATTAAATCAGAAATGGTCTGAAGAAGACGATGGAAAGTGTCAGGCAATGGATGTGCCGCTTCTCCAGCAATCACTATGTCTGAAAGCGGGTGTTCACACACTCTTGTATCTTTTTCCTTCAAATAGAAATTCAGAAGAAAATGTTAGGCTCTTACTCCTATTGTAAATTAGTCAATAGAAGAAAACAGATTTCTGCCTATAGGGGTCAGATGACATGACAATTCCTTCAGTGGAGACGGTGACTGCCACATAGATCTGCTGGCTTGTCATTGAGAATATATATGCCAGCAATTCTAATATTTTTAGGCAATTACTCAAGCATGAACGTGAGAGAATGTAACAATATCAGTACACACCTGTTCTGCATTTTCTTTATTTGCCTTATTCTCCTCATCCTCTTCTTCCTCTGGCTCCATAGGAGCAGGTGTGAGAGATGCCACAAAGTGCCATAGTAGGTCATGAAGAGATGTTGTCTGAATTACATTGCAGAGCAGCCAATTGAAAGCCTAAGTAAAAGTACACAAGTTCATTTTATCAGACTGATGGTAAATATTCACCAGTATAACACCACAAGTCACAAATTATATGTATAACGTCTTTACTACATGGAAACAAATGTAAATGTACAGATGTTCCTACCACTGCTCACTTACCTCCATTGCAAAAACCCGACAGGCAGATTTCCTCAATGCTTGTTTCATGGCAATTTCAAGGCCTTCTAGATCATGGTGCTGGATGACAAAAGCCAAGACTGGCCATTGGAAATTTCTCTCTCCTTTTGAGAGCGAACTGTGAGCAGAGATCAAGCGGGATAGCTCTGGCGATGGATGTCTCAGCAAAGAGGAACCAACTTCTACGACAAAGTGAAAACAATCAGAGGGTCCATGATGTAGAGCCCAAGTATCCATCTTTATTTTAGCAAAAACTACAACTAGCCAAATAAGGATTCAGGAGTCATTTAAATAAATTAACCAACCATAGCAGTCACGGCTCCCATAAAGGAGGAAGTATTGCGGATTTAATTTTATTTCTGGTAAAGGTGGTGTCCAAGGGTATACACTTAACTAAACAACTAGAATAATATATATAATCTACACCTGCTGCCAAGTGCTCTTGAATTATTCACCACAGAATATGGCTGGGAATGCCTGTTCACAGGTCACCCTGCTGGCCACCAATAAGCCAACTATTTTGTGTGTGTCTAGATGGGTACAAGTAAAAGCAGCAGATGGTGTTGGAACCAGGTAGGTGATTATAGCAGTGAGTACAGTGAATTTTCTAATTAACCCAATCTTGCCAGGCTTAATTTTTTAACGCCCCCTTGGACAAGCAAAGTTATAAGATTTAGTAGAAATTTGAGTTTACCAGCGTCGCCACTGTTAACTCTGCGTCTAGGAATAGCCTTCACCCGCGGCTGCAGGACAGAATGCTGTTTGTCATACTCTGAGGCCACAACAGAGTAGGATCTTTGGAAGACTGTACGTTTAGCAGAGTCCGTGTCGGTAATAGGACTTGTTTCAAGGCTACAAAGGGGGGGGAAAAAAAAAAAAAAAAAAAGATATTTAGAACAAATGTTTTAAGTGCTCTAAACACATCTATTAGGTAAAAGTTGAACAACTGTATGAGTAGGAAGAGATTCACCATATTCTACACACCACCTTGTCAAAAAGAAGTGTGATTTTATATGTTATGCATACCTAGGAGGCATGGACTTCATGTTGTTCTCGGGTTCCTCAAAAACATTTGGGCACGCATCTGGAGTTACTGATATGTAGGGTGCAGGTACTGAAGTAGAGCGAAGATATCTCATTTCATCCTGGAAGAGATTGTCATCTTGATAACCACCAAAGTTCTCATGGTGATGTCTGCATGACATAAAGCAGAAAAACGGATGTCATTTAAATATCACGCATATAATACAACTGCTGAGCAATTTTGGCGCTTTGTGTTTCCTCAAATATTTATAAGTTTACCTAACAAACATATAAAAGATTCAGAAAGGGGCAGATTTATAAAAATCATCTTTGTTGCCCACAGCACTTAGGTTATTGTACTATGGGCAATGGACTATGGGCACAGACAGTTCTACTGCATTTTAATCCAATTTGAGCCATTTCCAGGCTAGCTGGACTTTGTTCATAAAAGAGTCTGAGTCTTGCTTTCCCCCCAGCCACAATCATTGCCAGCCTTGTGTGTATACACACTGATACAGGAAAAGTTGTCACATTGTGTAGACAGGATAGGGAGGACTCTCACTATCTCTCCTAGGAGTCTTCTTAGGACTTACTCAGTAAAGTTACCTAATATATCACAAAGCTAAGCTACTCTCTTCTCTATCATATCCTGTTCTCAGAAACAGTAGAAGTCACCTAACAGGTTTACTTCTAGTATCTACAGTATTAAAAAAAAAATATATAAAAAAGCAGTGAAAGATCCAGCACCTTTATAATCACACAAAGCATTCCATTAAACATCATGTAGAAGCTGCACTACCTTAAAGGAGTTCCTGACGTCAATGCTGGGCTACAGCATAGTACTATGGAAGCCACAGTGTGCGACTATGATCACTAATGCAGTACAGTCTAGCCTTATATGTAAAGTTGCTTACCTTGCTAGTGTTTGCAAGTAGAGGCACTGCATTTTGGGAGGCAGGTCCTCAGAAATCCCCTCCTTTACACTTGGGAGCTGGGAGAGAAAAGGCTTAGGAGGATGATAGCACAAAATACTTGGCTCTGCTGCACTACTCAACGAGAGTAGAAAGAGTGCATTGGACTTTATCACTTGATGGGCCTCCATGGTGGGTAAAGCACGAGGTGTTTTCACTTGCACTGGCTTCCTCCTGGATTGTTTCACCTAAAAATAATAAAGATCAGAATTGTTTTATTAGAAATATGTTAATATTGGTGTTATTTATTCATTTAATAGAAAGCAAGTTACTATTGATGCACTTACTTAAAGGCATGCAAAAAAACCTATTACCTTCTCCCTTACCGCTGCCTGCTTTTCTCGAAGATACTTCTCTCTGCAGCGATCACAGACTAAGTACCAAGTGCTTCCACCAACTCCTCCATCGCCACAGTTCCCTGCCCAGCCACCACAAAAGTGTCCAATGCTGTTATATCCTTGACCACCAGCATATCGTCCACAGCCTTGAGAAGGGGAAAAAAAACCCTATGAACCTTGTTGAAACATATGGCTATATGTTCATATTTTTATTTAAAAAAAAAAAAAAAGCATACTAAAGCACTGGCTAATTCTTTTAATATAAACATCTAGCATTGTATCACTTGTTGGAAGCTTCTAAAATCTGCAGTTTATGAAGACTGTGCATGATGCACCGGTCTTAATATTGTGTGCACTGGCAGTATATGTGCCAGAACAAAGAGGCTCTAGTCTGAGTATCCCGAGTATCTAAAGTGTATGCGAGTCAGGGACTGCCACAGATTTTAGGAATAACACGCACAATTTTTCCCAACTGTGTAGAACTGCGTTTTTGTGATTTCTATAAAATACACTAGGAACTGTAAGATATTAAAACTAGCAAACCTACCTGGATGTGCCTGGCGCATGTGATATGTTACTGGATATGGGTGAGATTCTCCACACAGCTCACAAATGGTGTCTTTCTCAGGCCCTCCAACCGACAATTGGGCCATTTCTCCAAACAAATTACCACGTGGCCTAGATTCGGCCTTGTCTTTCTTCTTTTTCTCCTTCTTGGCTTTCTTGCTGTCCTTTTCGCCTTCTTTTTTCTTTAAAACAGCACATGAACCAGGGCTCGGAAAGATCATATTCTGGGATGCGGCTTTTATGGTGGCCAGTGAAATATCCTCCCAAAAGGCTACGAGATGCTGAAGGGTTAGTGGCAGCGGAGGCCTGGATTTAGTAGAATGGTGGTTTGATACTTCAAACTGTGAAGCCTCCTGCTTGCCGTCTTCACACTTCTCATGTAGAGTCCGTTCAGTAAGCATTGACAAGACTTTGTTCTTATTAATACTGACCATTTTTGATATATCAGGCCCATGGGGAGAAATATGAAACATGTTAAGAGCAGATGATATTTCTATGGAATGCCTATTCTTTAACTTGACTTCTTTTTCCTCTGTAGGTTGCTGGCTGTTAAGACTACTTCTTATAGGTGCGTGTTCTTTGGACAGGTCTGGATTAAATTTCAGAAAAGAAGAACAAGCCATGGCATCATGAACTATGCCTTCATGCCAGAGAAAAGCTGCAAAAACAGCTCTTGCACATTCAGCCACAGATGGGGACATCGCTTCCTTTGCAGGTTCAGCAGATCTGGACGCTTCTTTAAACAAAAAGTTTGCCTTCTCCTTTTTGGGTCGGACATGCCTACTAGCACTTTTGCGGCTTACTTTGGGAGATGCCCGTGTGTCTTGCTCTTCTTTTAGGGGTGCTTTTCCAATACTGAAATGGACTTTGGATGCACCATCATCAACACTCTTTAGCTCTGTATTGTCTTCACAGGTACTGTCTATAATGCTGTTGGTCTTTAAAGTACTGGAAGAACATACTTCAACGACTTCACTATGCAGATTTTCTTGAACAACATGAGGAGAAGGAGCTCTGTTTTCACTTCCCCCCGCTGATTTACCATCTTTCTGTGTCATTTTTGGTTTGGGCGAAGTGGACCGCCCCCTTAAAGGTTCTGTGAAAGGTACTTTCTTTTTCCGCAGTGTGTCAGGATCCAGAGTATAAGAATCAGACTTGGACCTTTCACGCGGTGGTTCAAGTTTGGTCTTTGCAGGAGCTGCAGCTTTTTGAGGTAGGTTTTTCTCCTGTGGAGATGCTGAACGGGTTGCACCTGCACTAGACACGTTAGGCTTTCCAGTAGGCACAGTCTTTGGCTTTGGTGATGTGGAACGCGAGCCAGGTCCAGGAGATTCTGATCTGAGACTAGGTGATTTCCCATCAGAATTTTTCAGAATCTGGAGAGTGTTATGATTTGGTGACAAAGATCGGCTGTGAGAGTCTGATCTCAGTTTTGCAGCATCAGACTTCAACAGAAGAGATTCACTTGCAGTGAGCCCTTCATTATTTCGAGGTTTCTTCTGATCAGTATTAGAACGACTTACTCGTCCATCTGGTTTGGGGGATTTGCTTTCAACTCTGTGTTTTGACGGCAAGTCTGATTTGTTCACAGTAGCAGGTGGCTTGGCAGCAGCATTAAACTGCCCCCTTTCATCTAAATAATACAATTAGACAAACAGATCATTACTTTTAGATGATACATTTTCCACTTGATATTGATTCATTTTAAACTATATATATATATATATATATATATATATATATATATATATATATATATATATATATATCATTAAGATGAACCATAAACATTTATTACATAGGTGAAGCTTCACTGTTACAGCTCTGCAGAGATCATGGTACAAGCACATATTCATCCATCGAGAATTCTGTAGGGACTAGCTGACTGCACAGATCTCTAGGTGTGGTGCTGTGCGTCTTGTGTATTTGTGTACTTGTTGATAGTTTGTTACTCTAATGTATCCTGTTGTCTGTACATGATCTGTAAAGTGCTGCACTAAAATTATTATTAGATCTAGGCAAGTAGCTTGTTCATTCAGCATGCAGTCCGCAAAGTCTGGCTCAGGGGATTAATTTTTTTTTATTGAAGTAAATTGCTAAAACCTTAAATCACATTATTCATCACCGAAAAGACCATAGCACCCAATTTAAGCAACAAAACATAAGATTGCGCATATAAAAAATATTTCTCTCCTACAATTGCATCTGAAGAGTGTTTGGTGATTTTTTTTTTTTAAATATACAATATTAACCCACTAAGAACAGCCAGATTTTTCCAAATCAGACGTGTCATTTCCATAACATTGGAATGCTTTTACTTATGGACATGCTTGCAAATTTTTTTTTTAATGACACATTCCACTTTATGTTAGTGGTAAATTCAAGCATGCTGCCCAAAACTTATTTCTATAACAATAACACCCCACCCAAAAAAAAAAAAAGAAATAAATTAAAATTGCAAATTTCCATTTTTACGACCAATACAGATAGTATCACACAGAACAGGTAAGGAATTATATTTAATATATTATGTTGGCATAATTTTTTTGTACGCCACCTTGAATTTTTTTTTTTTTTTTCTATAAACACTTCTCTCTATCTGACACACAGGCTACAGCAGCTCCTCACAGGGATTCTCTCACCCCCCCTGTCTTGAGAATTGCTGCCAGTGCTGACAGATGTAGGGCAGAACAGTATAGCAATGTTCAGTTTATGACAGCAGACCTGGGTTGGTTGGGAAGAGGGTAACAGATTTTATTTTGTTTTAACAAGTCTCAACAATTCCTCCTAGCAACCCACTAACCAAGCAGTTGCCCAGGAAATTCCATAGACATTTGTATTCTCACCATGTTCAAATTTAGCAGTTGGCAATGGGGGGTGGGAAGGGGCCACTTCAAATAGCAGAACCTCCAAGTTTTATATAACCTAGAACCGTTGCCAGACAGAGGGCACTCAGAGCACTCTCTGTTGGTACACGCGCCGTCTCCTTGATCGATCACTAATTGGGACAGGATTTGCTGATAGTCAGCGATCAAAACTGTCAGTATAGGCCACTGGTGCGGGGCTTACACTGACTGCAGAGTATGACCTCTGCCCCGACGCAGGCACGATTATATCATTCATCAGCGCCTACAGTCAGAAGGAGGAAACTGTTTGTGGGACTTCAGGTAAGTAGTAGGTAATACTGTGTGGGAGCCATTATGGAGTACATAATGCTGTATGGGGGCCGAAAGTGGAGCATGTAATACTGTGCGGGGGGGGGGGGTTGCTGTGGAGCGTATAATACTGTGCGGGGGCCACTGTGGAGCATATAATACTGTGTGGGGGCCACTGTGGAGCGTATAATACTGTGTGGGGCCAGTACAAAGTTATTTGTATTATTGAAAGCTCTGTAAAGCTCCATTTACATGACTATTTTGCGGATCTGCACAGTGTTAAGGTTAAATTGCCGTGTTGGCAGTTTGCGATGATTTAGCGGGTTTTGGGTTGCAGTTTGGGCACGGTCTCTAAAAGGTTCGCCATCACTGACCTAGAACACTGCTTCCACACCAGGCCAAAACTCTTTCAAACAAAAAACTGTCCAATATCTGAACAATTTTGTGAATCACTATCCTCAAAACACAGACACCATTTTGAAGTTATTGCCCATTAACCTTCCTATCATATCATTGGTCCAGTTTAGCAATTTCAACAATATCTCCACAAATTTGGACATCAATGTAAAATGTATTAGTTGTAGTTAGATCTGACAATACGTACAGCACTTCTATATTACTACACATTTTCTATTGTGCGTATTTGAATACCAACATTCTGGTGTTCACATGGAGCCCAGTCATAGGCTATCAATCTAGCACTGTTGTACAAACGGCAATAGGTGAACTAGTAAATACCTTATGTTACTCCAAATATCTCAGCAAATTGGGTTAGTGTCACATGTTATACATTTACTGGTAAACAGGTAAGGATTTGCTGCGATTGATATACAATAGATAAGAATACTACTTTTAACAAAAACACTTGGATAAGAACAAACTAATAATTGCAGCAAATAGTTTAAGAGTGAGTGTGTGTGCATGTAGATAGATAGAGATCGGATATGTTATATAAAACAAACCAGAATTTCATCGTATATGGACAAAGATACTGTTGATATAAGTAGGGCCCATAACCCATTATATTTTTAAATAGGCGGTACCAATAATACAAATGGAAATAAGTAAAACACAATATGTATTTTGTAATAACTTTATACTGCTGTTAATCCCTGTCCAAAACAAGAGGTCAAGTGGGGGTTACGGAAAGTGATGAAATAGGAGATTCTAAGGTTGCAGCAATATAAATTAGTTCCAGAGATATCACAGCCTTGATTGTGATTTTTATATCATATTATACAGGTGCATATAAATATCTCACTCCTGACAGTAATATCTATGGAAACAATATCGATAGCACTGCAATTCGTGCCTTAGTGTCATATGAAAGAGGAGATTCTCTTCTATGTCCAAGGTATAACTGTTTGAAGCAACCCTCTCCTAACCTCTATATCTTATACAGCACCATACTCTGGTACGTCATACACAGTAACATTCAGTGAGAGGCAGGAACAGCTCTCAATACAGAAACCAGGGAGAGAATAAAGAAAGGATCCAAAATCTGTGAGTAAAGTATATTACAACATATATTGAGGACACAAATAATACCAGTAAATCAAAAGTTGTCTGAAAGTTTAGTTTGGTTTTAGTAAATAATAGAGATGAGCGAATACGGTTCGGATCAGCCGATCCGAACAGCACGCTCCCATAGAAATGAATGGAAGCACCTGTGACGCTGACTTTGCCGGCGGCCGGCGTCACAGGTGCTCCCATTCATTTCTATGGGAGCGTGCGGTTCGGATCGGCTGATCCGAACAGTGTTCGCTCATCTCTAGTAAATAACTCATACGGACATAATCTCAATTAGACAATGGTCTGTAATCTGTGGGTTGACAGCAGTGACAAAAACATGACACTCATAGCATTTCAGGGCATTGTGGTAGTTTCGTCTCACTACAGCAAGTAGATACCTGCTCTATAAAATCCTCTGAAAGATGTGTTTACCTACGAGGCCATTAAAAAGCAAGTAAATCCAAGCTGCAGAAGAAATGATATAAGTCTTGTCCAGTAATGCTAGTCCCCTTTAATAAGAGGCATACGATAACATTTTAACAAATTATGCCGGAACTTGTCTGTGTGTTACATTTCTGGGAGGAATATGCAAATCTGTCTCCCAAGATGTAAACCGGGAGACAGTGCCTCTGTTATGCTGCCCTCTATGGGAAGCACCCTGAACAACATGCCCGACTTTCCAAGAAGCCTTTACTGCATAATGTGGGGATTTTACCAATTTAGTTTCTCAGCGATGGACATGATGTTCAGGGTGCTTCCCATAGAGGGCAGCATAACAGAGGCACTGTCTCCCTGTTTACATCTTGGGAGACAGATTTGCATATTCCTCCCATGATCCCTTGCAGTGGAGCGACTATGGCTGTATAAGTCTCCACACACCTAATAGGTGGTCTCTCCCTAAAGATAGACGTTATCCCCATAATCTGTTACATTTCTGGGATTCAATAACAGTACAAATTGTATATATAGTTTAGCATTATGTAGAATGAAGGCAGTAAAACAGTGGGTTGAGAAGCATGCATACCCACCCTTTGATTTGACAGAAAGAGGTGAGAAAGCAGATGACGGAGCAGCTTTACTTTTGTTACTAGTTTCACGAGAAGCAACGCTGGATGGTGAGAGGTCTACAGGTGGGAACAGATGTACAGAAGCAGCAAAGATATAAGCAAACAAGACATTATACAAAGCATGTAAAGAATGACAGTACAGGAAAACAATATAGCTTTCTATATTTAGCTTCCTGATGTGTGGCCATGCAAAGCCGTGAAGTCACAGAAATAGGCAATGCTCTAAGTGCAGAATCCCATAAGAACTTCCTTTCGACTCAAGTATTCTTCAGTCAACCACCACATTATCCTGGAGGATAAACATTTCAGGTTACTGCGCATTTCAGACTCATTACTGAAAGGATATTCCTGTGAAAAATGTGGAAAAGCTTTCACAGAGGAATTTACAAATGGCAAATCGAACATTACAAAGAATCTATTAGAAGTGACCTCAAGCAGTCCTGCAATTGTCATACGTTTCTTATTTTAGTTTCTTTCCATTCTTCTATAGCTCATTGCTCTATTCAGTGAGATCCTGTGACTTGTCACAATCTATAAAACAATCATTTACACGGCAATAAAAACATCTGCACTTCTTGAACTACCTTGAAAAATACTGGACAAGTGCTGGAGACATCCGAAGCCATTGAAAGGGATTCGGGCATACTCGCCCAACAAACTCATAGCAGAGATTTCTGAGACTGTGCTACTAGTTTGCAGAAATTCCATATTCGACATCCAATATTTAGCCTATCTGTCTCCATGAAACAATTCTGGAGCATCTTTTCTTCTATAAATATACATGTTGGTGAATTCCTGCACAACTAGCCAGTCACTGAGGACGATGTCAGACTTTAGGGGAATGGTAACACCCAGTTGTCAGTCGATTCTGGGGAATAACAGAGGAAGGCACAATGCAGAGTTCTAAAGCAAACAATATGCTCCAGAACAGTTACTTCATATGGAATAAAAGTATTTTCCACAACAGATGTCAGGAGAGGGGACAGGCTCTTAAAGGGTAGGTTCACACTACTGTTATTAATGTCTGTTGCCCTTTTTGGTTGCAAGATGAAATAAATGGACATCATTTGTAGAATGCAGAAGGAAAACCCTCAGTCTGCATTTACTTATGTACAAAAAACCCCAAAACAAAACACAAGTCAGGTCTTTTACTTGACCAACAGAATAAAAATTCCTACATGCATATGGATCTGCTGCATCCAACTACCATGTTAGAAAACTATGGATTATTGAGCACAACATGTAGTGATGATTTGTGAGAAAAATGCACAGGCGCATACTGCAATGTATGTATATTGTTATTGGATAACAAACATGGTTTTGCAGATGAGCTAGACTTTAGTGTATTGGATAGATGTTTATGTATACAAATGTGTAATATTAGTTTGGTATAAGAGCTAGGCTTCTGTCCCGCAGAAAAGCAATGAGGTTAAGTTTTTTGGCATGGTTACATGCAGTGATGCTTTTGATAACGACCTACATACGTGGAAAAAATTGTTGGTACTCATTTAATGAAAGAAAAACCCACAATGGAAGCCAAATTAAATTAAATGTGACAAATTGGAATTTGCCATACTACATGTTGACAAGCCACAAGGCTTCTGGGAGAATTTCCTATGGACAGATGAGACAAATCTAACTTTTTGGTAAGACATCAGCTCTATGTTTACATATGAAAAAAATTAAGCTTATCTTGAAAAGAACACTGTGAAACATGGAGGAGGCTCTGTTATGTTCTGGGTCCACTTTGCTGCATCTGGCACAGGGTGTCTTGAATCTGTGCAGGGTACAATGAAATCTCAAGACTATCAAGGGATTCTAGAGAAATGTGCTGCCCAGTGTCAGAAAGCTTGGTCTCAGTCGCAGGTCATGGGTCTTGTAACAGGATAATGACCCAAAACTTAAAACATCAAAGAATGGCTAAGAGGAAGACATTGGACTATTCTGAAGTGGCCTTCTATCAGCCCTGACCAAAATCCTATTGAGCATCTTTGGAAGGAGCTGAAACATGCCGTCTGGAAAAGGCACCCTTCAAACCTGAGGCAACTGGAGCAGTTTGCTCCTGAGGAGTGGGCCAAAATACCTGCTGAGAGGAGCAGAAGTCTCATTGACAATTACAGGAATCGTTTGATTGCCGTGATTGCCTCAAAAGGTTGTACAACAAAATATTAAGTTAAGGGAACCATCATTTCTGTCCAGACCTGTTACATTTTTTTTTTTTTTTTTTTTAAATTCTGTTGAAGCATGGTTGAAAAGCAATGTGACTTTCATTTGTTCATTTTCATAGAATTTTTATTGGATTACTACTTTGGAAAGATTCAAGTTATTTCTGTGACCATTGTGGGTTCTTTAAAGAGGGGTACCAACAATTTTATTCACAGGTGTATATAATCAGATTGCAATTTAGAGCTGTGATGCCTCATATAGTACGTCATAGCGCTACAGTACAGGACCAATAATGAGAAATTGTCTATTGAGTCAATGTTTTACGCCATAACTAGACTACACTAGGGTAGTCATTGGAATAGTACAGTTATTTTCAGTAATGGTTGGACAAGCCAGGATGAGACTTCAGCTATGTACACTGTGCATGCTTTACTTACGAAAATGGAAGAGGCGTAACCTAACCATATATATACCCTTCTACAAACTCTGGATTAGGAAAAATGTGTTTTTAGGTGGGCAGGACACAGTTTTATTTCCTAAATCATCCCTCCGAATATAAAAAAAACACCTTTCTTGAATGAATAAAATAAGTGGAGAAACAAATGGAAAAAAAAAAATTAATTATATATTCTATAATTCTATATAAGATATATAAACATATATGCTTCTTGCTCCATTTATTAGGCTGTGTTTGATTATCTGCAGTTGTAGTACCTAGTAAGGCAGGGACACGCTGCATCACAGAGAACTTTGCAATCTCGGAAAGACAGCTGATATATGAATATTTTTTCCTTCCTGTGTGCAGGGACCCTTAAAGGGATTGTCTCATCACAAGGATTCTATCTATACTGCTAGTTTATGTGGATTTAAAACTTTTCCTAAATACATTGCTTTATCAAAACTGCTGTTTGGCCGCTATCTTAATTTATTCAAGTCATTGTTTACACTCTGTTTCTATGGCCCTTGGGCTTATCTGCTCATTTGTCAAGTGATGTAGCTGCCTGATCTCAGGGGGAGAGGGAGGGGCTGAGAGCAGCTCTGAGCTGTTAGTGTCTTTTAAGTAGCTGAGCTTCTCAGATAGGGGAGGTGAGAGCTGCGGGATTTCTGAGCTCTTATCAGTCGGTTTAATTGAATTTGGCCGATAAGGGCTGAGATAGGGAGTCCGTTTCCTCTGTATGTAATGCAAATTGACTCAAATCCAGCTCTGCTACATCAGCTTCACACTGTGGTAATTCATTTACAACCAATCCCGTGCAAGTGAAACCCCGCCCACCTATGTGCCGAGAAAAGCAGGAAGTGAAGAGCGCACAACAGCCTGCAGGTTAGTGAACAAGTGTCATGGGAATACCCCTTTAAAGAATATCTGTCATTCCAGGGGAGACATCATGATATGATGCAGCGTGAGTATTTTTGGACATTATAGGATTTTGTAAAACTTTTTAGCAGTTTCCACCTCTGTCTGTTATATCTAGAGTTTGTATTTCGCTATGAGCAGGTGGATGGACACAAGCTGCTATACACTGCACATAGTAAGGGAAAGAAGAATCTGTTCTATAACTTACTCCCTCAGAAAAAGCTCCAGGACTAGGCAAGATATCCAGAGAAGTACTGAACTGTACTGATCTAGGGAAAGTATTTTGGTTATGACAGAAACCTCTTATTTACCTTCAGCATAAGACTAAAAACCCAGCTTCTCTTATCTCCTGCACTTTCAATTCACACCTCCCTAGACTTCTATAGATAAATGTATCACCTTCATTCCATCTCAGGGATACTTATATATCAGGGATATATAAAGTGAAAGTCATTTTTTTCAAAGAAACTACAGGGAAACAACCTGTGAAGAGCAGAAAGGAGCATCAAGAATAGAAAACGGTCAAGGGGAGAAAGAAGCATTTTTCATTTATCTTCCCTTGTAATATTCACTCATGAAAAGTGGTTTTATAAATGGAGATATGCTTTAATGTATTGAAAATTTAGGTTTTTTTTTTATGTTTTCCAATATAAAAAAAGACTCCATCAGGAAAAAAAAAAGTGTGGGAAAATAACTTTTTTTTTTAAACAATGGAAGTCAATGTAGGATGCATGCAACTACACAGAACACAGTTGCATATGTCCAACACTGCTGCACTGTGAATAGTCTTCTATATCTGTTAAATGGGAGTTGAAGAATTTCCTGCGTTTTATTTCCATGAATGAAGATGGAGGGGAGATGTGAAAGAGACGACAAAGTCTTTCTGCAAAGTAGCAGAAGTATGAACGTCCCACAGTCTACACTACAGGACAATTTATAATCCTGCACAACATATGCAAAATAGCTTATTCATGTCTCATTATTAACCATTATTCTCCGTTTTAGGATTCAAGAGATAGAAAGATGCCTTGGGATACGAGCATTTATAAGGACCTACTGATGAAGGTAAACCGTGTAAGTCACCAGAAAACATCCTAAACGCTCAATTGTTAGTCAACCCATACCACAAACTATGGAATACTAGAATGGAACACTGCCTTATAAAAGGTATGAAAACCGTGGAGAAACGCAAATAGAAAACTAAATACCATATGCAACATGCATGATGCCAGGTGAAATCATTCAATATACACATATATAATGATATATGAAAATTACATGAACGCTTTATGGCTGAATATTGAAGAGCTAGCTTGATTCCTGTCAGAGGAATCATTCCATAGACTAGATTTCCTCATTGAAAATACGATCCTATCAGAAAGAATGGAACACGGCTACAACGTCACCATTTTTTCATCATTACCAATTAAATGCAAAGAGCATTTAATTTCCACAAAACAATTATCAAGACAACTATAAAAACAGGTTTATCATCACAAGAAATTGTTTTGCTTCAGCAGACAAACCATGCATGCTTAGAAATGGAGTCTCTGAAGGAAAATATGACATTGCCTCAGAAAGAATGGTTGGATGAGCATGTAAGACGGACAGACTTACTCTGAAGCGAAGGCTGAGGCTGCTGGAAGGAAGGGGATTGTCCGAACACAAATGGGCTGTGGACTAGGGAAGAGGGAGGTTTTGCAGCTTGATCAAAGATGGAAGGAGCTGGCAAACTAGGCCGTGACTGAATAGAATTCAGTATGGCACTCAGCTGATCACCTGCAATGGGCAAAACAGTCAAAACTACAACCCATTATTGAATGAATTAAACATATATATAAAAGTTCAGAACTTCTGAACTCGCTGATCAAAAGACAAAAAATAAAAAAAAAGCTAAATTAAAGCCAGGTATTAATGAAAAATACCACAGCATGGCATGCAAAGGTTTAGAACATGCAATAAAATAGGTTAGTACCCCAAAGTATGATCATAACCATTATCACAACCAACAGATTGTTGTTTTACCTATGTTTTTCTTCCATGACGCTCAAAAAGGTGTTGTCCACAGAACAGGGGATAATGGTCCAATAGCTAAGGACCAAAAATCCCCCTAAGGCCTCCTTGTGAATGGGGCACCAATGCACTTACATGACAGGTGCTCCATTTACTGCTATGGGACTGTAATGTGTCCACAGCCCCTAGAAGTGAATGGAGCATTGGTCACGCAAACGCACTGCTGCTTTATTCACAAGGACGACTTAGGCTGACTTTTGGACCCCAGTCCACCAGGTCAATGTAGGACGCAGCGATCAGACACTTATCCCCTATCCACATAACAGGAGATAAGTGTCCATAATTGGGACAACTCCTTTAAATCCTAAAATGAACTTTAAAGCTGTGACTGAAAGCCCATTGACGTTAGAGAAGTAGTTATTTCTACTGATCACCCAGAAGCACAGTGTCCTGACAAGCACAGGGGAGAAATCAATAACTGAGCAATTTCTTTAAGTACACAATTGCGAAATCAATAAAGGAAAATTGCACATCCAAGTTCACACATACAACTTCCTCCCCTTTGTAATTTCTTTGACAAGAGGAAGGATTTAAAATTTAGTTAGTTATTGTGGCCAAAGGAGGTCAAACAGGTTACTACATGGGTGTCTCTAATAAAGAGGCCTACGCTGTTTTAAGGGTCACACATATTCAAGTAACTTCTAGGTGAAATAGTTTCTCATTCTTCCCAAACAGCATCATGATCTAAGTTTATGGGCAAAAGGCCCAATAAGGCAACAGAGAAGCGCAGTGTATAAAGCGACATATAAGCAGATGTGGACAGCATCTTCTACTATGACCTAAAGTGTTAAGATGGCAATACACATTAGATTTCAGTTGGCCATCACAAAGCCTTATCAATGACACAACCATCAGCATTAACAACCTCACCGCCCAAACATGAGCAGTTTAGTTGGTAAATGGGGGGGGGGGGGGGGGAGTGTGTCTGTACAAATTGTCTAATGATTAGTCAAAAATCTCCGATTATGCCAAGGACTGATATTTTTGGCCGCCCACTGACCAGACATATCCAGCAGGGCTGATCTTTGGTCAGTCAAGACCAAGCACAAATATGTAATATTATTTGAAAAGGGGCAAACTACTGTCTTTGTATCAGGATTTACAAGTGTGCAAAATCAGCCCGCAGAAAATCCCATGCCATATGAACTAGGATGTGGATGAATGATGAATTCTCACATTTCAACTCCTAAATGCACATGGCCTGGAGAAGACAATGTACAAACTATCTGCACCCCTGTTAGGAAAAAATATACTTTCCATATACACCAGTGGACTACTGTATCAAAGACTGGAAAAATGAGCTAAGATAGAATATAAACATAATGCTAACCAGAATAGTCTGTATGATGCCCCACTTATCAGTCCATTTCTTTCACAAGTTGTGTTCTCAAATGTTGGCGAGTGCAAATTACCTCAAAGTCCAATTGTACAGCTTTTGGACTTAACTTTCCTGGGACTTTGGAAAAATAAGATTGTGTCTTCAAATGATGGTTAGTCTAAATCCACAAGGAGTTTTTCTTCAGTCTTTGATACAGTAGTCCCCTGCTGGATGTGGGAAGTATATTTATTACAACATGGGTGCAGATAGTTTGTGCAGGGGTACATTCTGTGTTCTCCAGTCCGTTTGCAGAGTTGAAGCACAAGTTCTTTATGACTTTTAGGCCAGGGATCCACGTTGCAAAAACATTGCAGCATTTTACAATACCTGTGAAGGGGATGAGATTCTGACTAGTCCAATCCACACACTGCAGAGTAATATCTGCTGCAGAAATGCTGTGAGTTCAAAAACCATTGCATCTTTGTAAATCACAGCAAGTCCATTATGCCTACAGAAACTCTGACGTTTTCCTTATAGGTATAACAGAAGGAGATAGTCTGCAGAACAAAATTCTGCGGACTTTGTGAACAACAATGTAATGAGTTCCGCCACGGTCTTATGCAGCAATTCGCTGAGTGGGGCCTAAGTGTTTTGTATTTCTTTTACGCGTGTGGCAGGAGCACATTGAATCTCTGCAGCTGACTCCGTGAAATATCTTTCTGTGGTGCTTGTGGGAATACGTTTTTGTTGTGTTTTCCTCAAAACAGTCTTTCGATCTATCCTACCAGACTACTCAGGTACTCAAGAGACTGAGCTGATGGGAAACCAACAACAGATAGTTCAGTCACACACCCAAATGTCTATCATATCAGGGTTACAGCAAAAGCTGTTTCATCTCTTCCAAATGGAGGTACTACTAGCAAGTTGTTACAGGTGTGGCAGCCTTAGGAATACTATTTTAAAAATCTAGAGAATTTGAAATGAAAACCTCTCTCCGGGAATATATTAACATTGTAACTTAAGTTAACTGTAGCGTTTGACAAATAGCAAGACAGAAAAAGCAATGTATTAAGTCAGTGTCCTCAGCGTTTACAGCTCATTGTCTAGGTTTCAGACTACTTCAGGTATTTAGCTCTGGTGACTGGGCTGATGAGGTTAGTTCCTGTTCCAGCCCACCTATACTTGCTTCTCTTTCTCTGTATATTGCTTTCAGTTGTTGAGCTATGATATGTGCTAGAACAGTGCTTGATCAGTCCTCAGTTATCTTAATTGCACGGTTATCTCTATATGTGAATCCAAAGCACACTGTTCATCTCAGGAGTGCTGGCTTAAGGTAAAAACTAGGGAGGGGAGAAAAGACAAGAGAACATATAAAGTGCTCGTTATAAAATCGATTGTGCTTTGTGTAAGTTAGCACATGAATCTCTATATTTCACGTTTATACATTCCTTTGCTTTGGTTCCTCTTCTCCTAATTTTCATATTTATTTCTCTCTTTGTTGCCCTTCAGGTGCAACTCTTCAGATTCCCAACACCTTCTGCACTGTAAAATGTCCACCATCTTCCCATACTACTTTATACACACTGTTCTTTGGTAACCTTAGATATTCTACCCTGTTTTTGAGTAAAATCAGTCAAAAGCAGAGCATGTCTCAGATTACCAACCAAGATTTACATGCCCTGGTCAATAGAATGAATATATTTAAAGATAATTATATACATTTTTTCAAAAATAAAATATAAAACAATTTGTGTGTTTTGCACATTTTTCAGCAGTGAAGTCAGCCAGGATTACCAGGCAACCATGTGTACTCGCTTTGAGCACCATTTTCCTAAATCACTGCAGACCACAATCTTTGTTATGTACGTGCAATAAATGAATGTCCAGAAACAACAGTTTTAATAATGTTAAAACATTTTTTGCATTAATACTTAGCCTAATTTTTTTTTACTCCCTTTACACTGATGAGTTCTACAAACCAAGAAGTGTCAGGGTGAGAGTCCAAAGGCCAGTGTAAAAATTGCAAGATTTAGCAAAATCACTTTAGGTAAGATAAATAAATCAATACCTCGAAAGGGGTTATCTGTGATAAATACCGTATTTTTCGGACTATAAGACACACTTTTTTTCCCCAAAATTTTGGGGGAAAATAAGGGTGCGTCTTATAGTCTGAAGGTGGCGCCTGGCACCCGCTGTAATAGAGAGGCAGAAGCCGGCAAGTGATAGACGCCATTACAGGTGCCGGGGCCTGAGACATCGCTGCCCTGTCCTGCATGAAGCCAGCAGCGGGAGGAGTGATGCTGCTATTCCGCACCTCCGTCCCCCCGCCGCTGGCTTCATGCAGGGCAGCGATGTCTCAGGTCCCGGCGTCTATCCCTCCCCGGCATCCGCCTCTCTAGTACAGCGGATGCCGGGTCAGTATCGGTGGCCCCTTCTCCCCCGGGGCCGGTCCCCACCGGCCCCGTACCTGTAGAGTTGCAGGCCGGCTCCTGCGCGGCGATATCGCAGGAGCCGACCTGTTCGGGTGACAGCCGGGAGCCTAATGAGGCTCCCCGGCCTGTCACTGCTGTATTAGTATTGCGGCTGGTCTCTATGACCAGCCGTAATACTAATAGACAGAATGTCCCATAGACGGCAATACAGTTGTATTGCCGTCTATGGGACTTGCGATCAAGTGCCCGCAGGTTCAAGCCCCCGGGGGGGAATAAAATAGTAAAAAAAAAAAAGCTTTAAAAATATGAAATAAATAAAAGTTCTAAATCACCTCCTGTTTTTTTTTCAATACAAGGTGATCTAAGCAATAGATATCCCCCAAAATGGTATAACTAAAAAGTACAGCTGGCCCCGCAAAAAAAACACCCTATACATCCCCGTACAGCTGCAGGGTCACCTGTCAATGTGGCCTTGCAGCTGTTGCAAAACTACAACTCCCATATATTAAATATTTTACCAGTTTTTGCTTCAAAATTTTTTTTCCCTATTTTCCTCCTCTAAAACCTAGGTTATGCGTCTTATAGTCCGAAAAATACGGTAAGTATGGAAGGGGGAGGCAATTGTGCCCGGGAGCTCCCTGCTGGTGCTTGTTTACTGTGCTGCAGGGCTTACGTCTGGTCAGCCATAATGGGCTGCAGTGATCAAGTGTGTCAATGCAAGAAAGAGTCCTGTAGTAAAGTCAAATGCATGAGCATTCAGTGAAACATCAAAGGTATATGTTGGGAAATATTTTTAGTGTATACATTTTGGATACACCTCAGCAAAATCTCTACACAGCACTAATTGCCAAGAATGTATGACAATAGCACAGCCAGTAGAAAGTTTTTTTCTGTTGACAAATGCTTATTACTACGTCTGGACTTAGTTGGACATGCCTGCTGAAAAAAATTATTGGAGAGAAACATTTCTCTATCCATCTCAGGCAGACTTTCAGCTTCAAATCTGAGGAAAGTTGCGTGAAGTTTCCAACTGGTATTTTAGTATAATGCTGGCACTCCATGCCGCGAGCTGTTTATTGCTGTACATTAGGAGACGCATCTTCTTACTCCATCTTGTAAGATACTGTACACTGCGCAGCCCACAACAAGTCGTGGCTGGTCCATGCTGCCATTTACAGACAGAATCTGCTTCATTTATCTGGAGAAATTATTTTTGTGTACTTTCCTTTTCTATGAAAGTTTTTTTTTCTATATAATTGCGGTACACTTCAATAAGCAAAGGTTTTAGCTTCCAATGAAATATGTTATGGGGAAAGATCTGATTCCTGAGATAAGGAAGCCAGGGAGGTACTCCTTTGTGTGTACAACCAGGTAACAGATACACTCTCACCAGCCATGAGGATACATGAAAGCTTCCAGGTCTGCACATCTAGAGGTTTCTACGAGACTAGATGAAACCAACTTAAAACCAAATTGTATTACTTACCACTTAATCGCATTCGCTAAGAGCACTGTAAAGTGAAGCAAGAGGATTTGGTGGCTACTAGGTAGAAACATACCTTTGTTATTTCCCAGACCATAATCAAATCCTGGCACAATGTTTCCACTTGCACTACGGCGAAATATCTGAATGGAAAATGGGCTCGGAGGTGGCGTTTGAGAGCCTTGATCCAAAGCTTGTTCTGTATAATGAAAACCAGACAGTCAGTCACTGCTAAATGGATACAGAACTATAAACCTACCATACAGCAGCTTACTGTGTCAGGTCTAGTCAAGGTACTCTAATTATTATAATTCTAGCCCACCAAAATGGCTAACTAAAGAATAAGATGCTTTTCTATATCCATGCAAGAGGCACCCGATCTGTCCATTGCTGCTCCCCTACCACCCCCTTCTCTGTATACATTATCAAAATGCTGCCTAGAATCTAGAGCATTTATACAGCAGTTATCAGTGAACAAATATACCAATAAGTACTGTATATAACTGCACTAGACAACACTCAGTTACAATCTCATTCAACATAATGGAGCCTTGCAGAAGTGAAAATTGGTATTAAAAATAAATAAAATTGCAAAATATATTCATATAACTGCTAGTAATAGTGTTATTCCTCATGAACCCATCGTTGCATACACTTTAAAGTTCTTACTGTGAGCCTGGCAGAATAATCCCTTCATGTTAGGTGTTGTAATACATTGTACAAAGCATGGCTGCTGGACACACAGCGCCAACTATAGCGAATGGATCGAATGAGGGATGAAGTATTTCCTTTTTTTTTTTTTCAATAAATGATATGGACAGACATCCTAGTATTATAATAACTATTAAATACAAGAAGTAAACGTTTTCAACTTGCCATCCTCATGACGGAGATATTGATTGCCACCAGCATCTCTAGCCAAGGACCAAGCTTCCCCTTCATCATTCTCACAGTATTCTACCATGCTGTTCTTGTCCAGCTGTACCCAAGTTCCTTCTGAACTGACCACCTGGTACAGAGACACAAACCACAAGATTCATGGCGTTCATGCAGTTGTAGAGCCTAATATGATGAAACACAATGAATGCATGCTAAGGTATTAGATTCCTGAATAACAAGTCAGCCTAGCAAGGAACAGAATTGAAGCAATTAAGGAATACAGAAAATTTGTGAACATCAGGATTTAAGGCAGTAGTATCACAGCCAGCATAAAAACAATCCAGCAAAAATGCAAGCTTTGCAGGTCCTAATTTACACCACAGCATCCACTTTTCAGATGTTGTATATAGAAATAGCATGACACACTACACCCTGGAGCAAAATCACAAACGCTGAAAATTAAACATTTCAAAGGCAACACTCGAAAGAGAAGAAATGGATGTTTCTTCCATTAACAGCAAGTCAAAACGAAACTTGCACCCATACCAAGAAATTAATTCTAATTTCAAGAACTGGGGTTAGTGAATACTCCAACTAGCAAAGTCACAAACTTGGCACATACGAGCACAAAATGGAAAGAGTCTAGGAAATTAAATGGTACTTTGCTTTGGCATTTGCATGACAAAAGCAGTATCAGATAAGTCACAAGTCCATACCTCGCCGACAGCCTTGACTTTGTTTCCCAGTACTAACATTCCAATTGGGATACCTCTTAGGTTTGGGCAACTTCTGATGTTATGACCGGATGGCCCAGTTTTCACTACCTTGTAGAATCCTGGCCCACCCCTGAGTACTGGGACATCATGCTCTCGCATGCTCATTTCTTGGGTACAACGAACACTGAAGTCTTTCAACATATCCTCTGCATTTTCCAGCTGCTCCTGGAAAAGAGAACAAAGCGAGAAATCTATCATACTGTCCAGTGCTGATTCTATAAAAATTCAACAGATTTTTTCAGCATTGTGCTTATAACAAATAAAACAAAACACTCATACAACCACCCGACATCACGCAATACACAACTCCCCGTCCCCCTTATTAGTCTAAATCGGCGGTCAGCGAATGCCAATAGCACCTGAGTCACCGTCACTGCTTTCCCTATACCCACCATGTTTAACTCACTCAGGTAGAACTTTCACCATTTAGAATTGAAACCAACTATAATGCAATGAACATTGTATACTTTTGTTTTACCCCATGTCCCTTCCTTTTTGTAGTGCCACAGTAAATGCTGCTTTTCCTTTTGATAAAGGGGTTGTGCTGTTAAAGACACTTATTCCTTATCCACAGGATAGCCGCTCTATTTCCCTCCTATGGGGCTGCCAGGACTGTAATCTTCAGCAATGCCCGAAGACCCATAAAAGTGAATGGAGCGCCGGTCACGCAAACACACTTCTCCTGATTACTAGTGGACCCAAATAGTCAGATCTCCAGCAATCGGACATTTATCCCCTATCTTGTGGATAGGTATCCATAACATTATAACTCCTTTAGCTTGTAGTTATTGTACTGCCTTTCACACACTGTATACTGAGTTTTTAAAAGGCTCAAAATAAAAATATAAAAAGAAAAGAATTGCAATATAAGCAAAAAATGTGATCATCCACCAGAAAATACAAATGCCATTAAATATGAGAAGGGTATTCAACCGGTCCTGATCATTTTATTCAGTGCATATTACAATTTCACAATTTTAGTGAGTAGTAAAGAAAAAAAAATGCCTATGCAATTCAGACATATAATGCCCTTATTCATAGCATAAAGTGTAAGTGACCCTGCGGAATAAAACATCACAAAGCCAATGCTACTAATGTAGTTACAAGACTTGTACACGTGTCCATGTACACAACGTCATCCACTTCTAGAAGGATTTTGGTAGCTTGGAATACACACACAGGAATAAAAGAATACATATTACAATCTCAGGTTCAAGTCTAAAACCAAATAAAATGCAGACTACAGACTTTTAAGAGTTAAAAGTGGACAGTGAACCAGAAACTGCACAGAATATGGATTTGTACAGAATGTAAAGATTGCACGTGTGGAAATCTATTTTAGTGATATTTCCAATTTAAAAAGTGTACCTCCAATTATAAAATAATATTTCATAATTAAATAGCACAGGTGAATATAAAACTTTGTAACATATCTTTATTAAAGAAATCCTTTTTCTTTTTAACTTATCAGGCTGCTCTACTCCTCATCTTCACTCAGACTGTATATTTACATAGAGTCCATCTTATATCTGTCTGCGTTATTCATTTATGAAAGTTGTTATGTAATTGGAGGTAAGCATTGAATAATTAGCTGGTATTATCTGTAAAGTAGGTTTATACAAACTAGCGTTCATTGACAAATTCCCTTAGGCCTGGTACACATCTGCGTTCGGAGACTATGTTCCCCTCTCTGCAAGTAGCACTTTTCTCTTAGTATTTTTTATTGTGCGGAAACCACACTGACTGCATTATAGTCTATGGGGTACGCGGGTCTCCCAAGGTAACAGCTTTTTAATGCAGACTAGGTTTTCGTTCAGGGGGTTCCCAAGGGGAATCCCCGAACGGAAACTCATGTGCAGATGTGAACCGGACCTTAGTCTAACGTTTCAATGGGTACCCCCAAGTTTACTATCTTAGACAAAAATAGCTAAACTGCTCAAAATAAAAAAAATAAATTAAAAAAAAAAAAAAAAAGAAAAATGAAGAGAAAACCCCCAATCTGACCTCCTGCCATTCCAGTTCAGATGATGCCTGCTCAGCCAATCACTGTTGCGGCAGGTTATTGTTGCGGCTAGTGACTGGTTGATCAGGCACTTCCTGTGTGCAGAGACACAACAGGTAAAATCTGGCGGTGAGCAGGACACTTCTGAAGCATGTTGACAAGATCTGATTAATCTTATGCACTTTGCAGGAACTGTAATTCACGGCAAAATTTCCAACAGACCTCATCCCCAGGAAACAACCTGCAGTGCATATTTAAAAGGGGTCATATGGAGAGAGAAAAGTTATCACAGTGGATAAACATCCATATAGAGGAGGGTCACTCAGCACCTTCGCAGATTATAGCATCCTGCTAGAAGTCTCTGTGCTCAGCCTCTGGTTCTTAGTGAAATCCCCAACCCTGCTGTATTCCTGTTGCTTGTACATAGAGTATAGTGGGCGTCACGTGACAAAATTGTGTTAGCAGAGGATGCTGGGAGAACAGCCTGCCACGACCTCTTGCACTCTGCAAATCTAAAATCAGGCCACTGGGGAACCCTCATCTATATGAATAAGGATGTTTATCCTGTGCAGTAAATGCATTACTTTTCTCTCACCACTTAACTAGACTTACTGTGGTTATAAAGGAGTTAACAAAACATGGTTATTATTTTACATTTATATAGTGCCAGCATATTCCGCAGCAATCTACAAATTGTAGGGTTCAAGTAGAGATAAAATGAGACATTACAGAGCAAGAAGTCAATTTAACACAACAGGACTGAGGACCCTGCTCTCAAGCTTACAATCTAAGAGGTAGAGGGGTGACAAGAGGTAGCAGGGATGACATAGGACGTGAAATGCACAGGTTGAAGTCTTTCAGCAAAACGCATGTATGAACGGAATATAATAAGGGTGGCGGGGAATCTTTAAAGAGAACCTTTCATGGCCTCGGGCACATGCGGTTTTATATACCGCTAGAAAGCAGACCGTGCGCTGAATTCAGCAATGACTGAGCTATGAGGAATACCCCCCACTAGTTTATGAAAGAGTACTGTCAGGAGTGGGTGTTCCTTAGCACTCTGTGTAATGGCTGGGTGGTAAGGAACACCCCCTCTGACAGTACAGCACTATGGACACACATTGTCAAATGCCCTTCTGACACCAAAGCGCTATCGGTAACGGCACAGATAGCTCTTCCCCCGGGGCACATAACGGGAAAGAAGACAGTGTGCTGAATTCAGCAGATCGGCTTTCTAGCGGTATATAAAACCGCATGTGCCCGAGAACATGAAAGATCCTTTAAGTGACAGCACAGAAATATTATTAGGAAACAGGTATGGCTTGCTGAAAAGTGATATTGGCCTAAAATATACCAAAATTTTGGCACAAAATTCCGGTGCAAAGTCAGAACATTCAACATCAGCTAATGTGATTAGGACGGTCTGAATATTAGACAATGAGTATACCCTTGCACATTTGTGAACACTCTGTGGATGTTTTACTTGTACTACACAAGACAGGACAGCAGAATAAAACTAATGTGAGGACAAACATTAATAAGTTTTAGCATGAAAGAATATAAAAGACTGCTGAGAAAAAAGAACTCACCTGAGGAAAAAAGGTTTTGGAAGTCCAAGACAAAAAGTCCAAATCCCTGGTTCCTTGGCTAGCATAAAAGA
Source organism: Leptodactylus fuscus (assembly GCF_031893055.1). Classification (NCBI taxonomy): domain Eukaryota; kingdom Metazoa; phylum Chordata; class Amphibia; order Anura; family Leptodactylidae; genus Leptodactylus; species Leptodactylus fuscus. The sequence continues at coordinate 198,447,841 of NC_134266.1, read as the reverse complement.
TATTCTGAGCAGCAGAAGTTTAGACAGAAAATATTGACAGAGAAAATCGAAAAAGAAGGAGCAGCGAATTACACAAAACACCATCAATGCAAAGGAAAACACAGAATAGAAGACTCAGCATTTCTCTGGAGTATATAGCATATTGTTTAGTTCAGACTTGAAGCGTTGTATCAATTGCAATACAGGTTAGAATAACGTTTGGTAGGGATGTAGTGTGTCATGCCATTTAATGAACAGCTCAGCGCAGATTTACAGGAAGTAGTGGAATCCTAAAGAAGTCTAAGAAAAACTGAGTAATGCCTAGTAGAGGACAAAAAAGGGTGCGATTCCCCGAGTTATGCACTGCCACGTCAGGCCGAGCACAACACCTAAAGCGTTCCCTTCAACAACTGGTTTAGGATAAATCACCGTAGCTTTTATACAGAATCAATGTCCCTATGAAGCCAATTTTTGGTAAATTTTACACACTTAAGCAAAAATATAATAGATGTTTTTAGATTTACAGAAATAAACAATTTCATCTATCCATTTAAATGGTTATGGGTAAAATGGGAGAGTTTAGTACACTATTCTGCATGGTAAAATAAATTACTACTAGAAACTTACAGGCCCATAGACCAATAGGATCTGGCACGATCTAGAAACGCCAATGTGAAGAGAGCCTAAATTCTGCCACCGGAGTCTATGTGAAGTAGAGATGAGGTCCAGGGGTAGAATCCCCCAGATTAAATACCGAAGACCTATTTTGTGGATTTGTTCTCAGTATGAAAAATCCATTCGGAGCTAGAAAACACCTTGAGGCCAAGGCCCCATTTTGCAGAAACGCAGCATTTTTTGCTGCGGCTTTTTGAGCCAATGTCAGGAATGGCTTGAAAATGAATGGGAAATATTGAGGAAGCTCTTAGATGTTTCCCTTCTGTTAAATCCACTTCTGACTTTGTTTTTTGGAGGTTTTTTTGATCCAAAGTAACTTTTCCGCAACATGGGGCCTTGGCTTTAGGCAGCATTTTACAGTCCCTGTAAAGTGAATCTCATCCACACGATGCAGAAAAATGCATGCAGCAAACACACTGCAGTTTTGGAAAAAGTTAATTATACGTACGAAAACAAAGGCGGTTTTCGTATAGGTATAATGGAAATAAAGTCCACAGAGGAAAACTAAATAAAAAGTTGTAACCCACCACCACCGACTGCTGTGTGCAGGTAAAGAACGAAGATGTCATGAATGTCATTTCCCTCTATCGGAGAGTCTATCAGATATTTATTGCATAACCTGTAGATTAAAATGTTGTGCTGCAAAAAGTCACAGTAAAGTCCTAGCCTTATTCAGAATATCTTATTCAGCCATTAAATCTTTTCAGTAAATGAAGGCACAACCTTATGATCTGCCTGCCAATTCTAACTAGACCCATTCTACACGACGTGACCAAAACTATAAGGCTGGTTCCAAATGACATGTAACTGTAGCAGTTTTCCCATTGTAGTAAATCAGTAGTGGATTTGCCCAAAATGGTGCCTTTCTGGAATTCATTGGGTAATTGCTATGGGTTGGCAGCAGCTCTCTCTCAGCGTAATAATCTGTACCGCAGGTCAGTATGTGCTGTTAGTAGAACATTGCTGTCTGGACATGCTTAGAATTCGGAAGAAAGGGTCTGGTTTTACTTTCTGTTGGTGGGGAAACCGTTAACAAGTGATCACTTCATGCAGATGACAAAGGAACACACTTCTTAGACGTTCTCTGCTTTGGCTAAAAGTTTCTGAAAGCCACATCTATTAATGCCAGATAGCCAAAATACAAATACTCGACAGGCATATTTAGAAAATTGCATCAATATCAATTTTCTTATGCCATAACTGGAAAGTTTCCTGGTAACTGCTAGAAGAATCCAACTCAACTGCAGGGCAGAAAGCTAAATCTCCACCTTGTTTTTTCACTTAGGTTTCAGCTTCTTGTAACCCCCTTGAGCTTCTCTACCAAACAGGTAAAACCTATATACTACAGGCCAACCAAGAGGACATAAAATGTCACATGTAATGGCAGAAAGTCCACAAGATCAAGCACAGCTGCCCATATTACAAGCCAGTTTGGCCACTGTCGTAAAATAAGTATTTAAAAGGACTCATCCGTAAACTAACACTTTGAAAGCCTAGAAATAGGACTATAGCTAAATGGGTCAAAAGAGTTGCATAAAAATGTACCCATTAAAAGTTTGCATCAAATTGTACAAGTTTATCCAAAATAAATAAACAAATAACCTAAAGACAAATTCAAAGTGTTTGCCTACACTGTCAATTACCAACTTTGGCTTATCCTATACAAATCTGGTTCTTCCACATCTGACTAGTCATGTTGACTGCAAACCTCAGGTTGTAATGCTGGGAGACTTCATATAGCACAACACAAGGCTCAATGCAGTGACTTACAGCATGTCAAATCATCAGTCTTAAAAATAGTCATCTGGCATGGCAGTAAATGTGACCCTAACCATGATGGAATAAAACAGGCATAATGTCATCTATTAGAAGTTATGCAATCTACATAGCCACATACATACTAAACCTTACCTTGAAGTATCATAAAAAGTAGAACCAGCATTGGTATTTTTGGGATCAGCTTATTTGTTAAGTAGCAACATTTCAGCAGAGGCTATCCATATCACAGCAAATGATAATGGACAAAAACAATGGATAATAGTGAGCACCATACATAATGATAGACAGCAATACCCTGTATGTATGTGAGAGGGCAATGTGGATGCAGGTGCTAACATAGGAATACTGAATTACCTTCCCATATTTTCAATCAAAAGTAAGTTAAAATGTAAAAACTCAAACCACATGAATATCAGTTGCCACTAGTATATAGTATTTCAGCAACAAAGCAGAAGTGGTGGATATTATAGGATACATCAGGGAATAAAAACTTCAGGATGTTGACCAATATGGCCAGGCTCAGCGCTCACAGAAATGACGAAGAGAAAAGGGGGCCAGGGGTTACAGGGCTAGGATTGAAACCAATTGTTTTGATAAAGGGCAAGATTGTGTTTCTTGCATTTTTTACTCCGTACATGAAAAAGGTTTAGGTTTTTGTGTTTCATGACAGGGAATTTTACAGCAGACTTTGTCTAGGCTACATTCCGCATCAGCTAAAGCACTGCAAATAGTAGATTTGGGAAAGAGGGTTTTGCTGAACTGCAGGGGAAAAGTTGTAAAAAAAACAGTTACAGAGTAATAGTAGTGTGATGACAAACAAGACACTTAAAACCATTTACGGTCTTAAGATATGCAGAAAAAAGTGCTACAGTTATTTTCTATAGCTATGTGGTCTATTGGTGAATAAACTCTACAGCCATATACAGATCACTATGCATATACGTACAAAAAGATCCCTATGGATTAAAAATAAATAAAAAGACAGCATAACCAACAAAGGTGTAAAACTAAAACAAGCATGGTGATACTGTGATGTAGTGATCATTCCTTGTTGATGCCGAAGCAGACAGTACATGTCTATACAAATGCCTGTATTCAAATCAAATGAATATCTGCACAAGGTTAATAAATTCTGACCCATATTTTAGATACCAAAAATTGACAATGAATGAAATCACTTGAAATGACATGAGCGTTTCACAGAGGAGCCTCTACAGCACTCTGGTAGGGGTGCCTTTTACTTACATCAACAGGAGCCAGGAGACTCTTGCCAAGATGCTGATTAAAAGACAGGCACCAAGCTTCATTGTAACCATTCATGTTAGGAACATACTTCTTTATTGTCTCATCATTCAGCCTTAGCCACACACCATCATCATTGTGGATCTAGATGGGAAACAAGCAACAATAGCGAGCCATGCTCTCCTGTAACTACTTTTTGGTTAGCAAGTCCTACAAGGCTCTTTGTAAAAGCCAGTGGCAGATGTGAAGCACAAGTGTGGGGATGTGAGACACATGCATCACCAGTGACACACGTGACGTGTCGTGAGGGGAGTGAATCGTGAGGAGGGAACAGGAGGGCAATGCTCAAATGACTATAAGAAAAGAGAATGGAAGAAAGCAGGGCTGAACGTGTCTAACTTCACAGAATAAGGCAAAAATGTATGGCTAAATGTATATGTTAGGAGTATTGTATTGTAGCGTACAGCAACAGAAAACATCAGTGTACATGTAATGCTTTATCTGAAATCACAACTGCCTAACTGCAGTGTTACTGTGAATGACTATTAAAAACATTTAAAGACATTAGCTTTAAAAGGTCCTTTGTAAGATAAATGGCCTATAATATATTATTGTCTGCCATGATAAATGAAATACCCTTAACAAAAAGGTCAAAGGAATTACCTCATCAACAAAAGCGATGGTTCCATTGACTTTCACTATGCCTATCTGCTCACTCTGAAGGGAAGGGTGGCTACGAATACGGAGCCCTGCACTGTCCTTCGCGACAAATTTGCGAACCTATGAAGCAGAGGTAGACAGAAAGAAGAGAAAAACCTAAGCGCAAAAGCACAACAAAAACAAAGCGTGAAATTATGACAGCTCAATAAAACTAAGGTTAGACCAAAAAAGTTACAGGTTGTTGCTAGTTTCCCAGAACAATGCAATAGTTAAATAAAAGAGCAGAATTGTTCATCAGCGCCACAAACACTTTGAGGCAGAATTCCACACAACATCCTGAGCAATGGACTGACAAAACCAAGCTGTGCTGGGAATTCCACTTCATCCTCACACTTGTTTTTAACCTAAACTGTATAAGTAAACATTCTTAAATGTAGACAACATATGTTTTCTTTGTACACATTTCATGACTTAAGTTAACAGAAATCTAGTAGAAACGAGGGCGGGTTCACACCTGCGTCTGGTCTGCGCTTTAAACAATCCACCCGGTTTCCATCTTCTGCCTGAGAAACTGGACAGAAGACAAACCCAGCGGGCAGTTTTTACTTTTTACTTACCCGTGAGCGGCGAAACAGTTTTTTAACCGGACACAAAGTTGGACATGCAGGACATTGTTTCCGGTTTAAAAAACAAAACAAAGTTTCGCTGCGGACAGGCAGAAGACGTGCACAGGCGGTCACTTTGAAACCCATTCAAATGGGTTTGAAAACTGACCCCCGGGTTTCAGTCTCCTGTCCAGTTTCTCGGGCAGAAGACGGAAACCTGCAAAACGGAGATAAGGCGCAGATGTGAACTCACCGTAAGCCAGTGACCCTTTAATAGGTTTTTAACATGAATACAACAATAGTAATAATAAATAAAAAAATTGTTGAAAAAGTTAACACATTTTTGCAAATGTGAATAATTAAAAATGTTGTTTTAAATATGACCTTTCATGTCTCTGACATTGCTGGTATTATAAACTGCTAGAAAGCGGATGTGCACTGAATTCAGTGCACTGTCAGCTTTTTCACTATTCCCCTCGGGCCTCAGGTATTGATGCCGCTAGTTTCAGCACCAATATGCCTCCACTGTCAGAAGGGCAGGCCGCACAGCCAAGCAACATCACAGGGATGTAAGGAACACTCCCTGACAGTACAAGGCTATGGAAGAGTACTGTTTTGGGGAGAGGGGGGGGTAGTGTTCCTCACAGCCCAGTGGTGACCCCCCAAGCTGCAAGGCCCATCCTTCTGATAGTGCCAGCATATTGGTGCTGACACTAATGGCACCAGGACGCATACCAGCAAAGTTTGGACCGGTAGCCAATAGATATGACCATGGATTCAACAACTTTCTATGGTCTGGCAATGGTCAGAAACTCCCAAATTTCCTTAATGTGGAAGGGTAATCGGGCAGGAACAGTGTATGCATTCAATATTGCATCAATTTGCAAATGATTAAGAATAAAGACTGTCACCAATATTTAAGCTTTAATTACCTACTGATTTAAACATTACATTCATGAATTTTGGACTCTGCATAAACACAACTATAGGCTGTCTAAAAGCACAGGAAAACATTTATGCCAAGTGTAGTCAGTCACAATAGCAATTGTCAAAAATAACTATCCAAAGTTTTATTAAAAAAAAGAATCTTTTTGTTCCCCGACTGATTCAATAAGGTCAGTGTGCTACCCATCTAATAAGTTTTTCCATCCTTCCCCTTTAAAAATTAATTCCATATGAGCAGGTTGGAGCAACTTGTAGAGAGATATTTGTACATTTGCATTGCAGCACTTATGCACACTTGTAAACACAAGACAGGGGCATAGAAAAAAAAAAAAAAAAAGTTCTGTGAAAATAGATTATAGTAGTAGACAGCAACCCGTATCCAAGTTAATCAAAGCAGATACAAGGAACTAAGCTCGAGCAAAGGAATATTCTACCTTGTTAGGCTGAGGCTCTGCTTTTGGTTTTACCAACTGTGTCCCCGGTGGTATCATTCCTTTAGGTGGATCTTTTACTTTGACTTCTAAACCTGCATCTATACAAAATAGTAGAACACAAAGCATATATAATAGTGTACAATGGTAGTGAAAAAGAAAGCTTTGTTAAAAAGATTAAAGCTAGACAAACTGCAACTTTCTGTAGCACAAAGCTGTTAATATTAACAAGTGAAGTAAAGCTGCAGATCATACAGTTCAATGCACTCCAGTGTTCACTTTATTAGAAAGTGGATGAGTGAGTGATAAGGATACTAAAGCATTTATGAAGAAGTCCAGAGAAAACAAAATCTTTCCATCACATCACTGCCCCCCTGAATGTCTATCACACTTGGAACTGACAGCATTCTGCATATTGCACTCACTCCTCTGCAGCTCAGCTTTTGCTCTACTTATCAGAAACTAATCTTGACTTTTGTATTGCTCCCAGTTTACGCTTCCTCTGTGAAATGTTATCTTTCCAAAAAGATACCTTATAGCATCATATGAGCGTCTAGAGCCAGTATATTCTCTGCCTGATGGGAGGACGGTGTAATTACCGCCCTCTTCATTCTTCTAAATAAACTTACATACCCCAAAGTCTACAATTGGAGAGGATGAATAATATTCTTCATTTCAAAACGTACCTAAACATTTATGATAACGTTCTTAAATCAGGTGTGTAGGGAACTGCAGTAAACTTTGGAATATATTTTATTAAAAAAAAAAATGCTTCAATCTCCTGTTATTTCCCTGCACCCTGTAGAGACTGCGGTTTCTGAATGCACAGATAAAATCCACACTCAGCCCACTGAAGTCTATGGAGAAAGGAAGGAGGATGAGAAGATCATCAGACCAAAGTAGTAAGAAAGCTAAGACTACATAACTAAAGCCCCAAGTTTTATCTCCTTGCAGAGCTAGATAACATTTCACCTGCTAACCCAACTCTGTGGAGAGAAGAACCTCACAAGAAGCTTTAGCTGGGTCACCTTATCTCTTTGCTCCCTCTATCTACTTGTCTTCCTCCTACCTTCTCTGTGGACTTCAAAGGCCTGAACTATAAGCTGTGTATGGAGCACAAATCTTACCTATAAATTTAGAAACTGTAATCAAATACAGGAAAAGGGAAACAGAAGAATTTTTTCTTTATAAAATTTATTAAGAAGTTTACTATTGCCATGACACTACTGAGTTCTGAAAGTTACAGTACACAATAACTGCATGACACAAGCTGGGTTAAAAAAAAACTGCAGTAACTGTGACAGAAGTTTCATGCAGACCCCCAGACTGAAAAAAGCAGCAAGAAAAAGAACAGATAGAGACTGACACATTGCAATTTTGGTTGAATAGCCCCTTTCCTACATAGAAATGTAAAACAGACTACATTACCAATCTCTATTCCATCTATTGTGACATGTATAGTATAAAGCCCAACAGCACCAGGAGTCCAGTTTGCACAATAGGTGCCGTCATTGTTGACACGAATTAACATATTTTCACTTGGCCTGTTAAGAGAAACGGTATACCTTATAAAAAGCATTAATATCAAAACGCAACATGTAGAATGTAGACACAAAAAAGAAATTTATGAAAATTAGTTATTAACTAGCACAGTTCTGTAAATCTGATCACAAAAATGCATGCATATGCTTTGTGACGTTATAGTGAATATAAACTAATAATCTGAAGACAAGTGTCTTTATAATGAATTTCATTCATTGATTTATCGTAGTAATGGAATACAAATTGTCTCGACTATAATGGGTACTTTTTAAAAAAAAATTAAAATTTTATCATTATAAAAATTAGCACCAATTGACAACACAAATTATTTGGTTTGTGATATTTTCAAAAGCAGAAAAAAAAAATAAAAAAAAACATTGCAGAACATAATTTTCCCGATACCTACCTTTTGGGCATTGGTGAGGCATAACGAAGTTCTTCAAAAGAGTAACTTTCATAAGACTAAAAGAAAAAAAACAAAACATTTAAACGTGTAATTTTTTTCCTTGCATTATGTTGTGTATATGCAGTTCACGCGGCAATATTGTACTTAATCTTTTGCATCTGTAATCATAAACAAAACAAAAAACAGGAGCAAGTCCAAAACAGGGAAGAGTTGTAAATCTTTTACAGTTTTTGATTTTCCACTCCTGCCTTGAAGTAGAGGTAAATGCTATCATAACTTCATGTAGAATTATAATAATGTCCACGTCTTCTCTCTTTACATGGTTTCTTAAGCAAGACACATTGTTAGAAGTACTGGCTTGTACTGATGGTTGTGATGGAAAGCTTCTGTTTAGCACCAACACCAAAGTATGCCTTTGTTTCTTCCCTCTGGGTTTGCTCATACTCCTCTCCATAGACTTTTACAAACGTATAATTTGAAAGTAAGTAGTATTTTCTCTGATTATATGGACATTTCAAGAATATGGAATATGTGAAAGTTTGACCATTGATGTTACTTTATTGACTATTTTCTGATTATATAACGTCTCTCCATTATAATTGTGCATAGCCTTTTTCACAACCACTATTTAGCCACTGACCCCAGTCAGCTCTGTGTAGATGCCTTGCCAAACTAATCTATGCAGCAACCCTCACCTTCCATATGTAAACCATTGTGTTAGCCTGAGCACTAACAAATGAATGTCCCAGCCTGCACATGGCACTCTTCATGGTGATGTATTTGTGCACTCACTGTATGCAATTCTGGTTGGATGTGATGGGGAACTGATTGCATTGGAAGGTGGAAACTATAAATAGGGCGGTAGGAGTCACTCTAGGAAGAAAAAACTTCAAGCACGTGTCATACATCGTGTGTGTTGTTCTTGGCCTGGCCAGGAATATCTTTAGCCCTCAAAGGGTATTTAAGTACTTCGGTAGCACAGACAATCAGGTGAAATCCCAGTTTGGGATCAAAATGAAATACGACCATAACACTGATAAAACATCAAACAATGTTTCATAGAAATGCCTGCACTATGGGATTTACGCAAAGGTTGTAAAGGCAGGGCCCATCTAAGCATGGTGCAGTTTTTCTCCATACCTTCATCATTGTGATTGCAATATAACGGGCTTCCTTCACGATCATTGGTTCATAAGAAGCATCGAGTTTAGGTGATGGAAGGCCACCAAAAGTCATATCAGTAACTGAAGTTGCAGAAGATGATGGGCTGCCTGGTATACGTGGAAGCTTTTTTATTTGCTCTTGCTGCAGGGAAGTCTTTTTTTGTGATACAGGGACAGCTTTCACTTCCACCTAAAAGACAAAATTAACAAATAAAAATGAAGTCTCCTTTTGAATGACATTTTGCAAAATTCCACATCTGTTGGGTACATAAAATAAAATTATATAGATATATCTATCTATGGGAGATTATCCACATTACTATAACGGCTGGTCATAGACCAGCCGCAATAGTAATATAGCAGTGACAGGCCTGGGAGCCTTCAGTTGGCTCCCAGTTGTCACCAGAACAGGTTGGCTCCTGCAACCTCGCCGAGCAGGAGCTGGCCTGCAACTTTAAAGGTATGGGGCCAGTAGGGACTGGCCCAGGGGGGGATGGGGGTATTCTACACTTGGGGGGGGGGGGGGGGGGTTTAAGTTTTAATGCCCGCAATTAGAATGCATTCTAATTTCGGGCATTAGCTTTGGGCCTCCGCGTGTAGTGGAGAACCGGTTGCTATGGCAGCATTATTCTTACAGCAGAGCGGCCGCCATTATTCTTACAGACCCGGCATCCCGACAATAGAACGGCGGATGTCGGGAAGGGGGTTTTAGACACAGGTGCCGGGGCCTGCAGCATTGCCACGCTCCTGTCGCTGCAGGAAGCCAGCAGCGGCAACAAGGTTTAATGCCTGTGATCAGACAAGACACTAAAGATGGCACCCACTCTGTTCTAGCAGCAATGCCCAAGATCGAAGTGCCGACATCCATTGAAACAGTACAGCAGATGATGGCAAGAGATTAAAGGGTAACACAGGATTCAGATTACTGAATATTTTCATTAACAGCTCACCAATGTGTTACATTCCAACACACTCAGCATTAAAAGCAAATATTCTTCAACAATGGAAAATATTTTAAGAAACTGGGACATTATCTTCTCATTGCAAGTGTTATTGGCAAACAAAAGTTTCACACTGAACATACCTTCATATTTGGTACATGAACAACATCACCATATTGATCCTTTGTTTGAACTGTTATGGTAGTGGGCCAGCCACATCGGATATCATCTTTATTAAGAATTAACGATGTCTTCTGTGGATCAGCATACGAGTCAGGTTGAAGCCACCTAAGGAAGTGAACTATAATTTTTAGTGGAGGTATGCGAAGAGGTCTGTAGATCTGATACACTTAAAACAACATGTAGACTGAGGATTCCTGTCACCAAGTACAAAATAAGTGACATACAGAATTTGACTATTTACAAAATGTTATGCTTGGATGCAAAGTTGCAAGAAGGCACACATGTAAAGTGCTGGATGGAGGTCTGACAAGTGCCAAGACATAGTGGTAGTTTGGGCTTTCAAAGAGAATAAAGTTTAAATGAGGTTTAAAGGTATAGAGAGACATACATAGACAAAGTACAGTAGGAAGAATGAAGGCATACCTTGCCAAACGCCCACCGCTAGATCCAGGCACACACGTAATGAAGTCTTCTAGAAAGGACTGCTCATTGCTTTGTATTTGCAGTGGAAGATTTCCCTCCAGGGCCTCCATAATGGTTGGCGAATGTGACAGAGCAAGGCCCTTACCCAAAATCCCAGAATGAGTTTTGCACACCTATACATAGAAAAAACAACACTATAAAGATAAGACTGATAGTGTACAGTAGGTCAAGTGCTTAAAGGGAACCTGTAATGTTAAACACACTGGCTTATGTCTGGATGTACTTTTTCATCATCGGAGTATGTTGAACCCCTGGTTGCCACAGAAATTCAGTCACCCATAAACTTATTGGGGCTGGGAGGGGAGCAAGCCATGAGGTATAGAGATGAGCGAATAGTAATCAAAACTGCAGTTTCGAATACCTCGATCCATAGGAATGAATGGGAGCGGCCGCGCCGGCCGGCGTTTAACCCCTTGCAGTTCGCCCGCTCCCATTCATTCCTAAGGGAGCGAAGTATTTGAAACTAGAGTTTCGAATAGTATTCACTAATTTCTAATGGGGTATCATCTAAGGTAATAGTTACAAAAAACTGCAGCAGCTAAGGGGTTAGACAGCACTGACTGAACAGTAAAAGACTGTCAGGTAGGAGGTCAGCAACCTTTAGCAGTCCAGCTGTTGTGAACCTAGAGCTCCTAACATATACACACTCTTAGCCATCTGGGAATTTACAAAAGCGAACGGAGCATATTGGGCCTGCTGCAGCTTTACAACGGTTGGAATGGACCCTTGTGTAGGAAAATATCCTGCTTATACCAGAAATAGCATATTACTTCTATTAGGCGTGCAAGTAAAGAATTGACATGTTGTGATAGATGATGGGTTCTCTTCAATAAGAATTTCAACATTTGTCTATAGGAACCTATATGGAAGAATTTTGCTTGCAATTCATCTCTAATAGGAATTCTAGAAGTACACAGTATTTACCTGCAAAGCAGCCTCTTCAACAATTTCCAGATCTTCTTCCAATTCACTCCCTAGTTCATAAAAATAAGTTACATTTAATCACCCTGAAAAATGACCATGTTCAGAAAAACTGAGGACCAGTAAAATAGTTAAAAATGCAACAAAAGCAACAAAGATTACTTATGACTTCAACAACTGTTTGATGGGGAAAGTGTACAAAAAAAAAAAAAACTAAAAAACCTTGCGCATGAGAGAACTAAAGTGACCATGAAATTTGCATTCAGAACACTAGGTGCAAATGTATAATGGCGCCAATTTTATAGGAAGCCATGTAAAAGGGAACCTGCTTGCAAGTTTCGGGACACTACATGAGCAGTATGACCTAAAGATAGGCAGGTTAGGGACACTAAATCACCTGCATCCTCTAATACAGGTGATTTAGTGTCCCTAACCCACCTTCCCTGCTCTCACCTCCCCCTGTTTACACATATCACACAAGCAGTGCTCAGAGAGCATCACAGAGACTTCCGGGTGCTCCGTGGTGTCTAATTAGCATATCAACAAAAGCAGGCTCATTCAAAAACGGCTGGGAGGATTAATGAATAAAAGGCATGTCTGGAATAGCCTTTCTAAAGTCTATGCAAATACATGCTTAGTTAAAAATCACTAGAGCCAATGATAGACGCCATTTAACATGTGATTATGTTTTTGGCATGAAACCTATTCAAGCAAAAAGGAGAACATGAAAATTCTGTGTCATTGGTTAGGTTTGAAGCCAGGACTCCAATGTTGCAAGAGCTAAATGCTGAGCTTCACTACAGCTGCAGATTTTAACCGAATAAGCGCAAGGAAAGGGAGCATTTTAGACAATATTTTAATATTTTTTGTTGAACAATTTAAATCAATTTATTTAAACTGATGTTCCAATGCAGAGAAATAAACTCTCAGGACATGAGATGGTGGAACAATAAATGTAGAGGTGTGACGGATACTCACGCAATTTAGAACAATGCACAGGTTTTTAGCAAAAAGCTGACTGTAGGCAAGTCTATCATCATCATCAACACATCTTCACAAGGACAACACAAATGGCAACAGCATGGTGACGTGTCTGTACAATGGGCACCCTGTTCCTGCGACAAACTAGTCACAAGTATCCAACAACTGTATTATGATAGACTATCAGATGAGTTTCTCTTACCAATGGGGAGAGCCAGATCTTTTTTCATTAAAGCTGCAGCACATGTGCCTCCCAGATTGGCCAACTCTTTCTCAAGTTGAATAATCCCCTGAAAGAGAAAAAATAAATTTTTTAAAAACTAGTAGACTTATGAATATCTATTCCATAACATACAGTAAAAATTGTATTCCTTCTCACTGTTATTTTTTGCATTTAGGCTAAAGAAGAGGACATGGCAAGTTATTACATGTATTTACTGCTGAGACCATATTAATTTTCAAAACAAGGAAACCAAAGCACTAGGAGATGTGCAGTCACCCGGTATACAGAGGACCCACAGAATTAATTTTACTGATCGGCCCTAAGCATCCCAGGATGACAGTCACAAGGTTATTGGGCACAGGCCCTAGTTATCAGAATGAAAGCTGTAAATTAAATTTATCTTCATGGACGACTATGCTTGGAGCAACTGCATATTATGTATTTATTATGTATGTATCCAAACTTACACAAAATATCAGGTGCCACAGCCCTGATTTAGTTTATTCAGCAATGAAAAGGTCTCAGGATGAGTTTACTATTTATATTTATGGCCAGTCAAGAGTTTATTTGTATATACATTTCTTTTGCTATTGTAAAACTTGTTTCTGATAAAGTTTGGTTATGGACAATAACATTTCTATTTTTAACCATTTTGAAATATTTAAATTTTTACAACTCAATGATGCAAATTAATCGGCAAAGGTAGGAGAAAAATAAAAACTAACCTCATCCGCTCCAGGACTAAATTCATATCCAATAGCAAAACACTTGAAGCCATAAAAACAGGCTTTTTCATCTTTCACATAATCCGATGCAGTTTCGAGGGAGAACAAAGCCTCATTTCCTGAAAATATATTTAAAAATATTGTTAATAAAGTAGATTCTAAGCTTGAGATGTATATTGCCAATGTTAATGAAATAAGGTATTTTAAGGATATGTTCACAAAGTTTCCTCTTGGAAAGAAAATCAGCCACATTTACTCATATGTAGGCGATGGACAATACTGTTGCATTTATGATTTAACATTTATTCATTTTAGGATTTACATGTTTGTCACACAATAATAAAACTATGAATTGCTGCTAAGTTATTAACCATTTGTTGCCACGGCTAGTTTTTCCCACATGGCACAGATCTCCAAAAACTGACTCAGTTTTGGAAATGATACTCAAGGAATTTATCCAAGGGTGTAGTGCTTGATGTGATATCACTGACCATGAACATTTTTTTTTTCAATAAAACCTCACTTTAACCACAAAACTTTACAAGAGGTAGAAGAGAAGAAGGCACCCCACAATTTGTTATGCAATTTATACTAAAGACGACCATACCCCATAATTGGTTGGGTACTGCAATATGGGCACATTGTGGGACTTGGAAAGGAAAGGGAGCCCATTTGTTTGTTTTTTTGTTGGAATAGTCTTCAAATGCCATGTCACATTTTACTTCTGAAGTACCAGCATAATGGAAACCCTCCAAAGGGAACCCTCCAAAGGGAACCCAATTTTGGAAACTGTACCCCTCATAAAATGTATCTATGGGAGCAGTGTCCATTTGGAGAACAGGCACTTTCCAGTAATAAAGTACCATGGATGGTGCAAAGTGAAAGTGCTAATTTTTTCCAGATATGCAATTTTAGCAGTAAATAAGTCCTGCCCAGTTTGTCCCATTGTGAAATTAAAGCTCCATGGGCCAAAAATGCGATACGGTTCTTCCCGCAGCACTTTGAACAGAAAGTTCACAGAGTTTTCCTCCACGGACTTTGTTACCATTATATCTATGGGAAAGCCGCCGGCATTTCCGTAGATATAATTAACATGCTGCGATTTCCAAAACCGCGCCACGGTGTAAATGTGGCATAGCACCCTTTGCCTGAAATATTTTTTGCTCCGGCTTGCCACTTTTTATGAAAGTGGTAGGAATGGAGCAGAGACCAAAACGGGCTGGGGGTGGGTTACTGTTATCTGACAAATCTACTATAGCTTATGCCCGAATTCTAATTCCTTAAGGGGATAGTACTGCAGAGGCTGCAGTCAAGTCATCACACAGCACATTATTCCCCCGTCAGGAGACTGTGGATGGAATTTTGCAATATTGTACTGGGAGACCGAGGAAGTATTTAGCCACAGCCATAACAGAGAGCTGCTCTTTAGAGTGTCATTTTAAATGTGGGAAAAAAAACCCTCTTATTTACCTGGCAAAATTAAGACAGCGGTTGGCCACCCAGAGGAACCAGAGAATTTCTTCAGTTCAACCCAGGCATTAAGGCTTTCATGAACAGGAAACTTTGGTCCAAAACCTGAGATCTGAGCATTTCGCCCTGGGATCATAAGGCGCAACACATCTTCAGACTGAGCCGTGCCACACTGTGGGTCAAACTCCACCGATATCCATCTAACGCACTCTGAGAAAGACACCTGAAAAAAAATATAAACCCATATTTACTGATTGAGTAAAGTTTCAGACTGATCACCTAGACTGTTCCCACAAGTTACTATGATCTTCTACAGAATTGCAACACTGTGCAACACTATTTGCCAAGAAAAGGGCAGCAAAGTAAAAATGCTTTGAAAAATAGAAGTGTTAATAGATTTTAATTTTTTTTT
The DNA here is from genome assembly GCF_031893055.1 of Leptodactylus fuscus. Taxonomy (NCBI): domain Eukaryota; kingdom Metazoa; phylum Chordata; class Amphibia; order Anura; family Leptodactylidae; genus Leptodactylus; species Leptodactylus fuscus. The sequence continues at coordinate 198,432,075 of NC_134266.1, read as the reverse complement.
TTAAATGAACAAAATGCAAAGTGAATGAAATTAAAATATTAATTTATGTGATCTTCCTTTACCTTCAAATCAATCAATCACTGAAGCCCGCCAAATTTATGTAATGATCTATGGCAGTAAGGTGGCCATACATAGAAATTTCTTCCAAATCCACCATAAACATGCAAGCTTGGCGGATCAGCTAGGCAGCCCTGTTTGTGGTTTATTTACCGTGGTTACAAAAGGATAAGGCCTGCTGCAAAGCAATAAACCCACTCCTTTTCAAAAGATTTATTTTTTTTTCTTTCTTGATTTCTACAATGGTCAAAGGTGCATTTTACTTGAAATGGTAAAAAGTCTAAAGGAAAGCCATACCTTATATTGCATTACATTGGCAGCTTTGTAGGGGTGCTCACTTTCCACCACAGCATAGTGATTGGAGGTAGTACATGCGGAGAGCTGCTCAGGCTGATTACCGGTTGTACTGTCAGTGGACTGGTTTGGATTGAAGAGCGGAGGTGCATATTTCTGGTTTAAAACTGCAACCGATGGTAGCAGCTGTTGCACGAGGCCAAAAACCTCCACAGCGGCCTATAATAAAAGGTTAAACAAAACGTTATGCTATAGTGGCAACAGTAACAAACACTGACAACTCCAAAACAGTTAAATACATGCACGTTTTTTAGGTTTTAGATCCCCGCATATGATTGTTAATTCCCAAGTGATCTCACACAAAACTTGATCTTACTTTAGGAATTGCAGCTGCTACTGGTCCAATATAAGCGATCAGCAGAGGAAGCAGCATTGAAAACAGACTGGAGGAACTAAGCAGTTCTGGAATGTCATCAGCTATATAAAAAAAACAAAACAAAAAATGGCAAATTGATAGAAATGAGTGATTCATGGTACGCAGGCATCACATGAGCGTTTCATATTACAATGAACTCAAATGTGAACACATTTGTTACTGTACATCTGTTAAAGAGAATCCATCACCACTGCTGACTGTTCAGTAAATTCTTGCATTCCTAATGACATGACAACTTTGGCGCATTTCTCCTTCAACTCTATGCCTTGATGCTACTCTTATTTCTAAAGCATTATTATGAATGAACGGACTAAAGTAATGACCATGCCCAGTGGTATCACAATTTGTAGGGACATAAGTCTGTGTCTAAAGTGACTGGACAGTGCCAGATAAAGACCAAACTACAATAGATTTATGAAAACATGCGCTACAATTGTTATTCTATGAGGAACACAAGTACTTCATAAATCAGAAATGTCATGAGAGGCAATTGAAACAAAAAATAAATAAATAAATAAAAGCAGCAAGGCACCAAGGCCACAAGATCTGAGGATGTTCATGGTGCAACCTGAAGAATTACAAAGTGCTAAGCTCAACCAGGTCCAGTAAACAATTGGGAAAATCTCACCATCAACAGCAAGTGCTCTGTGCAGTAGGTCCTTTGCTGCTCTTGTTACAGCATTTACCACAGAAAGTGCCCGGCTGCAGTTTTTGTCTTCTTCATTGGCTTTACTTAACAGCTGAGACTGAAGGTCGCCATCATACTCACTCCTGTAATATGTATATGCAGAGATAAAGTAATGGCAAGCAAATATAAGTACTGAGAAACGGTCTACTTATACAAATATTACAGAAAACAATGAAGTACAAGTACAGCACATATAAGGCAGTAACAACAAACCTGTAGTATAATACTTGTGGGATTTGCCCTCTGGTTTGGTTTGTACCATTACTGCTCAAACTGCAGGAGCTGAATGTGAATGTCACACCATCTGGACACTGAACTGTAGTCATTCCTCCATCCCCGTTAGCTGTTCGACTCCCATAATTTCTTAGGCGTACTGCATATTTCATGTTCTCCTGTAGAATGGAACCATTTTTTAATGGCTTTGGAAAAAACGGTGTAATTTTTGTTGCTAAGGGGTGATTGACCATTTTAGTACCTTCAAGGGCACTGCTTTATCCAGCCTAATTTCAGCAATATCACTGGGTGAATCATCAGTTGTATAAGTGCCTTTCACTAGCTCCAGCGAGGTCCACCTATGGGAGTGTCCTGCATCACCAGAGTGGTCACTCTACAGGGAAAAAAAGAAACTTAAAATTAGAGACAGTTAATGGGTGAATTTTCCTCAATGGAGTCAGTGTCTTAGTAGGGGGGCTGCTCTTGTTTCCTGTTGGTCTTTACTTCCTGGTCCCTCAGGACATAAAATGCTATCCTTGGAACGTCAGAATGTTGCGCACCCAGCATCTGTCCGCCCACTCCATTTTGAAGAGCAGACCAGAAAGAGGCAGCAAGGGACATAGATGTTAGGGGGATAGTAATAGTCTCTGATAAGCAGCAGGGCTGTGGAGTCGGAATTGGGCCCAGATTTGAGTGGAGTCTAAAGAGGGTAATGATTTTTAATTCTATGATACAGTAAATCATATTTTCTGCTGCATTGGATACATGGCTTGCTGCATATTTACCTTCCTGGGAATTCAATTAGCTTTACTGCTTCTGACTGACCATGAATGCCAGCCATTTATGAAGGGGTCAGACTCTGATCCAGAGTGTGACAACACAAAAAGGGTCAGAGATGGAGGTTTGGTGTACCAACTGCACAGCCCTCGAGGGAGTATAAAGATAGTTAAAGGGAACAGGTCACATGGTAAATGCGGTCTAATCTGCAGGTATTGTACAACAGAGCAGGAGGAGCAGAGCTGATATATGGTTTGGGGGCAAAGATTCAGTATAACTTGTCATGAAATCTCTGATGTTTTGAGGAAGCGGGCCATTCAGTGATTGACAACTACCACTGTATGGGCAGTCAGAGGAAAGTCTGTCAATCAGTGATGGGACCGCTCCCTTGACTTCAACACAGAAAACAAACAAACTGCAGTCTAAAAATTACACAATCTTTTCCCTCAAAACTACATAAATCAATATGCTCAGCTATATCTGCTCTATTGGACTTAAATTTTTATGTGATAGGAATTCGTTAAAATGTGTAAATTAACATGGTTTTTCTTTTATAAGAAATAAATAAATAAATAATAGTTTGAGTACAAAACCGTAAGGACATGATTCTGCAAGTCATGCACAAATATTCTTCAGGTGGCTGTAAATGTTAATACATAAAAGCTTCTCATACAAATAACCTATTTACTGGGGATTTTTTCATGGAAGTGGTGATCTACAAAACTTGTTTTAATTCGTCATCCATCCTCAGCAATCAGCTAACAGTGGTGAAGAATATATGAAATTATGTTTCTAAAAAATTCCCTTTGCAAATGAGACTAGGTTCACATCTGCACCAAGTCCACTAGGGGACACGAGAGACGGACCACTAAAACAGCTGTTACATGCAGATACCAGCAGACCCCACTGACTAATAGGGTCCGCAGGGTGTCCATCACAAACTGGTGGAGAGAAAGTCTCGCCACCAACGAAGACTCTGACGCAGATGTGAACTTCAATGAGAGAACTTTTGATTAACCTATGGAGCTTCTGAAAAATACTCACATCATCCACCAAAACCTCTAGCTCATATTCATGGATTCCCCCTCCACCATATACACAGAATCCAACAACCACCACTCCAAGTTTATCCACCGAGAAGCAGATTGCATCTGGTGAGCCATTTCCCGTGTTCCAGCTTCTACCCTGGCTTGTCTTGGTGAAGCGATTAGGAGTGGACTTAACAGAGTGTAGAGAGTTTAATCCGTCAACCTACACAATAGAAGAAAAACATTTTTTTTTATATATTATATATATATATTTTATATTAAAGAAAGGTACCAAATTTCTACCACTTTCAGTTTTCTGTTTAGTCTTCCTCTTACATTATGTGCTTTGTATAAAAATACATGTATACATATAATACACACACATATATATTTGTTTTTTTAATACTACTCGTGACCTAGTCACAGGCCACTGCACCTCTTCCAATGCATTTGCATGAAACCAAGCTGCAGTAACCAGTCTAGGTCAATACACAATGTACTATACTTCTGATTATGGACTGTGTACTGAGCAGTGGCTGGATCTGATATGCGCAGTGTCCTGCAATCAGTGGACTGGTGGGGGGATCCAAGCCTCAAATCTGCTCTTAATGACCCATACTAAGGATCGGTGATCAATAGTAAATTCATGAAAAGTCACCTTAATAAAGGAGAACCAGCAATATACCTCATTATACTGACTTTTTGTTAACGCAGTGTCAAATCAAAAGAGACAATGACCTTTGCATTTACTTTTTCATTCAAAGTCCTCTCATATTTGAGAAGGAAAAACAACTGAACATTCAGAAAATATTAATGCTGTAAGAAGTTGTTTAAGCATTAAGTAGAGTTCGCCATATTATTTATAGCAGGTGTCCAAGTAAATGGATCGCACATACAATAAATTCAAAACTGATGGGCTGCATTTCATAGGTTGGCCCCATACAGAGAAAAAGACCTCACTATTGTCCATATACAGTAAAATGACCCAGCCACCATTGGCCTCATATAGTAACCCCACCACACACACCAGTTGTCTCTCATACAGTAGCGAGACTTGCGTCACTGCCACATCAGAGAGGTTACTTTGTACTATGTATCTATTATGTAATGTTTACATGTTGTTCTCCCTCCTCCTACCTTATTTATTGATCTATATTTTCTATGACTTGTGAATTAAATAACTTATGGTCTTTGCAAGTGCTCAGGTTTATATAGGTTTGATAGGTGATTACTAGTACAATACTTACCTCCCTTCTCCCCAGCCACACTTTTCCTCCGCTGTATCTACCACGAAGGAGCTGGGAAGTGGAGGAAAGTGCTGTACTCCTGCTGCCTGCAGCTTGTACACTGCAGGCTTAATGTGGCCTATGGCACTGTTTTATAGGATTAGATTACCATATTAATGTCTAAGGGTTGATCTATAAAGCAATAGGTTTCTTTTAAAAAAAATATAAAATGGTGCACAGGATTGAACTATATGTACCTCAGATCCAAGGGCAGATGCTGTTAATTCACTGACAATGCTGGCCAGGAGACCACATGTGTTGGACACAAGGTGTGAAGAGAAGAGCTCGTGCTCCCTGCGTAGACTGTTCCTTACAGGTAGAACAACAATTACCAGCATCTTCTCCAGAACTTCCCGAAAGCTAGTCATTCCAGAAACATTTTCTTCACTCTAGACAATACAAAACATATAAAGTTATTGTCAAGTAACTCACACACCTAGGTTATATAGTTATAGCACTTACAAAAGAATGTACAGATCGGAAAACGTATGCTACTCCCACCCCTGGTTCAGTTCAATCCAAGTTACTTATGACATAAAGAGGAAACATGGGGTGCATTCATTAAATGAAGGAATTTGTTACATCTACATAAGTTTAAAGAAAAAAAAAAAATCTTCCCAGACCTGACTTAGCTTTTCCATGCAGGATACCAGCAGAGGGAAGCGGTGTGCAAGTGCAGTATCATTTTCTGTGCTGACTTGCTTAACCATGGAACGTAATAGAACTTCACCATCATAAGCAATGGGAAAAATTGAAGTAAGCTTCACAGAAGTATGGCAGAGAGCTGACATAACTGCAGCCAGCAGACGACTGCTTGAAGTCTTGAAATTTGCTTCCTGAATATCCTTTAAAAATAAAGAGACAACAAACTTTATCAAGTGCGTGATCCGGGAAGCGCTGTAAACAAGTGCTAAACAAGAAAATAGTGTAGCATACATTTTGGTATTAAAGGGGCTCTATCAGCAAAATTAGGGCACAACTAATCTTACTTTAACCCCCCCCCCCCTTTTAAAATAATACCCTAAAAATGAATATGCAAATGAAACTTACCTGTGTACGATGGGCGGTCGTGCACTGTTCGACGTCATCTGCTGTCACTCCTTCCTCTTCTTTCTTCTTCCAGTGACGTCCTCCTGTCCTGGCTCTTCCCCGCCTTGACCTTCTGTTCTTCCAGCGGGTTTGGTTCAAATCCCGCGTGTGCGCAGTAGTGCACGTTCCGGAGCCATTTTTTGTAGTAGTTCTAAGTTCCCCTTAGAACTACACAAGCGTACTGCACATGCGCAGTACGCTCGCAACCCTCTTCATTCCGGAAGAACAGAAGATCAGGCGGGGAAGAGCCAGGACAGGAGGGCGTCGCTGGAAGAAGAGGAGGAAGGCGTGGCAGCAAGATGATGGACAGTGCACGACCACCCACCATGCATGAATAGGTATCATTTGCATATTCGTTTTTAGGGTATTATTTTAAAACGGGGGGTTTAAAATAAGATTAGCGGTGCCTGAATACGCATGTGGGGCTCATACAGCATAATTTTGCTGATAGAGCCCCTTTAACCTAGCTTGTAATACTTTTAAAGAATGACAAGCAAAAATGTACAGATGAGGTTTTAAAGGACACTAAACTTAAAACACATTTCACTTTCATCAACAACAATGTAGTCTGGTAGCGTGATATGTTCTTTACCAAGTTTCATGAAGTTCACTGTTGTAAGAGAACTCATCACAAAAAATTCTATTCACTGAAATGCAACAGTTGACCATTCCCTCTTACTAGAGACTCTCTTCCCTTGGTATCTCAGACCTGGCCCTTTCCTGGATTTACTCATTCCTCACTGAAGGCACATTCAGAGTCTTCCACTCACATGCCACCTCCTCACCACACCCCCTCTGTAGGTGTCGCCCAAGGCTTCGTCCTAGGACCCCTCCTGTTCTCCATCTACACCCTCGGCCTGGGTCAACTCATAGAATCTCATGGCTTTCAATACCATTGCTATGCCGATGACACCCAAATATACACACCTGGACCAGACATTACCTCCCTGCTGACCAGAGTTCCATATAGTTTAGCGGCCGTAGCCTCCTTTCTCTCCTCCCGCTTTCTCAAACTCAACATGGAAAAAACGGAGTTCATCATCTTTGCCCCACCCCGCATGGACCCCCTACCTGACCCATCTATCAAAGTTAATGGAACCACTCTCACCCCCGTCCAATGTCTTGGGATAACCTTGGACTCCGACCTATCCTTCAAATCGCACGTTCAAACCCTCAACATTTCCTGCCGCCTCCAACTCAATAACATCCATTGAATCCGCTCCTTCCTCAACCCTGAAACTAAGACGCTCGTCCATGCCTTCATAATCTCCCACTTAGATTACTGCAACACCCTTCTCCACGCAATCCCAGCAGACACACTCGCGCCCCCTCCAGTCAACCCTAAACTGTGCTGCTCGCTTAATTCACCTCACCCCCCAATCTTCATCGCCGGCTCCCCTCTGCCAATCCCTTCACTGGCTACCTATTGCCCAGCGAATAGAATTCAAGCTACTAATGTTAACATACAAAGCGATCCACATCCTGTCCCCTTCATATATCTCTGAACTAATCTCTCGCTACCTGCCCACACAACCTCATATCCTTCAAAGACCTCCTACTCCGCTCTACTCTCATCCACTCCTCACACAGCCGTCTCCAAGATTTCTCTCGTGCATCCCCCATACTCTGGAACTCCTTACCAAGACACATAAGACTGACCCCAACAATCACAGGTTTCAAGAAGGACCTGAAGACTCACCTATTCAAGAAGGCCTACAACCTCCAATAACATTTACTGTCACCACATCACCATCTGAACAGTCTCTACCCTCTCCTTCTCTCTCTATCCCCCTTCCCTCACAGATTGTATGCCCTCACGGGCAGGGTCCTCTGTCCCACTGTGCCCGTCTGTCATTGTTAGTATATCTGTTTGTACATTTTCTGTACTATATGAGAACCCTCAAATGCAAAGCACCATGGAATCAATGGTGCTATATAAATAAACAATAATCAGATATAATTCACAAATGTTGACAAGGCCTTTACAATGTGTCAACATAGTATGCCCCTACTTAAAAATGAATACTGGTACCTGATCCAAGCAGTTCAATAAGTCACAGAGACATGCCCATTGGAGTGCAGGAGTGGGGTAGAAAGAATGGAAGCAAGCAGTGAAGGTGTTATGACACTCCTGAAGAACAGCTTCCAAAAGGCTTAATGGTTGACTCAGGTAACCTTGGGGATCATTGTCCAGTTTCATAATGCAGTTATCCACACCTTCAGAAAGGATCTTCCTTAGCAAAGTTCTGGTTTTTCCAATACACTCAGCTAGTTTGGTTGTTTCTTCTATGACTGGTTTAGTAGAGGCTTCAAGAAAAGAAAGAAAAAAAAAAAGATGCAATTAATAATTTCTTAATAAAAACAAGTTAGACCAAGGGTACTGTCAACTTCATATTTTTTCCTTCCTAGTTCTTTAATTTCCTTCTATTGACAAAAACCTTTCCCTTGCCATTTAAAAAAACAAAAAACTATGGTGGCCATTTCTATCAGAAGGCATGGACGCTTATTTATATAGAGCCCTTATAAATACACATGAAAAAGTAGCCAATGAAATTCAGTCCAGCAATCTGCTTCTGTCTTGTCAAAATCTAGTATATTGCTTTAGGATAATGCATGCGTTTAGGCATCTAACAAGAGATTCTTAGAAATGGATAGAGTACCAAACATCTGCTAAATGAGGAAAGCCATCCACGCTGAGCATGCAGGTTTATTTCAGTGAGGAGAGGGAAAAGCGCTTATTTCCTGTGGGTAATATGAATTGGGCTTGCTAAAATCTATCATGCTCAGTTTTTTTTTTTTTTTTTTTTTATTTCAACAATGGAAGGGCCTATACATAAGGTCATCATTGCCAACTGCATGCCTAAGACTTTTAGGTGTTGAGAGCCCATAGTAGAAGATGTGGCTTCAGACTAAGATTTGTTGAGTATTTTTTAATAAGGATAGTACAGCATCTGAATGGAATTTTATTATTTGCAATAAAAAATATAATGATTCTGAATGTTAAAGCGGACCTTTCACCACTACCAAGTCCAACTCCTGGCACAGATGGGATTTCCTCTCTAGCCTCCATAGTTCCCAAGCAATAAATGCTGACAGTATTTGTGCCAGATATGCTACTTAGGCTCGGCACTGTAAGGCGGGTTGTGTCAGGCATGGGGTTCAATTCTGAACTCTGACAAACGTCTACCTGATTGCTGCTCTAAATCATGCCCCCTTCTCCTGCTCCTTCTTGACACTGTCCACCTGACGGTACAGAACCAAAGTGGCATATGAGACACCAAAACTAACAGCAGTGATTGCCTGGGAATGGTGGAAACTACAGAAATTCCAACTCCAGATTCAATGCATGAACTAAGCAGATGTATAGAACTGGAGTTGGTGGAGGTAGAGAAAGATCCTCTTCAAAATAGGTTCTTAAAAGCCTGACCTGAAAACCTCGGATAACTTCTAACCTCAGTTATTTGGAGAACCCCCCCCAACACTGCTTATATTAAGAATACCTTATTAGATATTGCATGCTAACTTATACATGAAGGATTTTAACGGGCATCTGATTCAATCCGCCATAATAAACTGAAAAGTTTGTGAAATTTTACTGAACTTATAAAAACAAGCTGAAAAATTTTTAAAAAATATCAACTATTAAATCATCATTTGAGATACTAATCAAAGAAATATACCATACCTTTTTAGCCAAGTTCACATCTGCAACGAAGTCTCCGTCCTTTCTCTCCCCTGGTTTTAGTTTTAAAATGGCGGAAACCCGGCGAACCTTATTATAGTCACTCGGGTTCACCGATGTCCATGTTTAACTATTAAAACTGCTACCCATCTCTGTAGTTTGTGTCCCCAGCAGATCCAAACAATGGAGAGACAGGCGCAGATATGAACCTAGCCCAAGTTATAGTACAAAGACAATCACCTCATACTAGAAGGTATTAGAATACCAACTGTATTAAGTCAAGCAAAAATTCCCAATGACAATTTATTAATTTAAATGCATGAACAGGAAACAAAAGTAAAAATAATGCTTATAATAAAGTTAATAAAACAGTGATACCTGATATAGGGTATATCTCACATGTGTAGACTCTCAACAGTCGCAGACAGCAAGTCCCAACAAATCGCAGTCTCTCCAAATCCAGCAAAGTTGCTGTGTACTGAAAGCCCTTTAACCCTCTCAGCTCTTCTACACCAAGAACCAAAGTGGTCCAACTCCAGTGTAAAATACTCAGCAGGGATTCAAAACACTCCTGGGTAAAACAAAAAAAGACCAGGTCAAAGACGGTCTTAAAAAAAATAGATAATAGCAACAAATATATAGTGGAGGAGGAGGAGAGAAAAAAAAAAAAAATAAATAAAAAAAAATAAAACACATACCACCGATACGGATCGAGCAAATGATCTTTTCAGGATATGTACTGGTTCACTGACTTGCTGTTTTCCTTTAGCTGCACTGCCATCACTTGTGGGCAACCTAGAAAATAAATAGTGGACAAAACATATTAGATAAAGTCTTGTTGCCTAAACACTTGGATCTTATTAGATGCATTAGAAACAGTATTCCTATCCCTGAATTTTGTGAGCCTTGTTCATTTTAAGAATGGAGGAGATACATATTTACATGTATCAATATAAGAAAACATGGCGATATCTTCAAGAGAAAAAGTATTTAAAAAAAAAAAAAAAGACACATGGAGCTTCAGTCACTCTGGGTGGATTTTAATAATGAAAACCGGGACTAGGTAGTATTTATGGCATTATGTACACCCCAACCCTTTATAACCTACAGAGGATTACAAAAATTGGGGGGTGGGGGGGTGGGGTGGAAGTTTCTTCCAGACAGGTTTTATAAATTCACCCATCTGAGAGGAGGTTCTTACCTGTATAGCAGCTGGGGTATTTGACCTGCATTGACATCTGTGCCATTATTTGACTTCTTGGAGCTCTTGAACTGGAAAACAACCCTGGAAAACAGATGTGCTTTATAGCATTGTTCCTAAATATATAAATCTACTAAAATACGATAAAATATAAAGATAATTCTAGGCAAAACCTGAAACCCACTACTTTAAGCTCAGTTATAATTCTTAATGGCTATGGGCGCATAGGAAAAATGTTTTACATGTGTAACCGATCTTGGGGGGGGGGGGGGGGGGGGGGTGACTTGCACCATGCCTCAACTTGCAACATTTCATGGGGGAAAAAAATCCACACTGCTTTCTTCTTGCTCTGAATTTTTCCATGTGGGAATACTCCTTCAAGTAATATATGATGGAGATGTCAGGCTCCAGGAGTTTTCATGCATCAGCCTAGCTTCACTCTAAGACAGCTTTCCTATTCTGCAACACCTAAAGAATGTCTTCAGCGCCGACCTCCAGAGCCAGGGGCGTAGCTGCTGCAGGTCCTGAGGAAGCCTCAAAAAAAAAAAAAAAAAAAAAAAAAAAAAAAAAACATCTCTGCCACATAAAATGTACCATTACTCTAAATAGCACAAGGTTGGTAGGGGCTCAATTACAAATCCGGCAGAGTCCAGGAGCTTCAAGTTACGCCTCTAATCTTATCTCTAAATTGATAGAAAAATAACCAAAACCAGCATTCAATGTGGTTAACGGACTTGATTTTGTGCACGCAAATTATTTCAGTTCGGCTATTATAGTGTCCCCGAAATTCTGCCTCGTGACCGCTGAGGCCCAATCATAGGCCTCAAAAGCCAAGAGGCCTGAAGAGGACAAGGACCTGCGCTGTATGAAGGAGAGCTTATGTTACAAAATGAAACAAGCAAACAGTAGTATATTCAAATAAATATCAGTTATATGTAATACTATCCATGTTCATTTCCAGCAAAGCTACACTGGTAAAAGTGACATTTTCTAAAATTTACTTTTCCCCGATTTCCAATGACTTAAAAATACATACTGTATATACTCGAGTATAAGCCGAGTTTTTCAGTACAGTTTTTGTGCTGAAAAAGCCCCCCTCATAAACTCAAGTCAATACGTTTTCCCAGTTTTTTTGTGGTAAAATTATGGGCCTCTGCTTATATTCGAGTATATACAGTATTTTAAACCAAATAAAATGTATTAATTCATCAAGACTTCAGATTCTCTCCCCTCACAGTTGCATAAGGGGACAGGACAAGAAAAGTCTGCAAGAGACTCCTAGTCACCTGTAAAATAAACTTCACAGAACAGATCAAGTTTATAACTGGTTAAACAGATTAACAATTTTTTAAATTTTATATATATACTTCAACCATCTACCTATATAAATCAATATCAAAAAACAAAAACAAAAAAATACCCATCATCTGTTGTTATTGAAGCTTGTCCATGAGAGCCACAGTCACTGCTAGGGCCAGACACACGTGCCCACGCCACATACCACCAGCCAGCTTGCAAAAGGACAGGCTCATCAAACATCATTGCATATTTCTCTCTGGGGTGGAAGACAAAATCAAGCGTCAAATAGTCTGTAATTTGTCAATTAGCTCTGACATAAATTCTCAATTAGCTCGACATTATAAGCTGATGAAACACATGCAGCTGGTCACAAGAGAGGGTAACCTCCAGTCATCTATGGAAATTGATTCTAAGTAGAGATGAGCGAACAGTGTTCTATCGAACTCATGTTCGATCGGATATTAGGCTGTTCGGCATGTTCGAATCGAATACCGCGTGGTAAAGTGCGCCATTACTCGATTCCCCTCCCACCTTCCCTGGCGCCTTTTTTGCTCCAATAACAGCGCAGGGTAGGTGGGACAGGAACTACGACACCGGTGACGTTGAAAAAAGTAGGCAAAACCCATTGGCTGCCGAAAACATGTGACCTCTAATTTAAAAGAACAGCGCCGCCCAGGTTCGCGTCATTCTGAGCTTGCAATTCACCGAGGACGGAGGTTTCCGTCCAGCTAGCTAGGGCTTAGATTCTGGGTAGGCAGGGACAGGCTAGGATAGGAAGGAGAAGACAACCAACAGCTCTTGTAAGAGCTAAATTCCAGGGAGAAGCTTGTCAGTGTAACGTGGCACTGACGGGCTCAATCGCCGCAACCCAGCTTTCCCAGGATCCTGAATGGAATACACTGTCAGTGTATTCCCGTATACCCGATATATACCCCGATACCCGTTCCAACGGTGTGCCCCCCCACCTTCACCCCAGAAATACCCTGCAAGTCCCCTAGCAATAGAATTGGGGCTATATACACCCACAATTTTTACTACTGGTATACAGTGCCATTGTCTGACTGGGAATTCAAAGAATATATTGGGAATACAAATACCCTCATTTCTTGCTACTGCCATATAGTGCCAGTTTCTGACTGGTAATTCAAAGAATATATTGGGGTTACGTGCACCCACAATTTTTACTACTGGTATACAGTGCCATTGTCTGACTGGGAATTCAAAGAATATATTGGGAATACAAATACCCTCATTTCTTGCTACTGCCATATAGTGCCAGTGTCTGACTGGGAATTCAAAGAATATATTGGGGTTACGTGCACCCACAATTTTTACTACTGGTATACAGTGCCATTGTCTGACTGGGAATTCAAAGAATATATTGGGGTTATAAATACCCTCATTTCTTGCTACTGCCATATAGTGCCAGTTTCTGACTGGTAATTCAAAGAATATATTGGGGTTACGTGCACCCACAATTTTTACTACTGGTATACAGTGCCATTGTCTGACTGGGAATTCAAAGAGTATATTGGGAATACAAATACCCTCATTTCTTGCTACTGCCATATAGTGCCAGTTTCTGACTGGTAATTCAAAGAATATATTGGGGTTACGTGCACCCACAATTTTTACTACTGGTATACAGTGCCATTGTCTGACTGGGAATTCAAAGAGTATATTGGGAATACAAATACCCTCATTTCTTGCTACTGCCATATAGTGCCAGTTTCTGACTGGGAATTCAAAGAATATATTGGGGTTACGTGCACCCACAATTTTTACTACTGGTATACAGTGCCATTGTCTGACTGGGAATTCAAAGAATATATTGGGGTTATAAATACCCTCATTTCTTGCTACTGCCATATAGTGCCAGTTTCTGACTGGTAATTCAAAGAATATATTGGGGTTACGTGCACCCACAACTTTTACTACTGGTATACAGTGCCATTGTCTGACTGGGAATTCAAAGAATATATTGGGGTTATAAATACCCTCATTTCTTGCTACTGCCATATAGTGCCAGTTTCTGACTGGTAATTCAAAGAATATATTGGGGTTACGTGCACCCACAATTTTTACTACTGGTATACAGTGCCATTGTCTGACTGGGAATTCAAAGAATATATTGGGAATACAAATACCCTCATTTCTTGCTACTGCCATATAGTGCCAGTGTCTGACTGGGAATTCAAAGAATATATTGGGGTTACGTGCACCCACAATTTTTACTACTGGTATACAGTGCCATTGTCTGACTGGGAATTCAAAGAATATATTGGGAATACAAATACCCTCATTTCTTGCTACTGCCATATAGTGCCAGTTTCTGACTGGTAATTCAAAGAATATATTGGGGTTACGTGCACCCACAATTTTTACTACTGGTATACAGTGCCATTGTCTGACTGGGAATTCAAAGAGTATATTGGGAATACAAATACCCTCATTTCTTGCTACTGCCATATAGTGCCAGTTTCTGACTGGTAATTCAAAGAATATATTGGGGTTACGTGCACCCACAATTTTTACTACTGGTATACAGTGCCATTGTCTGACTGGGAATTCAAAGAGTATATTGGGAATACAAATACCCTCATTTCTTGCTACTGCCATATAGTGCCAGTTTCTGACTGGTAATTCAAAGAATATATTGGGGTTACGTGCACCCACAATTTTTACTACTGGTATACAGTGCCATTGTCTGACTGGGAATTCAAAGAGTATATTGGGAATACAAATACCCTCATTTCTTGCTACTGCCATATAGTGCCAGTTTCTGACTGGTAATTCAAAGAATATATTGGGGTTACGTGCACCCACAATTTTTACTACTGGTATACAGTGCCATTGTCTGACTGGGAATTCAAAGAATATATTGGGGTTATAAATACCCTCATTTCTTGCTACTGCCATATAGTGCCAGTTTCTGACTGGTAATTCAAAGAATATATTGGGGTTACGTGCACCCACAATTTTTACTACTGGTATACAGTGCCATTGTCTGACTGGGAATTCAAAGAGTATATTGGGAATACAAATACCCTCATTTCTTGCTACTGCCATATAGTGCCAGTTTCTGACTGGTAATTCAAAGAATATATTGGGGTTACGTGCACCCACAATTTTTACTACTGGTATACAGTGCCATTGTCTGACTGGGAATTCAAAGAATATATTGGGGTTATAAATACCCTCATTTCTTGCTACTGCCATATAGTGCCAGTTTCTGACTAGTAATTCAAAGAATATATTGGGGTTACGTGCACCCACAATTTTTACTACTGGTATACAGTGCCATTGTCTGACTGGGAATTCAAAGAGTATATTGGGAATACAAATACCCTCATTTCTTGCTACTGCCATATAGTGCCAGTGTCTGACTGGGAATTCAAAGAATATATTGGGGTTACGTGCACCCACAATTTTTACTACTGGTATACAGTGCCAATTTCTAACTAGGAATTCAAAATGCGCAAGGCTCCCGGAAAGGGACGTGGACGAGGCCGTGGGCGAGGTCGGGGGAATGGTTCTGGGGAGCAAGGTAGCAGTGAAGCCACAGGGCGTCCCGTGCCTACTCCTGTGGGGCAGCAAGCATTGCGCCACTCCACAGTGCCAGGGTTGCTTGCCACATTAACTAAACTGCAGGGTACAAACCTTAGTAGGCCCGAGAACCAGGAACAGGTCTTGCAATGGCTGTCAGAGAACGCTTACAGCACATTGTCCAGCAGCCAGTCAGACTCTGCCTCCTCTCCTCCTATTACCCAACAGTCTTGTCTTCCTTCCTCCCAAAATTCCGAAGCTTTACAGAACAATAACCCAAACTGTCCCTGCTCCCCAGAGCTGTTCTCCGCTCCTTTCATTGTCCCTCAACCTGCCTCTCCACGTCACGATTCCACGAACCTAACAGAGGAGCATCTGTGTCCAGATGCTCAAACACTAGAGTCTCCTCCATCTCCGTTCGATTTGGTGGTGGATGACCAGCAACCCACCCTCATCGACGATGATGTGACGCAGTTGCCGTCAGGGCATCCAGTTGACCGGCGCATTGTGCGGGAGGAGGAGATGAGACAGGAGTTGGAAGAGGAAGTGGTGGATGATGAGGACACTGACCCGACCTGGACAGGGGGGATGTCAAGCGGGGAAAGTAGTGTGGATGTTGAGGCAGGTGCAGCACCAAAAAGGGTAGCTAGAGGCAGAGGCAGAGGTCAGCAGCTTAGGCGAAGCCAGGCCACACCCGGAATCTCCCAAGATGTTCCAGTTCGTACCCAGCCCCGAAAAACTCCCACCTCGAGGGCACGTTTCTCGAAGGTGTGGAGTTTTTTCAAGGAATGCGCCGAGGACAGATATAGTGTTGTCTGCACAATTTGCCTCTCGAAATTGATTAGGGGCTCTGAGAAGAGCAACCTGTCCACCACTTCAATGCGCCGTCATTTGGAATCCAAGCACTGGAATCAGTGGCAGGCAGCAACGGCAGGACAAAGGCCGCCTGCCGTTCACGCCACTGCCACTGCCTCTGCCACTGCCACTGCTGACTGTGCTGGCGATGCACTCCAGAGGACGAGCCAGGACACCACTTCATCTGCCTCCGCCACTTTGTTGACT
Source organism: Leptodactylus fuscus (assembly GCF_031893055.1). Lineage (NCBI taxonomy): Eukaryota > Metazoa > Chordata > Amphibia > Anura > Leptodactylidae > Leptodactylus > Leptodactylus fuscus. The sequence continues at coordinate 198,415,417 of NC_134266.1, read as the reverse complement.
TCTACCTCATCCTCCCCTGGTCCTGTCTTATCTCCTTCTCCTGCACCATCAAAGGCACCATCAGGCGTTTCTTTACAACAACCCACCATCTCTCAGACATTGGAGCGGCGGCAGAAATACACTGCTAACCACCCACACGCGCAAGCCTTGAACGCCAACATCGCTAAACTGCTGGCCCAGGAGATGTTGGCGTTCCGGCTTGTTGAAACTCCCGCCTTCCTGGACCTGATGGCAACTGCGGCACCTCGCTATGCCGTCCCTAGCCGTCACTACTTCTCCCGGTGTGCCGTCCCCGCCTTGCACCAGCACGTGTCACTCAACATCAGGCGGGCCCTTAGTTCCGCGCTTTGCACAAAGGTCCACTTGACCACCGACGCGTGGACAAGTGCATGCGGACAGGGACGCTACATTTCACTGACGGCACACTGGGTGAATGTAGTTGAGGCTGGGACTGCTTCCCAAACTGGCCCGGTGTACCTCGTCTCCCCGCCTAACATTCCTGGCAGGGACACGAGAAGAACACCCCCCTCCTCCTCCTCCTCTACCGCCTCCTCCTCCGCCACCGCCTCCTCCTCCGCCACCGCCTCCTCCTCCGCTGTTAGATTGACCCCAGCTACGAGTTGGAAACGTTGCAGCACTGGCGTTGGTAGACGTCAGCAGGCTGTGCTGAAGCTGATCAGCTTGGGGGACAGACAGCACACTGCCTCCGAGGTGAGGGATGCCCTCCTCGATGAGACGGCAATATGGTTTGAGCCGCTGCACCTGGGCCCAGGCATGGTCGTTTGTGATAACGGCCGGAACCTGGTAGCAGCTCTGGAGCTTGCCGGACTCCAACATGTTCCATGCCTGGCCCACGTCTTCAACCTAGTGGTGCAACGTTTCCTAAAGAGCTACCCCAATGTTCCAGAGCTACTGGTGAAAGTGCGGCGCATGTGCGCCCACTTTCGCAAGTCGACAGTAGCCGCTGCTAGCTTAAAATCTCTCCAGCAACGCCTGCATGTGCCACAACACCGGCTTTTGTGCGACGTCCCCACACGCTGGAACTCAACGTTTCAGATGTTGAATAGAGTGGTTGAGCAGCAGAGACCTTTGATGGAATACCAGCTACAAAACCCTAGGGTGCCACAAAGTCAGCTGCCTCAGTTTCACATCCATGAGTGGCCATGGATGAGAGACCTTTGTGACATCCTACGGGTCTTTGAGGAGTCCACAAGGAGGGTGAGCTCTGAGGATGCGATGGTGAGCCTTACAATCCCGCTCTTGTGTGTTCTGAGAGAATCCCTGATTGACATCAGGGATAACTCAGATCACACAGAGGAGTTAGGGATAGCATCCGATCCGTCACAGCTGGAGAGTAGGTCCACACATCTGTCCGCTTCACTGCGTTTAATGGAGGAGGAGGAGGAGGAGGAGGAGGAAGAAGAGTTGTCCGATGATGTGATGGTGATACAGGAGGCTTCCGGGCAACTTCGAATCGTCCCATTGTTGCAGCGCGGATGGGTAGACATGGAGGATGAGGAGGAAATGGAGATTGAACTTTCCGGTGGGGCCAGAGGAGTCATGCCAACTAACACTGTGGCAGACATGGCTGAGTTCATGTTGGGGTGCTTTACAACCGACAAGCGTATTGTCAAAATCATGGAGGACAACCAGTACTGGATCTTTGCTATCCTTGACCCCCGGTATAAAAACAACATCTCGTCTTTTATTCCGGTAGAGGGGAGGGCCAATCGCATCAATGCTTGCCACAGGCAATTGGTGCAGAATATGATGGAGATGTTTCCAGCATGTGACGTTGGCGGCAGGGAGGGCAGTTCCTCCAGTAGGCAACCAAGTTCTCACCGGTCCACACAAACGAGGGGCACACTGTCTAAGGTCTGGGACACCTTGATGGCACCCCCTCGCCAAAGTGCCGCCACGGAGGGTCCTAGTGTCACCAGGCGTGAGAAGTATAGGCGCATGTTGCGGGAATACCTTTCCGACCACAGCCCTGTCCTCTCCGACCCCTCTGCGCCCTACACGTATTGGGTGTCGAAGTTGGACCTGTGGCTTGAACTTGCCCTATATGCCTTGGAGGTGCTGTCCTGTCCTGCCGCCAGCGTCCTATCTGAGAGGGTGTTCAGTGCAGCCGGTGGCATCATCACTGACAAGCGCACCCGTCTGTCAGCTGAGAGTGCCGACCGGCTCACTTTGATAAAAATGAACCACCACTGGGTAGAGCCGTCATTTTTGTGCCCACCTGTGTAAAGCACCCCAACATGAAACTCCATGTCTGTACTCAACCTCTCCAATTCCTCCGCATCCTCATACTCATCCACCATAAGCGTTGCACAATTCTGCTAATACTAGGCTCCCTCCAACATGATTTCCCCCAACTCTGCTGGTTAGAGGCTCCCTCCACCCTGATTTCCACCAACTCTGCTGGTTAGAGGCTCCCTCCACCCTGCTTTCCCACAACTCTGCTGGTTAGAGGCTCCTTCCACCATGAATTTGCCCAAACTGGGCTGTTTAGAGGCTCCCTCCACCATGAATTGGTCCAAACTGGGCTGTTTAGAGGCTCCCTCCACCATGAATTTGCCCAAACTGGGCTGTTTAGAGGCTCCCTCCACCATGAATTGGTCCAAACTGGGCTGTTTAGAGGCTCCCTCCACCATGAATTTGCCCAAACTGGGCTGTTTAGAGGCTCCCTCCACCATGAATTGGTCCAAACTGGGTTTTTTAGAGGCTCCCTCCACCATTAATTGGTCCAAACTGGGCTGGTTAGAGGCTCCCTCCACCATGAATTTGCCCAAACTGGGCTGGTTAGAGGCTCCCTCCACCATGAATTTGCCCAAACTGGGCTGGTTAGAGGCTCCCTCCACCATGAATTGGTCCAAACTGGGTTTTTTAGAGGCTCCCTCCACCATTAATTGGTCCAAACTGGGCTGGTTAGAGGCTCCCTCCACCATGAATTTGCCCAAACTGGGCTGGTTAGAGGCTCCCTCCACCATGAATTGGTCCAAACGGGTTTTTAGAGGCTCCCTTCACCATGAATTGGTCCAAACTTGGCTGTTTAGAGGCTCCCTCCACCATGAATTGGTCCAAACTGGGTTTTTTAGAGGCTCCCTCCACCATGAATTTGCCCAAACTGGGCTGTTTAGAGGCTCCCTCCACCATGAATTTGCCCAAACTGGGCTGTTTAGAGGCTCCCTCCACCATGAATTGGTCCAAACTGGGTTTTTTAGAGGCTCCCTCCACCATTAATTGGTCCAAACTGGGCTGGTTAGAGGCTCCCTCCACCATGAATTTGCCCAAACTGGGCTGTTTAGAGGCTCCCTCCACCATGAATTTGCCCAAACTGGGCTGGTTAGAGGCTCCCTCCACCATGAATTGGTCCAAACTGGGTTTTTTAGAGGCTCCCTCCACCATTAATTGGTCCAAACTGGGCTGGTTAGAGGCTCCCTCCACCATGAATTTGCCCAAACTGGGCTGGTTAGAGGCTCCCTCCACCATGAATTGGTCCAAACGGGTTTTTAGAGGCTCCCTTCACCATGAATTGGTCCAAACTTGGCTGTTTAGAGGCTCCCTCCACCATGAATTGGTCCAAACTGGGTTTTTTAGAGGCTCCCTCCACCATGAATTTGCCCAAACTGGGCTGTTTAGAGGCTCCCTCCACCATGAATTTGCCCAAACTGGGCTGGTTAGAGGCTCCCTCCACCATGAATTGGTCCAAACGGGTTTTTAGAGGCTCCCTTCACCATGAATTGGTCCAAACTTGGCTGTTTAGAGGCTCCCTCCACCATGAATTGGTCCAAACTGGGGTGGTTAGAGGCTCCCTCCACCATTAATTGGTCCAAACTGGGCTGGTTAGAGGCTCCCTCCACCATTAATTGGTCCAAACTGGGCTGGTTAGAGGCTCCCTCCACCATTAATTGGTCCAAACTGGGCTGGTTAGAGGCTCCCTCCACCATGAATTTGCCCAAACTGGGCTGTTTAGAGGCTCCCTCCACCATGAATTTGCCCAAACTGGGCTGTTTAGAGGCTCCCTCCACCATGAATTGGTCCAAACTGGGTTTTTTAGAGGCTCCCTCCACCATGAATTGGTCCAAACTGGGCTGGTTAGAGGCTCCCTCCACCATGAATTGGTCCAAACTGGGGTGGTTAGAGGCTCCCTCCACCATTAATTGGTCCAAACTGGGCTGGTTAGAGGCTCCCTCCACCATGAATTGGTCCAAACGGGTTTTTAGAGGCTCCCTTCACCATGAATTGGTCCAAACTTGGCTGTTTAGAGGCTCCCTCCACCATGAATTGGTCCAAACTGGGGTGGTTAGAGGCTCCCTCCACCATTAATTGGTCCAAACTGGGCTGGTTAGAGGCTCCCTCCACCATGAATTGGTCCAAACTTGGCTGTTTAGAGGCTCCCTCCACCATGAATTGGTCCAAACTGGGTTTTTTAGAGGCTCCCTCCACCATGAATTTGCCCAAACTGGGCTGTTTAGAGGCTCCCTCCACCATGAATTTGCCCAAACTGGGCTGGTTAGAGGCTCCCTCCACCATGAATTGGTCCAAACTGGGGTTTTTAGAGGCTCCCTCCACCATGAATTGGTCCAAACTTGGCTGTTTAGAGGCTCCCTCCACCATGAATTGGTCCAAACTGGGGTGGTTAGAGGCTCCCTCCACCATTAATTGGTCCAAACTGGGCTGGTTAGAGGCTCCCTCCACCATGAATTGGTCCAAACTGGGCTGGTTAGAGGCTCCCTCCACCATGAATTTGCCCAAACTGGGCTGTTTAGAGGCTCCCTCCACCATGAATTTGCCCAAACTGGGCTGTTTAGAGGCTCCCTCCACCATGAATTGGTCCAAACTGGGTTTTTTAGAGGCTCCCTCCACCATGAATTGGTCCAAACTGGGCTGGTTAGAGGCTCCCTCCACCATGAATTGGTCCAAACTGGGGTGGTTAGAGGCTCCCTCCACCATTAATTGGTCCAAACTGGGCTGGTTAGAGGCTCCCTCCACCATTAATTGGTCCAAACTGGGCTGGTTAGAGGCTCCCTCCACCATTAATTGGTCCAAACTGGGCTGGTTAGAGGCTCCCTCCACCATGAATTTGCCCAAACTGGGCTGTTTAGAGGCTCCCTCCACCATGAATTTGCCCAAACTGGGCTGGTTAGAGGCTCCCTCCACCATGAATTGGTCCAAACTGGGGTTTTTAGAGGCTCCCTCCACCATGAATTGGTCCAAACTTGGCTGTTTAGAGGCTCCCTCCACCATTAATTGGTCCAAACTGGGCTGGTTAGAGGCTCCCTCCACCATGAATTGGTCCAAACTGGGTTTTTTAGAGGCTCCCTCCACCATGAATTTGCCCAAACTGGGCTGTTTAGAGGCTCCCTCCACCATGAATTGGTCCAAACTGGGGTGGTTAGAGGCTCCCTCCACCATTAATTGGTCCAAACTGGGCTGGTTAGAGGCTCCCTCCACCATTAATTGGTCCAAACTGGGCTGGTTAGAGGCTCCCTCCACCATGAATTTGCCCAAACTGGGCTGGTTAGAGGCTCCCTCCACCATGAATTGGTCCAAACTGGGTTTTTTAGAGGCTCCCTCCACCATGAATTTGCCCAAACTGGGCTGGTTAGAGGCTCCCTCCACCATGAATTGGTCCAAACTGGGGTTTTTAGAGGCTCCCTCCACCATGAATTGGTCCAAACTGGGGTTTTTAGAGGCTCCCTCCACCATGAATTTGCCCCAACTCTGCTGGTTAGAGGCTCAATCCACCCTGATTTTCAAAACAAATGTTGGTGCCAACCTCAACTTACTACAAGGGCCAAATTCACTGCTGGTGACAAGCTCTCCTCACTGGAAGTGCCAAATACACATGTTTCAAGGTGTTTTCCTACTGTCAGAGAGGTGGTATTGAGTGTGTAAAGTGTGTAGTTGTTAGGCTGTGATGTTGGGGTAATAGAGGGTCTTTGGTGTGTTAGATGCCCCCAGACATGCTTCCCCTGCTGTCCCAGTGTCATTCCAGAGGTGTTGGCATCATTTCCTGGGGTGTCATAGTGGACTTGGTGACCCTCCAGACACGGATTTGGGTTTCCCCCTTAACGAGTATCTGTTCCCCATAGACTATAATGGGGTTCGAAACCCGTTCGAACACACGAACATTGAGCGGCTGTTCGAATCGAATTTCGAACCTCGAACATTTTAGTGTTCGCTCATCTCTAATTCTAAGCAGATAAATGGTTAACAGGATGAGAAGTCATGGGAGAGAGAATACTTCCTATAAACACAAAGGTATACACTCCCATGCTGGCTGTAGATTGACCGCACTTCTGTAAAGTTTTAGGTAATATACTCAAACATTTTGTTTTATTTATTAAAAAGTAGAGGCTGCATATACACAAGACAGCGGAGATGACAACAGTCTGTGCCATCACTAAAAGTCATCCTACAACTGCAGATGGATAATAGGAAGAGGTTCACTTTAAGAAACAAAGTGGTCTACATTTCAATGAGATCTCAATGAGCAATGGAGCTTACCAAATGATGATCGTACACGTGAACTACTACTAAAGGGTTTACTTTTCATACAAGGTAACGGTACAGGTTTAGGAATTCCCCCATCACTGTTTATACTGACTACCTGCTGTATATGACATTGCAAACAGTTGCTTTTATTTTTATGGATCAAAGGCTGGATCCGCATCACTCAAAGTGATAAGCATACTCTAGACATGCAAAAAAAACACTTTAAACTGGGTTTTCCAAAACGATTTCCTTGAACAATTTCAAAGCCATCAATGTACATGATTGAGATATGAAGTTGTATAGAAGAAAAGGAAATCAGTCCAGGAAAGGGGTTTCTTTTTCATTATCATGAAGTTTGCCATCACTACTGTCTTTTAGGTTTTGCTGTGTCGAAGTTTTAAGCTGCAAAACAAGAATCCAAGTTTACAGCGCTATTCTCATTGGGATCGTTGAAATCCCACCAAAAATCTTGTTGGTCTTCGTGTGCATTCATCATACAAAAGATCTGCCACAGCATCGGAGTTTCCCCTTAACAGAAGCCCTACTGCTTTTGCCAACAGAGTCATAAGCCTACATTTATAGCTTTTCAGCATTTTAAATCAGGATTTTGCACTTAGGATCATAGGCAAAAGCAAGAAAGGTTGTAATTAGAGATGAGCGAGTTCTATTCGAAACAGCCGTTTCGAATAGCACACACCCATAGGAATGAATGGAAGCGGCCAGCACGCAGACTTTGCCGGCAACCGGCCGCGTCCATTCATTCCTATGGGTGCGTGCTTTTCAAAACAGGAGTTTCAAATAGTACTCGCTCATCTCTAGTTGGAATGTTGGCCAAGTTTATTTTACAGTTATTCTTAACCTGCCTGACTATATTGCAACAGATAGTCAGATTTCGTAATGAACAGGTAACTCACCTAGCAGCACAGTCATATGCAAGAACATCAGTCTCCGCCAGAAGATCCCCATCTGTTTCGTGGTCACCGCCGTCAGACCCCAATTCAAACAGCTAAAAAGAGAAATATCTTCACTATATTGCAGGGATCAGCAACCATTGGCACTCCAAAAGATTGCCTACAACTGCGCTATTGTCTCAAGAAAGCTACACAAGAGCTTTAAACACGACAAATAACTTACCTTTATTTTTGCAGTATATTCACCTCTCCCACCAAACAATCCAAGTCCTCCAAGGAGAATGTCTGTGTCTGCACAAAACCGAATTGCTTCAACTGAGTGTGCAGAGTACCCCCAGCCACCACCATGACCTTCAAGGACAAGCAAGATATTAATTGAGAAATGCATGAAACACACTAAGGCTGCATTCACACAGAGTAACGCCAGGCGTTTTTTGTGTGTTTTTTGCACATAGCGCTGCGTTAACGTCGCGTAGCGCCGTGTATACGCCGCGTTAACGCTGGTCAACGCCACCGCAAAATAGCGCGGCGTTAACGCGGCGCTATGTGCAAAAAGCACACAAAAAACACCTGACGTTACTCTGTGTGAATACAGCCTAAGGGTGCATTCACACTAAGTATACGCTGAGCTGATTCTGAACGTAAAACACGTTCAGAATCAGCGCGTACAAAGCAGATCCCATTCATTTCAATGGGAGCCAGCATACGTGCGCTCCCCATTGAAATGAATGAGCTGCTTTTTTCCCTATTGGTTTCAATGTGATACGCACAAATCACATTGAAACCAATAGGGAAAAAAGCAGCCCATTCATTTCAATGGGGAGCGCACGTATGCCGGCTCCCATTGAAATGAATGGGATCTGCTTTGTATGCGCTGATTCTGATCGTGTTTTACATTCAGAATCAGCTCAGCGTATACTTTGTGTGAATGCACCTTTACACTTTACCCTGAGACCAGATACGTACTTTCAAATCTGTTTACAACACTGTAATCTTCCTTTGAATAAACTTTCAACACTGACTGAGTTTCCTCTTCAGTGCTTGAGACACCCATCTTCAAGTCTTGCATTGCTGCCAGTGTGTCAAGGCATCCTGTGAAAAAAAAAAATGGAAAGAGCAAATTAAAACAAACAAAATATGTATAAAAGTATAGATTTAAATGGATGGAATTATAGACACAAGGTCCTTCAACTTACCTAATATATGCAAAGCTGCATGTGATCGGGTAGTCACGGCTTTTTGGCCAGTGGGCAGGGCCAGCTCTGGGCTTAGTATGCTACACCTCAATTGCATGTCAGGAGCTGAAGGGAGCCTTGAGTCTGCTACAACTGCATTGTAGCACCACAGCTCTCTTGTGTTTGTCTGAAATCTGTAACAAAATGTATCATTGAGCACAGTATTCCACTTATATTATCAAATTTCAGAACTAATAATTATGTCTACAACAATAAATGCAACACCATAGAATACAGTACTTACAAAAACACTACATTATACGAGTGAGTTTCAGTGAAGGAGAAACCCTATTTATGGTGCAAATAAAGTATATGCTCTGCTACACATTATGTTATACTACAGACATGGTGAGAAAATAGAAAGGAGCAGTATTATCATCCCATTCATTAACATGGGGAAAATATTCTAGGATTTATATCCAGGCATGAGCTAGTACAAGATACAAGATGTGCATATCATAAGCTTTGGTTTTGAAGAAGCAGTTCACTACAAACATAAAAACACTTTTTTTTTTCTTTAACTCAGATTAACACACCTCCAAATCACATCATGGACAGGATCCAAGCACACCCCAAAACCTTGAAGATCTTCTTGTTCAGAGTCATTAAATGTAGCACAGCTTCCATCAACTTTATTAATAAGGAGGCATTTGAAAGGTGGAGGTTCAGTCATAGAAGCTGGCACTAGACCTGTAGGGTAAGATTACACAATTCCATAGTTTACGCAATGCCTGGTACATGTGGGAACAACATCGACTACTGGTCAGCTGTAATGTTTTATTACTGATCCGATCCAAAAGTAGAGACAATACTGCCTATTCCAATTTGCATGGTGCTGTGGGAATCTGGTGAGGGGTCAGATGGCCAGCAAATTCACAAGAAAATCACAAAAGGCAATAAAACTATTTCTCTGCATCAGGAAAAGTAAAAAGGAATATTCTGGTGGACCCTGCAAAAGCCACCAGGCAGGTCTACAAGAATGAGGCTGCAATTACATAGTTTACAAGTGCATGTCCAATACATTATATAAAGCATGCATACAGATCACTTGCATGTCAGAATCTAGTCCTGATAAAGTTTTCTCAGAAATATACAAACTATACATACAATCCTACTCCATTTACTTTAATCCACAGTTCAGCTCCCCTATTACATGGCATGCTTACCTATTATATGTCGACTTGCAAATATTTCTGATGTGGCCAAAACATGAGAATTTATAAGTGCCTCATCAATCCGCAGGAAAGTCTGGTCTCCACTCGCACCAACCCATGTTGCTTTTCTGCCATACTTGGCGCCAATGTTGGGCATAGATGCAGGCTTTGCATTCCAGTAAGGCATGTCTAGGATTGGCCTTCCAAGCTGTCCTTTCTGAGTGTAATAAATGACATTACAGATTTAATAATTACATATAAAAATGTGTAAATTAAAATAAAAAAAAATAAAAAAAGCATACTACTACTAATAAAGCAGGGGTCTCAAACTTGCGGCCCGCGGGCCAACTGCGGCCCTCGGGACGAAAGTTTGCGGCCCCCGCGCAGCTCCCTGAATGTCCCGCTATAGTCATCTTTCGGCCGGCACACTAAGACACGCCTCCAATAGTCAGGTGACGTCTGACGTCACACACAGGTCCTCGAGTCTTAAACTTCAGCAGTACTAGCTTTCCACTGATCACCCTGTTATAACAGCAATAAAAGCAATGGGTGATCAGTGGAAAGCTAGTACTGCCGAAGTTTAAGACTCAAGGACCTGTGTGTGACGTCAGACGTCACGTGACTATTGGAGGCGTGTCTTAGTGTGTCGGCCGAAAGATGAAGAGATGTAGTACTGAGAGGAATGTGAGATGGAGTGTGTGTGTGTGTCAGTGTGTCTGTGTCAGTGTGTGTGTCAGTAACCTAGGGGCAGAGATGGAGGGGGGACATGAAAATGGGGGCAGATGAAGGGGGTATCTGAAATTGGGGCAGATGAAGGGGAATATGAAACTGGGGGCAGATGGATGGGGCACATGACACTGTGGCAGATGGAGGGATGACATCAAACTGGGGACAGATGGAGGGGGGACATAAAATGGGGCAAATGAAGGGGGATATCAAACTGGGGGAGAAATGGTGGGGGAGATGAAACTGAGGGTAGATGAAGGGGGGCACTTAAACTGGGGACAACTGGAGGGGGCATTAAACTGTGGGAGTAGCTGGAGGGGGACTTGTCTGCCTCTAGTTGTCCCCAGTTTATTGTCACTGTCCACCTACCCCTATAGTTTAATGTCTGCTTCTAGCCTCCTGAGTTTAATGTCCCCCTCCAGCTGCCCCAGTTTCATGTCCCCTCTAGTTTCCCTGAGTTTAAACTGGGGCACCAGGAGAGGGACCTAATACTGTGGGGCAGTTGGAAGGGAACATTATAATGTGGAGAAATATAATGTACAGGTGACTGTAGGAGGATTATACTGTGTGGGGGCACATGAAAAATGAATAAGAATGGGTGGAGTCATCATAAAATTGGGCGGAGCTAAATTTGCTGCAGCGAGCATAGCTTGTGGAAAACCTGATGCGGCCCAGCCTCACCCAGACTCTACCTCCAGCAGCCCCCATGTAAATTGAGTTTGAGACCCCTGTATTAAAGGGATATTTCTACCTTGGAGAATTACACAACATATCCACAGTATATGCAATACATCTCCATGCTTATTGGGACAGATTCACTATGCATGCTACTTTTCTGGTGTACACTGCATAAAGAGTTGCAATTTCTGTTTACACTTAGGCATTTGCACACACACACACACAAAAAAAAAGCCACTTCCTATTTTGTGTAGCCTACAGCACTTTCCTGAAAAGGGTGCATGGAGAGGATCCACGCTATGAGTTGGCACAAAATTTGATGCAGGTACATGGCTTGGTGGAGGGTGCTCCTAATTTATAAGGCAGCGTGCACCTCTTTGTATGAGGCAAAAACTTCCTGGTGGTGCAGCTATGAAGGTTGGCTTAGATAAACCGAGTCTGTAAAAATCTCTTCCATTGAGTGCTGGGATATCCAGCTGTTAACATCTGCTTCTGCACAATCTCGATGCCAACCACCTATAACATTTTCCTTTTTACATACATTTTTACAATTTAGAATTTCTTGATTTTAAAGTCACACACACATTACAATAGTGCTGTAACTGATAATTTAGTGGGGGTTTTTTGTTTTTTTTTCACACACTCACCGAGAAACTTCCAAAAGTGAACACTTGACCATCCATTAGCAGGACTGCAGTGTGATTGCTTCCTGCAGTGACTTGTGTGCTGGGTCCTGGCAGCGCTTGTACCAATGTTGGACATCCCCTACAAGAGCAAAGACCATGTATCAGTATCAGTGCATGGATATTCTTACAGAAGTCTGGATTACATAAAAGGGCATTAACAATGCGAATCCTATCTAGTGTAACTTACATACTTAATGGGAACAAACTGAAGGTGAGGTTTGTTTCATACATTACAAGAGATTTGTGTAATATATCTAGTATGGCAGGATGAACAGTCTCCACTTACACTGCAAGAAACCCTAAACCTCATACGCAAGAGAAATGTACACATTACACTTTAGCTCTTCCACTATGTGATCACAATGCAAAAACATGGATATATTGATTTCAATAGGATTTCTCAGATGGAAAATGCCATCAGTTGGCGTCAGTTAGCTTCCCTGCACAACTACATTAAAAAATGAGACCACTTAAATCAATAAATGTTAAACATTAACTCAAAAAAAAAAAAAAAAAAAAAAAAAAATGATGTTTAAATAAGGAAAAGGGAAATTAAAGTGTTCTACTATGGACACTTTAATCAATGTAGGTAAAGAAAGCACAGACAAGAAGGAAGAGGTCGCACTGGGCGAACAGCTGAGCAAAAAACAAAAAAAAAAGTCAGTAATATTTCTTAGCATATTTATCAATATATTCCAGTTAAAAGAAATTTTTTCACATGTATGAAGACTTTAATTGGAACAGCAAGACACATGCCTGACTGTGGCTCTAGTCACAGTGGATGGTTCTACTCACTGACTGTCTTTCCTGTACATGCATGCATATAGAAATAGATTATCCTAAATCTTTACCCACAAAACTATATCTCAATCTACATAGGTTCTCCATAAGGGTATGCTCACACAGTTTTTTTGGCAGCGGATTTTGACGCAGAATCCGCCTCAAAAACCCCTGACAAAAACGGCTCCCATTGACTTCAATGGGAGCCGCTGACATCTTTTTTCCACTAGCTAGTAATGGAAAAAAGAAACGACATGACCTATCTTGCTACGGATTCCGCGACTTGATACATGTCCCCAGCGCGGTTTTTGACTCAAAGTGCCCTTACTACCACTTTGCCCTGACTGTAAAATGCCACGATTTTTCCCACAGCGGAAATTGCGGCGTTTACATCACATCCTTACACAGGTTCCAACAAAACAGTTCAAGTAAAAATGTGGCAAAAAACATATTATACAACTATATGTAGTATAGTTGCAGAATTAAACAAATTGTACCTACCTGCAACTAACATCACCATGTCCCAGCTGTCCATGTTGACCATAGCCAAAAGTATATACATCACCATTTTCCATGAGTACAACTATGAATAAAAAAAATAAAAATAAAAACAAAGAAAAAAAAAGGCATCACAAGGTACATACAAAAAAAAAAAATTGCGTTTTTCTAAGAGCTTTCAATTATTAAGCCACAGAAAAAATTTAAACTGTACTAAAAAGGAGTATAAAATAATCCAACAGTCTATGAAGACACAATACACATGTATATGAAGAAGACTCAGCGCACTTGTACAAGTTCTGCAACTAATATACTTTAGGGGTATTAAAACTTGTAAAACAGAACAATAATAAATAAAATCATTGACAGGCAACAGCAACCAGAGTGTTCTTTTCTAAATCACTTCTCAAAATATACAAGACATGGAACCGGATTGGTTGTTATGGAGGGTTTCTTGACTTTAATTTGGATAAATTACCCTTTCCTGTCCATTTTTACCATATTCAAAGATTTCTGATAAAGGTCAGTGAAAGGCAGCATTTTTGTATAAAAGCTTGCCTCATTAAACATGAAATTTCTTTGTTATAATTGGCTCCCAAGTCTAGGATTTTGCCCATATACTCTCAACAGGCCTGGCGGGGGGCCTTAAAAAAAAAAAAAAAAAAAAAAAAAAAAAAACCCAACCATCTCCCCCCCCCCCCCCATTTATTCCTCGGTTTCTTGGCTAGAAAGATTTGTTAATAAAGTATATTACACAATTTATTAATGACACATACTGCGAGAAAATCAAAAGTTGTCAGAAAGTTTAGTTACCGGTACACTTTAACCCATTCCTTTTTTCGTATGGGGACACCTCTTGCAGGATACAATACAAGGCGACTAATAAGCTACACTTTATTGGATATACAAAATTAACAGACACACCCTTTGATGAATGGCGCTAGTACCTGAATGATGGAACCCACAGCTGACTTGAACAGCTCGAAGTTCACTATCAAAGCGAACTGTTCCAGGCGGATAAGTAGTAATTTTGCTGGCATCCTTCTCTCCTTGTTCTCTTCCTTCATCTGCAATAAATACAAAAACAACCACCATGGTAAAGAACTTAAAATAAAAAATTAAGTTTTTTTTTACGTCGCAGGGGCCGCTCAAGCCATTAGGGTTCAAAGTAACCCTGAAATTAAAGTTACACATTTAAATGCAAGTGTAATGTCATACAAGCAGGAGAATAGGTAAAGTCCACCTGGAATCGCCAGATACTGAGCATAGAAGATGATCAAAGCAAAAAAAACAACAACAACAAAAAACCCCTAATAAAATGAAATCAGACCTTCCTCTAAAATAATATGCTGGAAATTCATATCAGGAAGTAAAACCAAGAAACTAAAGGATTAAAAGATTTGCGCATTTCACAATCAATCTTTTCATTGCTCCAGAGCATCTAAAATATAAAATTTATACAAGAAAAAAAATAAAAAATGCAGCAACTCTACAAATAGTCTTGATTACGTATATCACAGTTGTGTGTGTTCCTATGCTCCATGGCTAGGGTCTAAAAAGGAAGTGTCAGTATTTTGGTCCTGCTGTCACGTATTCCTTGGTCCCCTATTTTTGGTAATCTACAGTACAGACAAGTAAAAAAGGGAGCAGATGTCATGACTTCAGCATCAAACTACTTGGGGTATGTTCACACACAGTACATTGAGTTTATCTGACTGTGGTTGCATAAATTCTTGCAAGTTGCAAAAACTTATTTTAAGATATGAAATATTTTTTTAGCTGACACGCTGGGAAAGAATATGCAATGCGGAAGCATATTTTTAGCTGCAGTTCTAACCAAAGACTACTGTTACAAAAGTGAACACCTTCTTTAAAAGCTAATTGCATGTAAAAAAGGCCTTAGGGCTCTTAGGACTTGGTGCAGCTGCTGCCTCACTGAACTACGGTACCAGCGTCACTTGAAGTTCTGAATACATCGAGGGGTCATATTTTTGGTCATTCTATGCAGTTTCCCCCTCTGCATGCTATATACAAAATGTGCATCATGCAGAGGGGAAAACTGTTTATACTCAAAAAGTTATGGCCTGTTACTCAGTGGTCAAAGGTGTTTTCAGATTAAAGTAAACATTTCATTTTATCTGAAAGGTCCCACAGTCTGGAGGAAGAGCAGAGAGGCTGTACACAATCCAAGCCGCTTGAGGTCTAGTGTGAAGTTTCTGTGATCAGTTATGATTTGGGGAGCCATGTCATCTGCTGGTGTAGGTCCACTGTGTTTTATCAAGGCCAAAGGAAATTCTAGAGAACTTCATGCTTCCCTCTGCCCACAAGCTTTTTGGAGATGGAATTTTCATTTTCCAACAGGACTTGGCACCTGTCCACACTGCCAAAAGTACCAATAGCTGGTTTAACAACCAGGGTATCACTGTGCTTGATTAGCCAGAAAACTCACCTGACCTTAACCCCAGTGAGAATCTATGGGGTATTGTTAAGATGAGAGACCCCAGAGCCAACAATGCAGATGAGCTGAAGGCTGCTATCATACAACCTGGGCTTCCATAACACCTCTGCAGTGCCACAGGCTGATCCCTACATGTCACATTGTCATTCATGTAAAAGGAGCCCCGACCAATTATTGTGTGCAATTACTGGACATATTTCTCATTTGGCCAACGTTACTGTGTTAAATAATTTTTTACAGTTAGTCTTATATGACTTTGAGAATGAATTGTGGGTTCTCCTTGGCTGTAAGCCATAAACAACATTAGCAGAAAGACTTGAAAAAGTTCACTGCGTTTGTAATGACTCAAATATATGTGTTTCACTTTCAGTTGAATTACAAAAAAACTTTTGATATTCTAATGTATTGAGATGCACTAGTAATTCTCTCTTAGCTGGTAAGTGTAGACTAACTGCCATATATTGCACCCAGTAAGTAGAGAAGAACCTGCTCTTTAACTTACTCTGACTGAGAAACAGCACTTTTATTCTCTTGTGGGGAAACAGCCACCAGATCACCCAAGCCTCCTCCTGCTGAACAGTGCCAGCAGCACCATTTACTATTATGGAGCTGCAGGCACTGCTGCAAATTACAGACCAGGCAACCCCATAGCAGTAAATGGAGCGCTACTAATGCAAGTGAGTTGGCACTCCATCCACAAGGCTGTGGGGGCATGCAGTTGGACTCTCCGCAATCTGACATTTTTCTCCTATCCTGTGAAATAAGTGTCCTTACTGGGACACCCCTTCAAAGAAGATGACATCTGTAACTTAAGAAAAAAACAAAAAAAACAAACACAAACCGCATCTCTGGCTGCCCTGACTGTAATTGAGCCTCATTCGCATATTTATATAACCTGCTTTTTCAAAGCAATGGTGCATCTATTGGATGATTTCATAGTATGATATGTATGGAGACTGGTTAGTGTAAATTTCCAGGCTAAACACTCATCAATCAACTGAGGAGAGAATCCGCCAGCATCTGAACAAATGACAAGAATTAAGCCAAAGTAGGCACTTCAAGCTCTCTGTAGTGGCCATAACTGGCAGTGGCAGAGATAGCCAAGCTTTAGCGACGTGGCTTCACCATTACACAGAACAGAGCTGTTTGGTTGGTGGGCCATCGGGTGTCAGAACTCAACTATCCTAAAAACAATGTATCCTAAGGACAGGTCAGCTATAGCTGGGAAAACCCCTTTAGATTTCATACACACAATAGAAAGTAAAGCCTCAAGGGTTCTGATTCACAATTTCCAAGATTATGAGCAAGACCAATCCATAACTTTGAAAACTGATTGGAATGGAAAAGTTTATTCAAACCAAAGAAAGACAGAAATCACTCTGAGATCACTAATGTCTTCTGTTAAAAATCTGAAACCCACTTGAGCTGCCCACTCTGCCATATGCATGAGGCCTTTAGATGAGGCCATAAGTTACAGAAAAGTGTATTTTTTATGCAGATTTTGTATAGCTTCATAGAGTCTTAGTTACAAGAGAAAGAAGCAACAAATAAATGGATTCAGACTGCTCTATATTGTGCATGTCCACTGCCTTAGACAGAAATGCAAAATGTTCTGCAGCTATAACAGGTCTATTAGCAGCAGAAAAACTGACAGGACTCCATATATAAAGGCTACAGAGAACAGATGCCCAAAAAGACCCTGCTGATATTTCAACTGTTAATGAACGCTCAGTAATGCTTTAACTGAAATCTAGACTAGAAAGATTGCTACCGAGTACTAAGCCACTGACTGCACACAATGAGGCAGTTAAACTAATAAAAACGTGCCAAAATTCCAGCGCAATTTGCAGGAAAAAAAACAAAACAAAACAAAAAACACACACACACACACACACACACACACACACACACAAAGTCAGAGCTGTGGAGTCAGAGGTGTGGAATCAGGACAAATTTTGACTACAGTTGGAAAAAAAAAAAAAAAAGTTACTGACTCCAGGTTCAAAATAAAATTAATGATACTGTACAATTATTGATGCTGTATAGTTAGATGCATAGGTTTGTTGCATACCGAGGGCTGGGATCCCGCTTGTGTCATTTGGGTCTGCCAGGGAGCCCATCCACTAAAACAGAGGTTACCCGCAGACACCTGTGGAGACCCCACAGACTATAATGGAGTCTGTGGGGTGTAAGGTGGGTTTTTGCAGTTTTTATACTGAAACTGGGGTGGAGAAAAATCTTCTGTGCAGAAGAACTCCTAAGCAAGTTTGAACATAGCCTTACTGACACGAACTGAATCACTAGCTTTTTAATAAATTAGGCTATATTCTCACAACAGCGCCCTGACCTCTGCAGTGAAAAAATAATTTTCACGCCGTAGGTAAATCAGATTTCATGGAGCCCTTACAGACATGGTCTTTTGAGGATGCTGCCAGTCAGCCTTTTGTGAAAGTCAGAATTGGACTAAAAAAAAAAAAAAAAAAAAAAAAAAATGGAAGTCTGAATTGGAAAAATGGAAGAGTCAGCGAATTGGCCTACCAACTCTACAGCGCTGCATACATATTTTACGCCTCATTTTAATATGTAAACTTTGGGCACATTTTATGGTCTGAAACCAAGCCACCTAATAAGAGGAGTAAAGATCGACTAGACAGTAAAAATATGACCGATTTTCAAACCACGAGACACGCCGATAAATCACGGTTAGTTTATGATGGCTTTTTTTTGTATTTGCACTGTCTAAAAGACCGTATTAGTTTATCTGAACACATGCCAGAAATGAATCCAGCAGGTAGTAGTAAAATTCTTTACATCTCTGATTTGTCAGAGTCTCTGGCTGTGGATAGGGAAAGGATCGGCCCTCGAGTATACTTCCCAATGCTCCAAAAGTCAGTAGCACTGACGGAAACAGCCGAGAAGCTGCTACATTCATCTGAAGTTGTAAAGTCACATTCACAAAGGCGACCAACAGTTATCAGATCAAAAACAAAAATGCACCTTTCACTCCCATAACATCTCTGAATTTTGAATGCAACGTTTTGTACATTTTCAGTTACATATTTTTTTTTACTGGTTACATTTCTGAATCGCGACAACATATTGTACATATAATTTGTAGACATGAAGTTGACGGTGCTGCTACTTCTAGACAGCAAGCACAGACTGCATCCTATTCCCTTGTGCCTGGATAATGGGTGCGGTTGCAAGGATTTCCTTCTCTCTATCATCAGCAAGGAATGAAATCCTGAGAACAATGACTATGTTGTTGCTATGGCGACCGCAGGTACTCGTTCTCCCTTTAGTACAAGAAACCACTAGAAAATCCTGCCCACCTGATGGGTTTTCCCACAAATCCGGCTCCCTGACCATACAACATAACATAGTATTTTACTTTTGCCCGTTATAAGTCAGACACAGAGGGATACAATTATTGTGTTAAGGAAAGGTTTTCCCGTCGACTTATCATTGAGAAAACATTTTGATAGCGCACAATTATATGTAGAAATTGCTACCTCGAGAAAGAGGGGAGAGTCTGTATGCAGAGAACATGGAGAATGGCAAAAACAAATCACTCAAGGGACTATAAAATAATTACTAATGCATTAATGTGTTCAGATATCAGAAACAAACAAGAAAAAGGAAACCTGGTATATTCATACAAGTACAATACTATTGTAGGATTTGCGTCGCACTAGGAATATTCGCATGTATTCACTCACTCGTACATTCTTTAACAAGTCTATTTAAAATTACAAGTGACAATGCTTGTACAATGTAAACATAGTACGTTGATATAACGTTGCTGCCCACAGTCCCTTTCCTTAGTCCCAAATGTAATACAAGACCGGTACCACTATCTATACTTAGGGTCCCTAATATATTGCTATGGCAGAGTCAAACAGGAAAGGTATGCTGCAGGTACCTATGACAGGATACGGCCAAATAGTTATTCATGTGTACTACAAGTATTTGCAAACTAGGCACGTCAGGAGAGGAGAAAAGTCACATCATATCATCACAAACTTTTCCGTTTATCCCTAGCGTCTTTTTGTCAAATTTATTTCTGCTAATCACAGGTATGTGGGATGGGATATGTACTAGTTTTAAACAACCACAGCACACCTGAAACATGCACTTTCTACACAGATCCCATACATCACCACATTATTGATGTGACGTGTACCCAACACTGTACTACAAAGACACAAAACCACCAGATTTTTAGTAAAAATTGCCAGGAATCTCAAAGGTGAAAGGAGAACATAGCTAAGGGTAGGTTCACAGCTCTTATCGGTCATAGGATCAGAGCAACAGACATTAAGTGACTTCTGCTGATCGAGCACCCCGATATTTATTATTTAAAACACACAATGATGAAAGCTTATATAATTTTATTTATACACGTTACAGTCAATGGGAACGGATGCAGATGGAACAGCAGTCTACCACCGTTAATGTCTGCTACTCTCATCCTAGGATGGACAAGAGCAACACTTGTTCTTAGCGGTAGTGTGAACACACCGTGCAAAGAGACTACAAGGAGGGACACATATCATATCTGCTACAAGATATTAATTGAGCAGAACCAAAGAAGCCATTGGTGAGACATTCACCCCAGTGGAAAGATCAAGGTGCAAGAACGAATTTGTGAGCTCAAGAAAGGACTGGGCTTTTGCCACTTTCCTCTCTAGTGCGGAAGGAAGACTAAATACCTTTTTTTTTCTTCTCCCGTTTATGCTTTAGTTGTTCTGGTACAGCTCTTAGTCTGGCTAGAGCCTGCGCTCGGTGGTTCATAAAATTAACACCAGGATATGGAAGGGGGCCTGAGGAGAGACATTTTGCACATGCATGGGAACTCACACAATGGATACAAAATAAAGGAAAAATGAAAAAAAATAATTAAATAAAAAAAAAAAAATGGATAAGCAATGACAGCAGAATTCTTGACTTGTAATTCCATGGATTAATGCACTCTATGAACTATTATAATTCTGGGACTATTTACGTGTTGATCCTTTGATATATTTTAATTTGGCTTATCCAATCCTAAAATGTACACATTTTTAAGTCAAAGACTAGTAATATAAAAAAGTACCAAGATGAATGATAAAAAAAAACAAATAAATAGGACAAGGCAGGGAAGAGAGAAAGGAGCGAGTTGTAGAAACCCAGTCCTAGAGCAAGTTAATTACAGAAAGTCTGTATTTATGCACCAAAAAGGTCCACTATGGTTAATGCCACAGCTGCCATTAAAAATATACAATAAAAGACATGAACAAGGTCCCTCCACCAGAAGCTATCCTGTTTAGGACAATCTCCATAATTCCCTGCATCAGCATTGATTTCTCAAAATGTGCCCTGGGTTTGGTTTGAGTAAAGCGAGTGGACTGTGTGGATTTAGTCCACATATTGCATCTTTATCAAAGTTAAAATCAGAAGTGCATGAAATAAAAATATGGATGCAAAATTTAGATGCCTAAATGCCTAAAGCCATACACATTAGACTTTCACTGGCCAACATGGCAGATATTGCAATTTTAGCTGCCTATCAGTTGAAAATGTGGTTGCTAAAAATGAGTGTGTTTGGCATAATCTTTTATCAAAGAGAAGAAAGCTTAAAAAACATCCTTTCACCTCTTCTTAGCACATGTTAATAAGGGCAGCCCCAGTAATTTTAGCACAGTTGGAATTTGGTCTCTACCTGCTACGGTTCCCAAGCAATCAATGCTGTTAAGTTTTTACGACAAATTTGCAAATAGGTTCTGTACTGTCAGGTGGCCAGTGGCAGGCAGGAGCAAAAAAAGGATCAGGATTCAGAGCTCAAACCAGACAAAGATTCATCAGTATCAGAGCCCGCGCCTGCGTGACACAGCCCACCTGACAGCATAGAGCATAAAAACTAACAGCACTTCTTGCTCAGGACTGGTGGAGGCTAGAGAAAATATTCCAACTGTGCCAAGATCAATGGAATGGCACCTACTAAATGATGTAGAGTTGGACTGGGCAGAGGTGGTGAAGGGTCTCTTTAAACCTGCAATCAATCACAATAGAAATGGAGTCTGTTCCAGGTACCATGTTATAAAGCAGGGGGAGTTAAGCAGATTGATTTATAATTTTGTGGGAAAATATTCATTACAATCTACCATTTATTTCTCCATTCTTTCTATGCTTGGAGAGTCCAGTGGGCAGCCCTAACAGTGGTTATGCCTAAAGAGACGCTGGTAAGTGTTAGGACCGCCCACTGGACTCAATTTCTTTTTAAGCATAGACAGAACAATGAAATAAGTGACAGGTTATCCTGAATCTTTTTCCAACACCTACATACATCAATTTGCTCAATTCCTCTTGCTCTATAACATGATGCAGATTCCAAAGTATTTTCGTGGTGACAGTTTTCCTTTAAATGGTATGGTCACAATTTAAGCTGGCTATGTATGGCAAATAACTATGACATGAATGGGATCATCCTTACAAACAATCTCACCATTAACAAAGAAACTGTTCGATCAACGGGCCGGTCAATCCCCCTCCCCCCCCCAAAAAAAAAAAATAAATAAATAAAAATTAAAAAGTAATACTACGTGTCGGCACATAAACTGGCTGATGACTGGCCAGCATATCACGCCAAACACCGGTTGACAATTTTAACATGGCCAGATTTTTGGCAGGTAAGAGTCCATCATTGCATACAGTAGTTTGAAACACCAGCTACAATCTACCATTTCAGCAGATGAAGGTCTATTGTGCGCGGCTATCTTAAACAGGGATCCCATTCTGTGTCTACTATATGTCTGCAGTAAGGATACATCTGAACAGGACCCTGAGAAAAGCCACTGGTCTGCTTCGTAAGAGGCATTCAGTGGTGTAGTGACCCAAACATATATAATAGTGATAAGGGAGCCCTTAACTCCAAGTTTCTATATACAAAATTATTAACCCCAGCAGAAAGTGCACTTTTCATCTGACAGGTCTGCATACTCAATTCTTTCACAAGAGATTACAGATACTTGTATACTGATCACAAGCAGTTCATAAATCTGTATCAATAGGGTTACCTAAGAAAACAATTCAAGCATAAATTTATTATGCTGGATATATTTACCAGAGACTGAATATGAATAGAATGTAAGATAGAAGCACTTACATTATAAGACTTCATGACACTATTTTTAGATATTATCTAATATGACTATTTCTTACTTAAGAAATAAATTTTCATTATGACCTCAGTTATTAATAAGATGATTTTTTTTTTTTTTCAAGAAGCACTCCAATTTCGTATGGCCCCACTGGTTCTATAGTAGTGGTTCAGTTTTATAAGTAGCAAAATATATTTTATATATTTATATTTATTAAGGGGTAATATACTATAATAGCATGGTTATAGAAGGTTCAGCAATTTTATATACAGAGGTAATAATCCCCAAATACTCCCGAACTTGTATTATGATATGCTGAAAAAAAACAATAATCCATTGCTTACAGTATTACATACAGTTACCCAAACAGCTCAATGCAAATACTTGGCAACAATTACCATGTCTCAGGATAACCGCCATACCTAAATTCCCATTTGGTTTATTATTTCCTAAAATAAAAATAAAACAAAATGTAAAAGCAAAATAAAAATTCTGTGCAAATGAAGCAAAAAAAAAAAAAAAAAGTTGAATATATTCATCTTCTTGCTTGCATGAGAGTATTAAAGATAAAAAAATCTTTCAGATTTTATTCTTTTTTACCTTGAGTTTACATTGCTTTATCAAATTTACAGATAAGTTTACCTCTCCCTTCATCTATCCTATGTCTCCGGTTAACTCTTTGCCTTTTATCTTCTTGTCTTAATTGAAGGTGCTCATCGATGTTAACACCTGGCACAGGCACAGCTGAAACAATGGAAGATAGAAGAATCATATATGTAGCACACGTTGATAATCTGTTCAGTTAATTAAGGCCATGGTTAGCTGACCACTTTAGAAGCAGCCTTCCTGAATTTTTGAATCACTCAACAACCACTAACAGGTTTGATGGCCCAAAAAGAAAGCTATCATAGCTATGATTAAGGGACACTCCGTCCCGAAACGCATTAGGGTTTAACTCACTTTTTGTGTTTTTCATTTTCCTAACCTTCACTTTTTGTATGAGCTGCATTTGTATTTTATATTCATGAAGAATTAAAGGTTAAAGGGGATGTCCCATCACAAGGATCCTATCTATACTGCTAGTTTATGTGGATTTAAGACTTTTCCTAAATGCATTGCTTTATCAAAACTGCTTTGTTTGGCAGCTATCTTAATTTATTCACTTCATTGTTTATACTCCGTTTCTATGGCTCTTGGGATTATCTGCTCGTTTGTCAAGTGATGTAGCTGCCTGCTCTCAGGGGGAGAGGGAGGGGCTGGGAGCAGCTCTGAGCTGTTTGTGTCTTTAAGTAGCGGAGCTTCTCAGATAGGGGAGGTGAGAGCTGCGGGATTTCTGAGCTCTTATCAGTCGGTTTAATTGAATTTGGCTGATAAGGGCTGAGATAGGGAGTCCGTTACCTCTGTATGTAATGCAAACTGA
Source organism: Leptodactylus fuscus (assembly GCF_031893055.1). Classification (NCBI taxonomy): domain Eukaryota; kingdom Metazoa; phylum Chordata; class Amphibia; order Anura; family Leptodactylidae; genus Leptodactylus; species Leptodactylus fuscus. The sequence continues at coordinate 198,391,231 of NC_134266.1, read as the reverse complement.
CTCAAATCCAGCTCTGCTACATCAGCTTCACACTGTGGTAATTCATTTACAACCAATCCCGTGCAAGTGAAACCCCGCCCACCTATGTGCCGAGAAAAGCTGGAAGTGAAGAGAGCAAAACAGCCTGCAGGTTAGTGAACAAGCGTCATGGGAATACCCCTTTAAATTTTAGGAAAATCCAGTGAGATGCAGACTTCTCTCTATCTACATTGTACACATTAAGCACTTCTCAAGTCAGGAAGCATAGTCATGCACTGTGAAGATTTTCGTCTGGAACGGCGACCTATAGTCAATCTACTTTTGTTGTGTCTACTATCAATATACTGTTATCTAAAGCATGTAGTCCATTACCTGCCATAAGGCAATTTGCAGTTGTAAGATGTACAACTGCAACCCTGTTGTCACAAGTATAAGCATCCTCAATATACAGAGGTATTGCCAATGCACCCAGAAACCTATCAAATTGTACATATGCTCAGTCAGCACCTACGAAGCCACTGGTTGGCATGGAGAAGAGCAATATCAATCATGGCAGATGCCCAATCTCCCTAAAGGGAAACTACTTTTATACCTGCCGTTTCCCACTACTCATGAGAACCCCAAAATGAAAACAGTGGCAGGTTGGCAGGTCCACAGAAATTTAATAGCGTGGTTGTACAGAGCTAGTCAAGTGCTGTATTCCGCTATCTTTGGCAGTACATCGAGTACTCAACCTGCCCCTCAATAGAGACAGGAGAATGGGACACCAATTCTCGTGATCGATGAGTGTCCCAGCAACCGGACCCCCACAGATTAGCAAGTTACCCAATATTCTGTTGATAGAGGGTAATTTGAAAAAAAATCAGAATACCCCTATATCTTAAGGAAACAGAGGACGATGTTTTCTTAAATAATATTTTCCAGTTAATGAAATGTTGACTATAAAACTGAAACATAGCTTATTTAACATGATAACGCTAAAGAACTAACATTAAAGGGGTTGTCCAGACCCCCCGCAAAAAATGTCATACTGATTATCTATTCATATAGGTCATCAGTAAGTGGATTGTGTGGGTGCGACATCCGGACCCCACACAAATCAGCTGTTCCAGCAGCCTCTAGAAGTTACAGTACTCAGCAGTAGACAGGGAGCATGTGCAGGCTCTCCTATTCAAGTAATAAGAGTGGCACAGCAGCCCCATCCACTGTATAGCAGTGGTTGCAGGGAAGTGCACTGCCGCTCTTATTACCTGAAGAGGAGAGCCTGCATATGCTCTCTCGTCCACCCACTGCAACAACAGCTGATTTGTACAGGGTTTAGGTGTCAGAACAGGACAGTTCTGGGAGCTGTAAAAAATTGGATGGGGCTCATTAAAACACCATACAAAAGTGGGCAATTCTTGAGCAATTTGGAGGCATTTCTAGTTGGTCCCAGGCTTCGGGCTTAAATGTTATAAAGTATCTAAGACAACGAAACAAGGTATGGCTTGTTAAATAAAAATTAAAATGAAATTTCACACCTTTACCTAGGAGGAGATCCAAGGGAATCATCTCTTTCACTGCATCTAGGATCCCTCTTTGTCGTGCATCATGGCCATCCAGTTCTCTAGCACATGCCTTGCAGCATCCACAAACTGCACAGCCAGACTCTCCAGAGCCACAACCACAAACTCTAAATAAAATAATTCAAAGACCACAATTAATTGTAAAATAATGTGATATCTTCAATTTAGTTAAACATGACATTTTGATCACATACCCGCCTGGAACACGGTCTGGTCTTCCACTGCTTACACAACTGGCACCATATCCAGTACAGTCTCCACACACTGTACAAACCATACAATGCTCCAACTTCCACTTGTGCATTCGCGGTGGGCACATAACAGATTTATCATCTTTCTCATCTAGCTCTTCCTCAAGGTCTTCATCCATCGCAGTGGCCATATTTTCAACGCCAAAGCCTATTCACAAATACAATGGTGAAAGATTAAGCAAAGTGCGTCACAGGAAAGTCCATATCAAACCCCTCAGTGAAATATAGGGCACATCTAAAAATTATGATAATACTCAGCATAATGTCTCCTACAATGCAAATTGGCTGGTTTGATATCAAATTTCTTGGCAACAGGGTCCCTTTAATGCCAAAAAGATGTAAAACACAAGTCTACAAGTGTCATATGAATAAATGTACAAAATGTTGAGGATGTTGAAAAAAGCTCACACTCTCTTTGGAGCAACTGAGTGTCAAATATTAGAGGTCCCAAATTTAGGGTGCAATCTATGCCATGAAATTGGCAAACTCAATTAAGTGAATGAAGGTCAAATATAAATCTTAGGAAACTAAAGCAGTTGCATAACAGGAGCAGAAAAGAGTTCAATAAAAAGGCAGTAGTATGCACTATATTAGGCCAAGGGACACACTGGTCAAATGTACTGGGGGCTAACCCTCAGCAGTTTATAGACTCAACATAGTGGATGGTATTTAAAAGGGAATCTATTATTCCCCTAAGCATATTGAACGGTCACCACTGAATTACAAAACACATTACAGTGGAAAATAACATACCTTTGTTATTTATGTCACACTTGTAGATTTGGAGAAAAAACTATTTTGAAGTGTTCTGTAAATGTAGCTTTGGTGCACTGGGGGTGGGTCTCCAGCTCCATGGAGCATAGGTAAACCCCTATCATTGCATGGAGCTGCACAGGCAGGAGATAAGTTGATCCTCCCACTGCTATGACGTTACCCATCCTACTTGTACAGAATGCACCATGCTCCCAGGGCTGCTCTACTGCTAAACCTATCCCTAGTACAAGGGCCATTTATAACAGTGTGTTCTGTGAATGGACTCTTCACAAAGCTAAAAACTTATTCATTGCATGTAAATTTGACTGGTAAAGCCTGGCGAGAAATAAAACAAAAACACACACAAGCCCTTTACCTTTACCACCCTGGCTTAAAGCTCCAGTGTCTCTTCCACATTGTCCTTTATTATTTACTCCAAATGTCCAAACTTCACCTTTCTTGGACAGAACACATGTATGGGCTTTCCCCATTGCTGCTTGAGTAACAAAGTGTCCTTTTAGGTCAGTGACCAAATCTGTATGGAAAATAAATAAAATAAATAAGCTTAATTAATTTCCAACTCTGTTTTGAAACAATTTCCATATAATGGTATCCTTTTAAATATTCCTTCCTAAACTAAAAACCACATAAAACTGAATGTCAGTTTTACATAATCAGATAGCCTTTCCCAAAATTTGTGATGTGATGATTACTACTGTACGTGTGTATAAACAATCAGACTAAATTTCATATCATCCCATCGGTAACCTTCACCTGCACTTGAGGAAGAGGAGACAACGGTCACATGTAATAAGGCCATTTAGAATCTAGCAATAAGAGGGCAGGGCTTAGAAGAAAGTTGAAGATGTTTCAAAGTACGCCTAAACTGCAACAAAATTCTGGTATATATTTTTGTAAGTAATTCAAGGAAGAGAGTATATGAATTTATGCTGGACTAAAGCTGAACCACATTTATCATCCAGCAGCTGTCACTGTAAAAAAAAAAAAATAATCTGGTGCATATTAGAGTGTATTTAAGTTAGTACTAACAGTTATCAGGATAAGAACACTACCGCATGCACGTGGCAGCTAATAGTGCTGGGACCACTAATCGATGGATTGGGGACGATATCTTGAGACTTAAACCACCAATCATCGACCCAATACCATTTAGTCTTGCATGATAAAGCAGTACGGTGTGTACAAAGAGGCAGTGGTACATCTCACTTCCCATGTGATCAGTTGATTATACACTCACCGGCCACTTTATTAGGTACACCATGCTAGTAACGGGTTGGACCCCCTTTTGCCTTCAGAACTGCCTCAATTCTTCGTGGCATAGATTCAACAAGGTGCTGGAAGCATTCCTCAGAGATTTTGGTCCATACTGACATGATGGCATCACACAGTTGCCGCAGATTTGTCGGCTGCACATCCATGATGCGAATCTCCCGTTCCACCACATCCCAAAGATGCTCTATTGGATTGAGATCTGGTGACTGTGGAGGCCATTGGAGTACAGTGAACTCATTGTCATGTTCAAGAAACCAGTCTGAGATGATTCCAGCTTTATGACATGGCATTGCATTATCCTGCTGAAAGTAGCCATCAGATGTTGGGTACATTGTGGTCATAAAGGGATGGACATGGTCAGCAACAATACTCAGGTAGGCTTTGGCGTTGCAACGATGCTCAATTGGTACCAAGGGGCCCAAAGAGTGCCAAGAAAATATTCCCCGCACCATGACACCACCACCACCACCAGCCTGAACCGTTGATACAAGGCAGGATGGATCCATGCTTTCATGTTGTTGACGCCAAATTCTGACCCTACCATCCGAATGTCGCAGCAGAAATCGAGACTCATCAGACCAGGCAACGTTTTTCCAATCTTCAATTGTCCAATTTCGATGAGCTTGTGCAAATTGTAGCCTCAGTTTCCTGTTCTTAGCTGAAAGGAGTGGCACCCGGTGTGGTCTTCTGCTGCTGTAGCCCATCTGCCTCAAAGTTCAACGTACTGTGCGTTCAGAGATGCTCTTCTGGCTACCTTGGTTGTAACAGGTGGCTATTTGAGTCACTGTTGCCTTTCTATCAGCTCGAACCAGTCTGGCCATTCTCCTCTGACCTCTGGCATCAACAACGCATTTCCGCCCACAGAACTGCCGCTCACTGGATGTTTTTTCTTTTTCGGACCATTCTCTGTAAACCCTAGAGATGGTTGTGCGTGAAAATCCCAGTAGATCAGCAGTTTCTGAAATACTCAGACCAGCCCTTCTGGCACCAACAACCATGCCACGTTCAAAGGCACTCAAATCACCTTTCTTCCCCATACTGATGCTCGGTTTGAACTGCAGGAGATTGTCTTGTCCATGTCTACATGCCTAAATGCACTGAGTTGCCGCCATGTGATTGGCTGATTAGAAATTAAGTGTTAACGAGCAGTTGGACAGGTGTACCTAATAAAGTGGCCGGTGAGTGTATAAACTTTCAGAGTACTAGATTTCTGAAAAATCACTACCCATCACCTGTGGGAATCCGAAGGTGAAAGAAACTACAAGAGGCATTTCATTATTCTAAATGTAAACAGCCATGCTGCAGGGCCGTCACATTGCATTTTTGTCACTTACTTGAGCTGTCAGAATAGATGGCATCTTTTCCAAACATGTACAGTTCACCATCCTTTGTAATGACAGAACTGCTCCCATTATTGCATGCTGTGCTAACAACAAACTTCCCTTCCATTTTGATCATTTTTTTTGGCTTGTATGGTTTTGACTGTCTTCTGCTCTTGGCTGTAGAAAGTAAAGAATAACCAAAATGTAGTTTAGCATTTAATTTTATTCACAATTCTTGCAAGAAAAGGTCTTAAAAGGAGAGGTTTGCTTTCCTAGAGAAATATAGTGGAAAGTCTCTTCTTTTTAATTCTTCCCTTTCACTGTACCACCCATAAACAGTCAACCCTCTTGATTTGTTTGATTGTTCATTTTTGACCTAGGGAAAAGAGGGCGACTTGAATATTTTATTTTTTTGGTGTTGCTGTCTATGGTGAAAACATCACATACACAGTGAAACCTCCGAGATGACTCAAAAATGCACTAAAAAGGGTCTTCTCAGGGAAGGGTCTTCACTGAGAAGATGGATAATATTGAAAACTGAAAATTTATCACAGAAGATATGGTCTGGATAAGGGGGGTTCATCTTAAAGAGGTGGTGTTTTGGAGAGGTTTCACCATAAATACTGAGGCTTGACACAGGAAAGCTTCAATCATTATCTCAGTGTAACAGGCCAGGGAGCCTTCACAGTCCGTACACAGCTCACACTGGAGCAGTTAACGGATAGTGGAAAAGGGCAGGCGATTGGGGGATCAAGCAGGTTACAGAGTCAATGTCCACAATCAGAGGAGACTGAGGACACCACCAGGTTTTAGCAGTATACTACAACAAAGACCCAGCGGTTACGGCGCCCACTTTGCTTCTGAGCAGGTGCCATATTTACAGTGCTGACATATGCCACACTATTGCGGCAAATGCCAGCAAGGGGTTAAAGACTAAGCAGCTCAGCCCGTCACAAGTTAAAAAATACTAACTTGATTCTCCATCTTCTCCCTTACTAGCTGTTCCTGTGAAAAACACACTTCCATCTTCAGCAGTGAGTAACGCATGGGATCCATCATGACCAACTGAGAACTGGACAATCTTTGGAGATTTTGTTATGGGCAACTCCACCCATTTGCCTGAAGAGGGGCCACCTTGCTTGATTCCAAGGCTCTGATATTTACCAGTGTAATAAACCTAAAAACATTCAATCAGAAAATTAGACCTAGGCACTTCATTTCCATTAAGTATTACAGAGCATTTAAAAATCATAAAAAAAACATTACATTTATTTTTCGACACGCAATAACAGTGCAAAACAGCGAGGAAAAGAAATCCATGTTAAGAAAAGAAATCCTTTAATAGGGATGTGATTCTTAGTTGCTACTTCATTTATAGCATGATGATCTGCCTTGTAATACATCACTTTTCTTGCGGTGTGATTCAGGATAGATGACCTTTGTGATCAGTATCCTATTACGACAGTGCTTGGAAAAGATTATTTATCCTTAAGGGGACTAGCATATCTTAATCCTGTAATTAAAAAAAGTATTCTGGCAATAAGTAGTAACTACTAGATCGTGTAGGGTCCCTGATATCATTGATCAGGAGACAGAACGCTTGTTTGAACAGCGCTGCAAGTCAGATTTCCTCAATTCACTGTCTACCCGACTGCAGGCTACGGCAAAGTTCTGTAGTTGGCTATCCCAATTTTACTGCTTTTTGGAACACTTTTTTTTCCCTTTTATTTAAAAGGCAATTTAAAAACGGAAACCAATGATAAAAATATTTCACACAATGGAGATCTACCTTTCCACTAGAAGTTTTCATTAGTGCAAACTCTCGTCCTGCTCCAAGGACAGCCAATTCTTCATCAAAGCCAGTACCTAATACAGATAGTAAACCAATTACGTGCATTAGTAAATAAATTCTGTAAATCAGAATATATAGAAGGCAATCTACAACAAAAACAAAGGTGCCTGAGGACAATGACTTTGTGCCCTATGACAGCAAGAGAACAACTCTGGAATGTCATTGGTTCCTGAACATTACACAAATGACTATCGTTTTCCATAGGAACAGTGTTACATTTCAGGTTTCCTGCAGCAAAGTGTGGTCAGAGACTCTCCAAGACAATAGCTGACTGGGTGTCCCAGCAACAAGACCCCTTGGGATCAGCTAGTCACAGGGGGAGCCTGTGCCATTGCAGGAAATTGATGACTTTCTTACATTTCATTCCTATCAGAAAATAATATTTAAGAACTACATTAAGACAGCATCGCAACCATTGTCTGAAGGGACATTCTGCAGAGACTTACTTATGATGTGCAAATCTTTCTCCAAATCAAACAATGAGATGCCACAAGCGTGCAAACACTTCCGAGCCAGTTTAAGCTGTAATTCTTGCTGTAACACCGGCTCTGTGCTAGTTGCAAATATTCGAACAACAAACCCATCCTAGAGAAAGTAATGAAATAATAAATGATCAGAGTCATAACTGAGGTCTTTAGTTCATGGTCTTATTTTATTATTGGATTTGCTGCTCACTTGTACAACATATGCCAAGATGACGATCGCCACTTTAGTGACTTTGTAAACTATCCTGGTCAGATATCAAGAAAGGGGCATGAGGAGGACGTGCTCTTTGCAGAGTAAAATTATGCAGTGTTTGAATTCACCCTTAAAGGTGTATTCCCACAACAATCATATTTCTTATAAAAGTTACAAAATCCTATTAAAAGCAACTAGCAAAAGTGTATAAGTCACTAGAAAAAGCCCAATGAAATCCCCCTACTCCTACCACTGTAGTCAACAGATACAATCTGTAGTCCATCTTCTTTCAGGATAAACACATTTTCTTTCACTTTACTATAGCTGCTTATTAGATCAGGGCTACATAACCACGTATGTGCCATCCTAACAGACGGAGCACGCATTGCAGTGCATGAATGATTTGTTAGGAGAAATAGCATACCGTCCCAAGTTCAGCGTGACAGCTTCAGAGTCCTGTCCCGTTGACTCAGTCAGCGGTAGGTATGTCCAGTAACTCCGTACACAGATGAATTGCCTACAGTGATGAAGCAAGAGCAGTCCGGGAACAGCTCCTGCCTCGCCACTATGCCCCATGTGCTCTGGCCCAGAGTGCAGTAGGCGCAATGTCATGACGTCACTTACATCACGCCTGCAGCTCCCTGAACACTTTGGGAGAAGAGTATTCTATAGAGCAACATGGGAGCAATGGTGAGTATTTGTTTTTATTATATTAAACTTTGAGGGCAAATGGAGGAGGAACATTAAACTAGTGGCAAGTAAAGAGGGGACATTAAACTGGTGGAAGATGAAGAGGGACATTTTAAACAGTTTAAACTGGAGCACCAGGAGAGGGACTTCATACTGTGGGGCAGTTGGAGGGAAACATTACAATGTGGGGGCAATATAATGTTAAGGTGACTGTAGGAGCATTATACAGTGTGGGGGCGCAAAAAGATTAATGAGAATGGGCAGAGTCAACATAGAAGTGAGTGGAGCTAAATTTGCCATAGCGTCCGCAAAGTCAGTCCCTCTCTTTATCCTTTGAAAGTTGGGAGGTATGTAATGGCCAGTGCAGCAGTTAGAAAACACAAGGAGCAAGGTATATCTGGGAGGTGTTTTTTCTACTAAGCAGTCACATGCTCCTTATTAAGGACCACCCACTCTTGCCATTGAAAGCTGAAAATGTGACAATGCTATTGGAGTGCAGATCTTGAAAAAACAATGCACAGGAGGTGGGTAAAGTCACAGGTTAAAGTGCAGATGCTTTATCTGCATGGCTGTTCAGGTTTTTAACATAAAAAAACCCACCATCAAAACTAAAGGCCCGACTGCACGGAAACATGGATTTAACAGAAGGAAAACGTTAGGAGTATCCTTTATATTTTCCATTCCTTTTCAAGCCACTCACAATTTTGGCTCAAAAAGGTGCAAAAATCAGCAATAAAACTCTGCGTCACTGAAATGTGTGCTTTGGCCTTAACATTCATTAACTAGAAATACAGACTTTAGTAAAGTCACTGTTTTTATATAGAAAGGTTTCAAAGTAGGCAAATCCTTACATCTTTAGAAGCAGCAATCTGGTTGACAAATTCTCCATCAGTAAAGAGGATGTTCTGTCCGTCAGCATTACAATCTAAATCAAATAGAAATAAGTACATGTCATTGATATTATCAAAGTATGTCTGGTTAAGAGGTACACAGGGAGACTGTCAAACACTCATGTTATAAGTCAACACAGCAACTCGACAGACAGAATAGAGCAAACAAATTCACAGCTGCTTTATCTAAAGCCCCAGGACAATATAGAGATCAGTGTTTCATATAGTCTACAGCAGTGATTCTCAACCTGCAGGGCAAATATTGTAATACCCCCAGGGGTAAGTGGCGTGTTTGAGAAGAACACTGCTCCCCTGCTCAAAGATGATCACCCTTACTTTAATTTTGGCCTGTCTTCCTTAGCAGACTATCCTAGCAGGTTAGAAACACAGAGCTTCTAGCAGTACGAAGAGAGATGTTCATTGGCATTATGGGCAGCGTCAGGAGCGAGCGGAGAGCTCACTGTTATTGCCATGTCACAGACTTTAGAGCAGACAGGAAGCAGAGTGGTCAGAAATGAATTCAGACCAATGCCTGCTCCATGGACATTAATGTGTATGGCACTGAAAAGGTCCATCACACCTCGTATGGGAGAGTACAGTTTTGGGGGCACTATCATAGCCAACACTCCAAGAACATTCAGAAAGATTGGAGAAGAGGAAAAAAAAGCAAAAACGTGACATCCTGTCAAGACTGTGCCATTTGTGAAGAGGTTAATGCTGAGGCCCGTCATTGGTTGCATAAGTCACCTGCCAAACAAATTACTAAACTCAGCCGGGAAGCCTGTAAACACAAGACCATAACTTATTTTATTTTACTGATTGATCAGCAGCACCATTGAATATTTTAACCCTTTAAGGATGCAGGGTAGTTGTACATTAATGTTCATTGTTTTGTTTTTTTTAATATTTTCCTTCCCAGTTTTCCAAAATTGATAACTTTTTAAATTTGTCAACATAGTTATGTGAGGGCTTATTCATTTGCCACCATTTTGGGGTACATATGTTATGATTAACTTCATTTACGTTTAACGTTTTTGTGGTGCCAGTGTGAAAAAAGAGACCATAATTCTATCATTTATTGCATTTTGTTTTTATGGCATTCACAAATAACATGGCAGCTTTGTCTGGTACAATTACAGCAATACTATAAATATATATATATATAATTTTCAATAATAGTACTGTAAGCAGCCATTTTGTCGTGGCCTGTGGGCATGCGCAGTCTGCTCTGCCCGAGGCCTAGAAGTCTGAAACCTGCGCCAGACGGAGGCAGCACTGACGAAGATGGAGGCGGCACTGGAGAGAGTTCTTTCGCAGCATTGGGCCCGCCCCCAGTGCTGCAAGATAACTCATTTGCATACAGACCCAGGATTCCTATGGAACGGTGACACGGAGAAGACAACAAAAGGAGAAGAATAGCGTTTAAGGCTATTCCAACATGTTACTCGGAAAAAAATGTGTTGCAAAGATAGGATCCCTTTAAAATCCACAAAATAAAGTAACAGCTCTAATTATGATGAATAAGAAGACCATTTGCTTGCCAAAAAAAAAAAAAAAAAAAAAAAAAAAAAATTTACCAAATGTCCAACATTCAATTGGAAAGTAAATGAAAAAGTTCTAGTGTCTACCTGGCACAGTAACTGTTCCGTCCTGTTCCAAAGTTTCAGGGTTAATCCTAATGGCTGTCATACTGTGATTGCTCACATCTCTGTAAAGCAAGTAACCCTATAAAAGAAATTAAAAAAAGTTGTGTATAGTAAAATTGAATACTACTTATGGTACTGAAGCAGCCCTGTTGCTATTCAAATAATAGTTGCAGAGCTGCAGTAAGGCTATGTCCACACAATGGAAAACAGAAAATTCCTCTTAATTTTCAGTCGCCATATTCAGACATGGTCTAGCCATGATGGGCTTTCTACTGCTGATTAGGCCCAAATGAATGGACCTAATCAGCAGGGAGCCTCAAGTCATCAAATCTGCAGCAAGATTGAGCAAGACCTTTTTTTTTTTTTTCTTTTTTTAGTGCCCTGCTGAGATTTCTGCCTCCCATTGAAAACAATGCAGGAAAGATCCTGAGCAGAATCCATCTCCAAACCCGAGGCAAATTCCAACGTGTGAGCGTATCCTAATGCAGAATGCAGCAACATAGCCACTTCCAATCCTGTCCACAGCAGTAGCTTCCAGTACGTGGAAGCAGCCAAATCTGTTGATTAGTGAAGGGTCAAGGCATCAGACACCCACCAATCATATATTGATAACCTATCGTGTGGATAAGTTATCAATGTAAAAATGCTACTGCACCTTGGACAGCCTTTTATAATATAACTCATAAGTGGAAATTCATTTTGCTTGACATATTAGTTTGTCAAGATAATTTATTATCTATACTACATGAATAACCAGAGAAACAAATAAATCAGCACGTTATACCTGAGCATAACCTAACCAAGACTTCTTCTCTCTTCTGCTTTTGATACGGGAAGTAGAATTGTAAATGTGGCCCTTTGAAATAGAAACAAGGTGATCAGTTTAGTCAAGTACAATAAAGAAATTTTACCATGGCGCACCTTTTACGTTTACCCCTTATATACAGTACTCTGAAGTATACATACAAATGGCAAGACTCTTAAATACGTTCTATTTAACACATGCTGAAAATTAAGGAAAACAAAAAAAAAAACACACGGGTCAGAAAAAGATTCAGCCTTGAAAAGATCCATAACATAAAAAATAAGGTTATGATTTGGCTGCAGGATATTATTGATTTTTCTGTCCTTCTAAAGATATATATGTGAAATACATCAAAGTTCCACATACAATTAGAAGGCATTTGCTGAACCAAAGTAACTGGGAGATTCCTTTAAACTTGACTGCATAGAACCAATATAATACATGTATAAAATAACCCATAACCAGTAGGTATAACCTAATTACCTGTCAATAAAAGGGTCTGAATGCAAAACTTATTCGATCTTGGTATGCCCCCCTCCCCATCCCAAGTGTACAAAAAAAAACAAAAAAAAAAAAAAATAACTACAGTTCCCCAAGCAATGCAACACTCTATAAAAGAACAGTCAATGTAACAATCAGCCATCTCATTGCCCCCTATTTCCCAGACTTTCCTGGCAAATACTGTTAAGCTAGGGGGTCATATAAGCATAAATTCACGCATCTGGGTATGCCTTGGCTTCGAATGACAAGTGTTATTTCACATATTTTATAAAATAGCCACACCATTTGCAGCCATGGAATACAAACAAAAGAATTTACAGTTGGCGTAACAACTGTATATAACAAATATAGGGGTAATCCCAGAGATGGGGCCTAGGCATTTGTGATGGATAGATTACATTGGCTATTGCATTGCTGGAAGAGTGTAGTTCTTGGTTTAATTGTTTTTGTGCACTTGGAGATGCAATTGTTTTATCGAGCTTTGATAAAAAGTTCTATATCTTGCCTCTTTTAGCGACAGGGAATGAGATTCACTCCAATAAGTACTACATAAGCACACGTTACTGGTGAGATGCTGTCTTCGCTCACAAGACCATTTAAGTAATATTTTCTATTTACCCTCACTGTCCCACTGTACCCCGAACCAATTTTATAGAGGCCATCTTTGCATAAAAGATAGAGGAAGAAGCCATCGCTTTGAAGGAGGCACTGATCATCGTCATCCACAGGAACATCTTTCAATGACCATTTCTGCATCAAGGCAGCCTTTTTAATTCCATTTGTAAACCAATCCTGTATCTGGATTTTACCCACAAGTACTGCTTGAACACTTCGTTGAAGAGAGTTTAAAATAATTGGCACCTAGCAAAAAAAATAAATACAGATCAAACCTGGATACTAAATACATGAACATACAAAACACAATTTACACATTTTATGCTCCGTCACTACAGACAGTATTCCAACCTGCGAGCGAAATGTAACATAGCTGAACTATGCTCTGACCAGTATGAGGTTAAAGATCTTCAGGCCGATTTACTAATCCAGAGTAATATATAGACACCATAAACTTAGACCAGTCAGTCAGAAGATGCCCCAAATTTATCACAATGACTCATGCTGGATCATCAATTTGGTATATCTTGCTAGACATGTCACTTTTGTCTGGCTTTCTCAAAAACATTTTTTTACACCAATACTTCATTGCAATTCGGCTCATTTTAAGCCATGCTCTTTACCTACTGACCAGAAAGTTTCTAAAGCACATACATGTGGTGATGTAGCTCAATTTTTGGCCAAGACAAGTTAGAATTCTTGAGTAAATAAAATTAAATTAAAATGTAGTTCTAAGTTCTTTGCCCTACTCACTAAGCTTATCACTTTTTACAAGAACCACCATTGAATGCTCTGCATTCCCTTGAACAAAACAGCTTTAGTTAAGAGTGAACCTGTAAATTCCCCAACACAAATGAGTAGGTACCTGAATGGTTTGGCAAGCATGGCTGCCATTGTTGGTAAGTATAGCCGAGATGGCTTGTAGGGTTCTTCCTGTTTCTCCCCATGCAACCACCAGACTGAATAGGCAGGCACAAGAAAGTGCAGTCAGTGACTGTCCAGTGCTATCATTGGCTCCTGTACTCCGAGTTGTGATCTCCAAAATAAGCTGGAGGAGAGATTCTGTGGAAAAGACAAAAGTAGGAATGAAATTATCAGAGATGGCAGGTCGACAGGACAACCATTTAAAACCATACAGAATATTATATTTAGGAATATAATAGGGTCAGTTCACATTAGCGTTCAGGAACTCTGTCCCCATTATGCTCACAATATACAAGCAGGACTTTATGGGATCTGTGGGTAACTGCTTCTTAAGCAGATAGGGTTTCCGGGTTTTTTTCAGTCCCGAATTGGACGCAAAAAACTGAAACCCGAACGCTAGTGTGAACCTAGCATAAGCAAGTCACAAGCTAAAATTACCTGCAACATAATGAAAAGAAAAAAAAAAAAGAAAAAAAATTATGAGATCTTTAATAACTAAAATGTAATATGTCCTGGAAGCTGAAGACTGCCACAACCTACAAGTAATTCAAGTCATCCACCACATATTTCTTACCTAACACCTCTGGGGGTTCAGACTGAAGCCCCTCTGGTTGCTGACCCTGTAGAATATTGAGTAGTGCCTGCAAGCTCCTTAAACACAGTGAGGGGTGAGAAAATCGTGTTTCTTTTATCAACTCAAAAACTTCACATAAACCAATTTCAATAATCTGTAAAAAGAAAACGATAGTTCTTAAATACTCAAATCTGCAGTAGGCAAGTCACTGAATAGCTTGTAACATTTAGAACATTATATACAAGAATACATTAACAGAAATCTAAATTCTCTATATAAAAACACATTTGTATTAACTTTACATGCCTTTGCCATGTCTTTAAAATTAATATTTATGGAATCCATGTGCAAATGTTAAAAAAAAATCACGTTAAATCAAGTTTTATTTTAAAGATTTTTTTTTATTTATTTTTTGAAAAACAAGTTTGCCGTTTTCACACTGGCTACCTCAATAACTTCTTAACAGTCATCCCATCATCATAGGCAGGATTATAATATACTATATTATAACGGTGAAAGATGGGTTGAATAGCTAGTTCTGGGGTAAGAAGAAATCTATCAACTCCAACTTCAAAGTAAAAATATTACACTTAAACCTTTAAAGGAGTTATACCAATATTTATTATCCATAGGGTAGATGATAAATTGCTTAACTTAAGGGTGTGATCCTAAGATCCTCACCAATCCTGAGAACAGGGGTGTTTTGTACTTGTTGCAAATGCAGCTGTGGGTAAAGCAACAACACCACTGACTGAGTCAGATGTGCCCCTGCCCCACACATGCCAATGGACCACCAAAGATAGCTGAAGTACAGAACACGTCATCTCCAGGGCTTCAAGTGAAGTGAATGAGTGAGGACGTATCTGATACCACCAGGGGTTCGGCTGCTTTTCCTGCAGCTGCATTTACAATGGGGAAAAAAACACTACCATTTAAGAATCCGATGAGATGCCAATCAATCAGCAATGTATGGATAATGGCTAAATATTTGTCACACAACCCCTTTAATATATTACCACACTAACGCATGTAACATCAGTAGTAATATATAATATTTTGCCATAGTAAGTTTGATGTAATTTCCATTATACATACACCATTTTTCAAGAAAACTAATATGTATTCTTAGAGTATGGGATTACAGAGGAACGGGAAGTTTGGCAAAACAAACTCCACAGTCCTGGTTGAAGGCAGATAACACATGATCCTCAACTTACAAAAGGCAATGCTCAAGTCACCTCATTCCCCTCCCTGCACGTGTCACTGAGCATTCACAGAAATTCATACAAAATGGTTATTGCCTGAATGGACTGGGTAACATGCTTTAATAGCAAGGCTGACCTGCGTGCTTACCATGCAGGCTGGATACCAGTTAGCAGCGTGTCAGCACGAAGATCTGACAATCGTTACTTACATATGGAAGTTTCACAGCACCATGGAACAACGAACAGGTGTCCAAAGGGACGGTGCCCCAATCATAAGACCGGGCTCACAAGCAGGGATACTGCATATAGAAACTTAGAGGTTTTCCCACGCAAGACATGTATGGCATATCCGCATAAATACCCGACAGATGCGGGTCCCACCCATCTATATAGAATTGAGCCAACCCACATCCTCCATTACATGCTTCTTAGCCAGCCACAACCTCGTTGAGAAGAATTTCAGCTATGGCTAAAGTGTACAGTAACAGAGTGCACAGTTCACTTCTATGACAGTCACAGAGACAGAGTAAAGCTACGCGGTTTCCATTCATCTGACAACAGCTGAAAGTCTTCTCAGCGAGGTTGTATCTGGGTGAGAAGTGTTTCATGGCGGCTTTGGTTGGGTGGTGTTGAGAGGGACCGATTCATTTTAGAAATAAATTTGGGTCAAAGCAGGGACTCCCATCTATCAGATATTTATGGCATACTAGCTTTTACCTGCGACTTCGTCTGCGGTGTTTTGAGAATTGGGCGGACACAGACTTGTGAAAGTAGTTAAAAAATGTTGGTGGGCCAGTAAATGAGATATTGTATATTGTGATTGCAAGGCTCCATAGACGGCAATACACGTGTATTGCCGGCTATGGGAGATTGTGTGCGGTACTATTATCGCGGCTGTCTATAGCCCAGCCGCGATAGTAGGATTTAAAGTGCAGACGTGGGAGCGTGATGTGTTTGTGTCCTTTTATTTTATCCTTAGTTGAACTTGTTTTGAGTGATTGCAAGTCTCCATAGACGGCAATACACGTGTATTGGCGTCTATGGGAGACTGTGTGCGGTACTATTATCGCGGCTGTCTATAGCCCAGCCGCGATAGTAGTCTTGTAAGCACAGACGCGGGAGCTTGCAGTATGCGGGTATATCGAGGTGAGCAGCCAGGAGGCGGCCTGCAACTTTGAAGGCATGGAGGGGGGGGACGAGACTTGTATTGTAAGGCCTCCGGGTGTAGCTGAGAGCCGGTTACTCTTTGGGATGGTGTGGAGGGCCGGCCCGTATGGGCTAGCCGGCGGCCTGTGGGGAGACGCTAGGGCGGAGGAGACAGGAGAAAGAGCAGGCAGCATGGGGGGGGGGGGGGGACACTTGTATTGTAAGGCCTCCAGGTGTAGCAGAGAGGCGGTTACTGTTTGGGGATGGTGTGGAGGGACGGCCCGTATGGGCTAGGCGGCGGGCTGTGGGGAAACGCTAGGGTGGAGGAGACTGGAGAGAGAGCAGGAGCATGTGTGCCTGGAACTTACCGCTGAGCAGGCAAAGCAAGGTAGGGAAGGCAAGTTTGAGGGTCGGGGATGACTGTGGAATGCCGGCATAGACTTGTGGCGCCGCGGGCCAGGCTTTCTGTGCGCTTGACGTGTAGGCAGGAAGTGTGCGTGTGGCCTCCTCAGTGCAGTGTAGTTCGCCTGGGGCTAGGAGTCCTGCTTTTGTGAGTGTCCTGCTAGGAAGCTATGTTGTGTAGTGGGACAAAAAGTAGCCTATGACTCAATCCTAAGGGAAAGCTAGGTTTGTGGAAATTTGCACGCAAATCCGTCCAGGCGTTTTAGCGTGATTGAGGAACAAACATCCAAACTCACAAACATCCAAACACACAAACTTTCACATTTATAATATTAGTAGGATAGGATGTATTTTGTGTATAAGCTCATAAGTTTAAAAAAAAAAAAAAAAAAAAAAGTCTCAGGTCAAAAAACCAAAACGGGCTTCTAATATGAACAGTAATTAACCTTCATAACAAAAAAAAAAAAAAACACAACAACTGGTAAAGCAATGCAGATAGTTTTTCTATAAATATGCATATCAACTTGCAAGAACATGGGGGCATAGCCAGATTTGCCTTTGGACAGCTGTAATACAGAGGATAGTGGGATAATAAGGGGAGACATTGGGCACAGATCCCAGAGGACAGCCACAGCATTTGTAACCGCCTGCAGACAAATCTGGCAAATCAGGCCCCATCCCCGATGCACTTACAGGATGATCTGGATCACCGTAACAGATCAATACAACTAAAACAAGCCTTCCTTAACCATAATCCAAAAACACAGGATGGAACACAGGATACACTTGCCTTTGGAAGCTTAACTGGTGGATCTTTGGATTCCTCCTCTTCATCACTGTCAGACTCACCACTTTGTACTGAATTCTTAGAGGATAACATAAGGGATGTTTCCTTTCTCTGCCACTCCAGGACACAGTGACGAACATTACAATATACATTGAAAGCTGAAGGGTTGCTGTGAAGTTTGAGGTCCGGTATGAAAAGAGCATTTTCCAGGTTGTCAGCCTGTAAAAAAATTAATATAAAAAAAATATATAAAATAATCTACCATAATTACTATTAAAAAATTGAAGAAAACATTCCAATATACTGTACACATGCAAACCTACAAGCGAAACTCATACATATTCATAAGAGCAAATCTTGCAATAGCATTTCTACAACCTGAAAAAGCAAGGGCACGCTTTACAACCTGTCTTGTGTATTTGTACGAAGGAGTCTCAACGCTGAGTATGGTCTGTGAGCAGAGATGGAGAGGTACGTGACCATGTGTGGCAAGTACAGAATGAGCAGCTATAGCATGCTTTTTTCACTAGTGCTGCATGTGCTTCTGCCAGAATCCCCCAATCTGCATGCTTTCCAGTCACTCCTTTATATCAAGTCAAAAATCAGCTCCACATGATGGCAGTGACGGCCAGCGTCTGACATATTCCTTTCAAATCAGGAGCCAATGCTGCGCTGCAATGCCAGTGCTAACTCAGGCCAGTGCCCCAAGTGTCCATCTAGCTCAGTAACTGCTTATTGTCATCCTACGCTTGTATTCTGTAATATAGGGGTCTATAAAACTTCATTTTAGGTGTATTCCCCAGACACATTTATAACAGTTACCATATCTCCCATATAAGTGAATGGAAAAAGGCACACACATGCAGTGATGACATCCTGTGGACACAACACTAATCTTAAGTTTTTGAGGGATATGTGAGTTTTATATAACGGCCTTGATTTCTTATGACATGACCCTTATGCTTCACGCCTGAGAGAGAGTAGGCGTCGTAAACAGAATATGCCATACTCTTGGCAGAAAACTCGGCAGATAATTAATATCTGACTTATGTGCAAACATTAAAAATCCTTGCAATTCTGGTACCCAGCTTTTCATCACATACAAATCACACATGGCATTCCCTGATGTATTCTAAAGGGGAAAAAAATGGAATTGTGTATGACTGCAGAATTATTATACAACACAAATGCATATCACACAATGGGAGACATTTATCAGAACTGCCTCAAAATATATTTAGTGCATCATCTGGCAGGCCATGTGGCTTGTAGCTGGCATACATTTCTGTATCAAATACATCAGAAAACTGGCGTTAAAGGGGTATTCCCATCACGCTTGTTCGGCAGCCTGCAGGCTCTGTGCTCTCTTCACTTCCTGGTTTTCTGGGCACATTGGTGGGCAGGGTTTCACTTGCTCTGTTATGTTTGCAGTGAGTAATGAGGGATTGGTTGTAAATGAATTACCACAGTATGAAGCTGATGTAGAAGCTGATGTAGCAGAGCTGGATTTGAGTCAGTTTGTAATACATACAGAGGTACTGGACTCCCTATCTCAGCCATTATTAGCCAAATTCAATTAAACCGACTGATAAGTGGAAGAGCAGGAGATAAGAGCTCAGAAATCCCGGAGCTCTCACCTCCGCCCTCCCTTATCTGAGGAGCTCCGTTACTTGTCTGTGGCAGAGACATACACAGGTCAGAGCTGCTCCCAGCCACTCAGCTGTTGGTACAGCTGCAGGTTTTTCTTTACCCTCCACCATTCCTGAGCAATCAGTGCAGCCCATTTCAGCACCCAGCATGTTATATATGCTCTCTACTGTCAGGTGGGCAGTCCTGGACTGGAACAGACAACTCAGGACCACCCACCTGACAGTAAAGAACCCAACAAACATATTGGAGGCCGAAACAAACTAAACCAATTTCTCAGAAATGCTAGGGGCTAGAGAAAAAAAAAAAAAAAGTTCCAGCTGTGCCAGAAACCTGGAGAGGAGTCTACTGAAGAATGTATGGAGCTGGAGTTTGTGGAGGTTGTGAAAGGTCCTCTAACATATTTCAATATATATGTACTGAGAAATCAGGACAGTTCCACAATTAATGGAAACATGCCAAGTTTGGCATGCTTCTTAATGCTGAAGGACTACTGTGTTAAAGGGGTTGTCCATAATAAATATTTTATTCATAAGCCCCCCTCCAACTTTCTAAATAAGTTTTCATTTTTCTTGTATTACTGTAATATATGTATGTCACATAACCAACATATATTATATTTTTTGCCATTTCTCTGATATATGATGGTGATCACAATATTACAGCCAAAGGAGGTGGTTATTGAGCAAGTGAGAACTACTAGTCTAAGGATGGCTGCTGAGAGTGTAGTGGGTGGGCTAGCTAGGGAGAAAGGGAGGATAGTGTGAAGGGGAGGGAAATAGACCTTTTTAAAAAATTTCATTTTTTTTCCCCTGGAAAAACCCTTTAAATAAAAGCAACTGAAATCCAATGTCTTAAATGGGTCCTATGTAATATGTTCATCCTTAGCAGCGAAGGCTGCTCTAAATATTTCGCAAAATTATTCTTAAGCTTCGTATTCTTAGCTCAGGAGAGGCGTAATGTGTTGTAATTTCATTTACTAGCAAGTAAGCACTTGTAATGTTGAAAGCTCTCCATTTACACTGGAAATGGCACTGGACTCTAACATGTTATACTGTAGTTTTATGGTTAGCACTAACAAACAAAATACAATCTTATTTTTCTGAAGACAAAAAAAAAAAAAAAAAAAGTCATTTTTGCAGACAGATTCTGCGTCAAAATCCGCCTGCAAAAAACTCAGTGTGAACATACTCCTTGAAAGACACTGCAGCTATTCTATTTTCTTAGGGCACAATGAGTGCCATTAAAAACATTCATATTACCTATATTTTGCAGGTTTATTCCATCAAAGGTTTGTTAGGTTTATGTAGTTTTTGTTGTGTGGTGATAACTCAAACGGTTTAGAACCATGCATATTAAACCAGCTACCCAGAAAAAAAAAGGTTAGGGTCACCTTATTAAAACTGTGGTTTCACCTTGAAATATTACAGTTTTGTCCATATGCAAATTAGCCCATTGGAGCAACAAAAACATTGCATTTGCTCTAAAGTAGTAAGTAGCAATGCACTCATTGCTCCAAAAAGCTTATTTGCATACTGACAAAAATGGCAATCTCTCGGTATTGAAAGCACTGATTCCTAAGGGGAAAATCCGGTTTGATTTAGGTGACCTTAAAGGGGTATTTTCATTAGCATAATCATATCTATATTTGTAGATCATTAAAAGTTAAGCATTTTTGCAAATATAAGTAGTTAAAAATTCTGCAAAGTTTTAAAGATTTTCTCTAACATTCTTAGTGGTGACTTCTGTTCCCTTGATCGGGTTGCCAATGGATACAACCACTAATACAGAAACTTTCTATGGTCTCGGACTTGTCAGGAACCCAGCCATGATTTTCTTATTGTAGCTGGGTTATCGGACAGAGACACTACATGTATGAGAAGATATCCCGGCCACAATAAAGAAATCATGACGGATGTTCTGACTTTAGAAAGGTCCTGCATTCATGGTCGTACCAACTGGCAATCGATCAAGATAACTTGTGACCATAAGATATTTAGAGAAAATCTTTAAAACTCTGCAAAATGTTTAAATTAATTATATTTGCAAAAATATTTAACTTTTAATCATCTACAAATTTAAAAATAATTAGGTTCGTGGGAATATCCCTTTAAACCTCTCTGTATTAAGAATTTCGGTGACAGAACCCTTTAAAAAGAAATGCAAACTATGAAAAATACAAAGATTTTTTTCTCAGTCGCGGCATTCTGAAACCTGTAACTGTTATACTCCCATGTAAGGAGTTGTGTAAGGCATTTTTTCCAGGGTCTCTCTCATTTTTTGTTTTGCGCATTCAGATACAGGGATACCTAAAATACGGTATTTATGTTTTTTGTTTATTTTCTTATGTAGATTATAAAACCCCTACTTTTATTAGCCAGAGCATGTAATAGTACTGAAAGCATTCAATAGGCTTTCCATCTGTCCTAGTAACAGATCGCTACCCCCAAATCATGTTCTGGGAAGTCGATCACATTCAGTACACCAACTACTTGCAGCTATTCTTGGGATGTCTTCGTTACAATTGACTGAAGCATCTAAATGGTTAAATATCTGCATTCTTTCTATGGCACCAACTCAGCATCATGTTTTTAACATCTGTTATACTATTACAGAAGATGGAGGTAGTTAAGTAGATAGTTCCGAAATATATTCCTTATTACATCACGATACCCATATAATTTTTGTAAACCAAACCCCTATCAAAGGGGTTGGCAACCTTTTTTGTTCAGTCTATCAATTTAAATTAAAACGAATGAATGAAATCAATCAATCAAAAACTGAGGTCCTCAGAGTGCCGCACAATAATTGTAAGGCTGACGCCCCCTATACTAAAGTCATATACCACAATTCATAACAGATGTGCCGCTATAAGATGCTTCAGGACACATGCGTTTACTGCTATTTCCTGGGATGCCCCTGTACATTCCCATTAGAAGCAATGAAAGTCCATATGTAGCCCCCAGTTAGTGGTAAATATATATGTCCAGGAGCACCGTATGGCAGTACCCTAATGGTGGTAATACACTATGTATATGGATGTAGCTATATTCTTAAGCCACTGGAATACTTAATTCGATGTAAAGCTACTCTCACATGGTGCAGGTTTTTTCTGTTATAAAAAAAAAAA
Source organism: Leptodactylus fuscus (assembly GCF_031893055.1). Lineage (NCBI taxonomy): Eukaryota > Metazoa > Chordata > Amphibia > Anura > Leptodactylidae > Leptodactylus > Leptodactylus fuscus. The sequence continues at coordinate 198,368,576 of NC_134266.1, read as the reverse complement.
AAAACACGCTTTTTTTTGTACAAAAACACTATTATATAGAATAATGTGCCATAGTGGACTCTTCACACAGTATCTGTTCCATAGCGACCCCTCCACAAAGTATAATATTACACCAAATTTTTGCCACTTATTGCCTATAGTACTGTGGGGTCTGAAGTAGAGTATAATAAGCAGAGGCCCAGGGGAGGTGATAACACATATAAAATAATGTTACACACCTCTTCCGTGTTCCTGAGCGACTCTCTGTTCTCTTTGGCATTTCTGAATGCCTATGCGTAATGATGCTGACGTGACCCCTGAGGCCATATCAGTGGTCTCTTACATCAGGCAGAAGAAAACAGAGCGGTTCCCGAAGTGCAGGGAAGGTGAATTTTTTGTTTTGTTTTGTAATGTTTGATCTCCTCTCCTGGTCATCCGCTTATTATACTCTGGGTTCTGAAGGGTGCCCTCAGTATAATACTAGTAGTTTCGTTTCGGCTGTGTTTGGTCTGAACGAAGCTGCTGGGAAAGGACTCGGGCTACAAAGCCAGGGAAATAAACCTCATGGGCCACTTTTGCTACACGTGCTGGGGAGGGGTTTACCAAACCATGCCAAGGCATATTGGAAAAATAGCACCCAGCAAAAAGTAAACAGGAATTTCAAGCCAGCTTCCAGCTCAAATTCTTCTCCACATTCCAGCACTGCTTGTACTCGCCATTAGCCTCATACAAATGGGCTAAACAGCTGAATAGTTTGTGTGGCAGATTTCCGGCTGAATAAGCCAAGGAATCCAAGGTAAAGTCAAGCAGAACTCTGTTTAATGTCCTGCTTCGTTCTACATCTCCCATTAACCACAATGGTAAGCAGATCCTAAGTGGAATTTGGCACAGATTTTTGAGGAATTCACCTCCAAATCAGCGCTACATTACATTGTATGAGCTTGATGACGTAAGACTTTCATGGAAACCCTATTAATGAAAACTCAAAATATGTGCACTGTTCATATGTGACATATGCCAAACACAGGCATATCTTACTTTAATCATCAAAACTGGGATCATAAATGTATATTAGGGCAATGAAATATTTATGCACTTGGCCAGTTACAGATAGCAAAATGCTGTTCAACGTCTGATATTCAATTTCCAATGCCATATCACCATAGCTAAAAAGGCTCCAAAATTGTGCAGTGCATACATTTTTCATTAAATATCTTGTTTATGAGAATCCCAAAGAGCAGCTATTGTCACTGTGGCAAGATGCAAGTCAGTCCAGTGCCCCGGCAACTCTGCAAACAAACTGGGTATTCGCCTAGATTCACAAGACGTGAAACTTGGTTAGTGTGTTGGCTGGATTTAGCATTCTGAACTTCAATCTAGCAGTATAGTTAACTAGGATTCCCTGCGACATATTGCCCCTTATGTTGAAGTTCAGGCTAGTAACCTTACACAACGCGCATAGTCTGCCAAAAGAAGAGGACATGCGACAATGCATATTTTTGAGTAATATTTCAACCATTTTACAAATAACACAAAAGACTAGAGCTCACATGAATACAACTAAACACTGCAATATTGATAACTATATAACAAATTAACTCTTACCTTGCTTCTTAATTTCCCTTTTGATTTGGTCTTTTGCTTCCTTTTTAGTTTTTTCTTGCTTAGAATCTTCTTATTCCTAAAATAAAGAAGAAAGAAATCAATTAACACAAACACCAAATATAAGCAATGCTTCAGCCATCATAAAGCAGTGTTCCTGCAGTTTTTTTACAATAACTCTTTGGCCAGCCTTTAGCCATTGTATATGCTGTTGCAGCGGACAGCGGATTGGTTAATGAATGGAAGAGATTGCCTGAACACACACTTATTCTCGTTGATCACAGTCACCACTAAAGGGAGCGCAGAAGCATCCTGAATAGAGATGAGCGAACACTGTTTGGATCAGCCGATCCGAACAGCACGCACCCATAGAAATGAATGGAAGCACCTGTGACGTCGGCCGCCGGCAAAGTCAGCGTCACAGGTGCTTCCATTCATTTCTATGGGTGCGTGCTGTTCGGATCGGCTGATCCGAACAGTGTTCGCTCATCTCTAATCCTGAATACTGTTCTAAAGGTTTTAAATTCTGTACATATGCAGTAAGGGTCAAGGACAAGCAGCAAAATTATCTCACATGGTTGACCATTTTAATAGTCATCTGGAGGTCCTGTGACAGAACAGCATAGCCTTAAATGAAGTCTTTAGTTCACTTTGGTATATTATAGAAGCCTTAAAGAAACAGAAGAAAAAAAAAAGTTTCTGTAAAGACAGCGCTACTCTATTCCATGGGCTTTATATGGCACAGCGTTCTAGCACCAAGTGAATGTGACCGTGTTGCAATACTAAATGACCCATAGACCAGAAAGAGCAATTTCTGGTGAGTGTATGGTGAGAGTATAATGGTGGGAAGGGGAGTGAGCTCCTTTTTCCTTTTATTTTTTTCTATATCTGCAACCAATCTATTTAAAGGGGTATTCCCATGACGCATACTCACCAGTCTTCACTGCTGTAAAATCTTCTTTCTTCCTGGTTTCTTGCGTCATTTGGTGGGCGGGGTTTCATATGTAACCTGCCGTTTAGCTCCGCCCCCAAATTAGCGTAATCCTATGGGGTGGCTGAAGGGCCTGTGATGTCATCAAAGGTCCTTAAACACTATATGCACAATATTGGACTATGAAGTACAGGCAGGAGCAACTCCATTCTGGGTTACATACAGAGACTGCCTGTGTCTGCCATAATGAACACAATTGAATTAGCTAGCCTGATAACTGGGAGAACAGAAGACGTTCAGAAATGAACGCAGCTCCTCTCCCCTATCTGATAGCAGGACCTAGGTCATGTGGTGTAGACACAGGAATAGCTAGATACACAGGCTCGCTCCCGTGCACTTAGCCCCTCCCCCCTGAGAGCAGGCAGATACATCACTTGACTTTTGAGCAGATAAGTCAAGGGCTGTGTCAACAATGAATTGAATAAAGTAAAATATGGACAAACAAAGCAGTTTTGCTGAAGCAGTGTATTTAGGAATAGTCTTACATCCACATTAACAAGCAGTATAGATAGGATCCTTGTGATGGGACAACCCCTTTAACTTCGGCACTTTCGATAGTTAATTATAGGTAATGCAAGTGCCATATTATTAAAGATATAAAAATTACTACTATATTTCATCTTTAAAGTGGATGCAGTGCCATTTTAATAAAATATATATATATATATATATATTATATATAATCTCGGTAGTGTAACACAATGTTCATATGCTCCTTGTGCTAGGGCTCCTCTACACGTACTGTATACCTCCATGGATTCATATGGCTGAATCTAATATTATTGATATGTATTTTTTAACAATCCCTCCTGCAGCCAGGCCGTCATACCAGCTCTCAGGGATGAACCTTGGCGGTCAGAATTAGGAAGTGTTAGCAGAACAATAGCCAATTTTGATCAGACAGTCCTTCATCTGCCATGCACCAGTGACAGCGCTCTGCGATGATTCATTATGACCACTCTTCAGTATTCAGAGATGACAGAGAATCCCATGGCTCCTGTTACAAGCCTCAGTGCTTTTACAACTAGCTCAGCCGCATGCTACTACCCTGTGCTGGCAATGGAATAGGACCAAATCTGAAACCTGCAGGTACATTACCAAGGAAAATACAGCCATAGATCCCTGTATATAGCGGCGTTGCAGGCTGCACTGAGGCGGGCGGTTGCCACTATTTCCCTGCAGTGATGTCATTTGTCTAGAAACACATTAGTTAAATCGCTTCTGGCATGTGAAGAAAAATCCTCTCAGAGCATCCTACAGGCTAACCGTACAGAAGAACCTCCGCATCCCCGCTCTCCTTAGTCAACCCGTCCAGGCAGCCAGCTTAGCAACACATCAAGCCCCTAGCAACCAGCCACTGCAAACAAGGGCTGCTAGGACTGGGAAGCAGCGCCTTTATCACTGGGGGGGGGGGGGATTCCATGTGCTTATTTGTTTGTATACAGAAAATATTTATCCTAAGGTAATGCTCCTACACCTACATACTATCTATGTCTGTATGACCGAGGCGGACAGCAATCCACCTCTATCCCAGCTACTGTTTAGGAGACACGTAATAACGGCAGTATACCATCACCCACTGCAGCAAATGCGTGGAAGCCCGTGCTGACAAAATCAATCCTGACTAACATAGCACCAACATATTCTGCAGCGCTTTACAGACATTAGGACAGATTTATTATGCTTTGCGTGCCGTTTCATTCATACAAGGCATGTAAAAAAACAGAAAACACAATCTTTGTGCAATTTTATTTTTTTGTGCAAATACGTTCCAGTTTTGAACACCACTCTGTCCACTTTTATTTACACCAGTTTATTGGCCTAAAGCTAGGTTCACAGATGCGCCAGGTCTCCATTAAAGAGGACCTTTCATCAGATTGGGCACAGACAGTTCCATATACTGCTGGAAAGCAGACAGTGCGGCTTTCCCGATCTGTGGCCCGGGTAAAGCGCTATCGGTCCCGGTACCGTAGCGCTTTACAGTCAGAAGGGCGTTTAACAGTCAGTCAGGAACATCCTTCTCCACAGCAGTGCGTCCTCCCCTCCTGATAATACTCGTCTATGGACGAGCACTGTGAGAAGAGGGAGGGGGCGTTCCTCCCCGCTCACACTGTACAGCGCGATAGGCGCTGCTGGGAAGAAGGATGTACCTGACTGACTGTCAGAAACGCCCTTCTGACTGTAAAGCCCTACAGTACCGGGACCGATAGCGCTTTACCTGGGGCACAGATCGGGAAAGCCGATAGTGCACTGAATTCAGTGCACTGTCAGCTTTCCAGCAGTATATGAAACTGTCTGTGCCCAATCTGATGAAAGGTCCTCTATAAGGGTCAGTACACATGTGGGGCGCCCGCGCGGCTTCCACCTGAAAAAAAAAGGACGTCGCTTCTTTTCTCCGCTAGCAGCAGCCCGCCGCTAGCGGGAAAAAAGAAGCCCGGCGGTCTGCATAGACCACCATTGTAAAGGGGCGGATTTTGAAGCGAAATCCGCTGTCAAAATCCGCCCTTTTGTTCACGTGTGAACTGACCCTAAGGGATTCTGTCCCCAAATCCACTTGAAAACAAGGAGAGAAAAGTACTGCAAGCATCACTTTTCTCCACATTTTTTGGGCAGAAACCCAGAGGACACCACTATAGTCTATGGGGTCCACAGATTTCTGCAGGTTACTTTTTAAACAGGCTGGATTTCTGTTTTGGGGTCCCCAAGCAGACCCGAAGAACTAAAATGCAGACTGAAATCACACAATCTGATCCCATAATACAACACTTCCCAATGAGGAAGAACAAAATTGCATTGTAGTTTTTCTCAAAAAAAAAAAAAAAAAAGTTCTTAAATCAGAAAACTGCTGCGATCCAGGTGCTGGCATGTCTGCTCTTCAGGACCAGCCTCCATCTCCTCCTAGTGGCTGCTCTGGCAGTCAAAGTTTAGATTCCTCAGTGACGACATCACGCTCATGGTGGGTATGACCAACACCTGAAGTCATGTGCACAATGAACAGCACATGATCAGGACCAGTAAGGAAGTGATTGTATCAGTCACAAGTACATCAGAAAACCCTAATACAGCTGCACATAAAATATTCCAATCCTGACTGTTTTCAACAATTCATATTTGTAAATCATACAGGAAGATCTGTGGCTCTGAATCTCCTCTTACAGCAAATTTCTACAGCTTTAGGGTGCATTTACACAATGTAACGTGCAGCGTGATCTGGCACGTATACGGCGTGTGAGAGTTTGCGCGCCGTAAAGGCTCCCATTCATTTCAATGGGAGTTAGGATCGTATACGTTGCGTTATTTTGCGCCCGTGATTTTGCGTCCGCAAAATAACACGGCGTATACGATCCTAATTCCCATTGAAATGAATGGGAGCCTTTACGGCACGCAAACTCTCACACGCCGTATATGTGCCAGATCACGCTGCACGTTACATCGTGTGAATGCACCCTTAGGGTGCATGCACACTACGTAACGCCGGGCGTGTATGAGAGCCGTACACGCCGGCGTTACAGCAGGGCTGCCGAACACTTCCCATTCACTTCAATGGGAGCGCTCGTAAACGCCGCTGTTACGAGCGCTCCCATTGAAGTGAATGGGAAGTGTTCGGCAGTCTGCTGTAATGCCGGCGTGTACGGCTCTCATACACGCCCGGCGTTACTCAGTGTGCATGCACCCTTAGGCTGCCTTCACACAGAGTAACGGCGGGCTCAATTTCAGTTTATTTTTACAGGCGTAGAACTCTGAGGGTCGTGTTAACGTTGCATTCACGCAGCTTTTTTTACTATGCGCGCATGCACGGCGTTTTTTGCTCGCATACACGCTCCGTTAAAAAACGCGGAGTGTGTACGCGAGCAAAAAAACGCCGCGTGAATGCAACGTTAACATGACCCTCGGAGTTCTACACCAGTAAAAATACGCTGAAATTGAGCCCGCCGTTACTCCGTGTGAAGGCAGCCTTATAATGGTCGAGATATAACTGAAGTGACCCTCCCCTACTTTTCTCTTCATTTCACACATGCCATACTCAACTGAACTGAAACAAGCAGGAAAATCCACATTTAAATTATGGTGCAGAAAATCCACAGCATAAGTCTTAAGCCTATGGCTGCAACTCACAATGCAGTGCCAAAAATCATCATGTCGTCCTGCATCTCCTTCACTACTGTACATGACGGGAGTCACAATGTAATCCAGAGGGTGCTGTGACTAACTTTTTGCAACCAAAAGTCCCAATCACAGCACTCATGGGTCACAATGCAACACTATTCGCTTACATTGGTGACAGAGTTGCAAGGCTACAAGTTGACACTGGCTGCAACTCCTGTTGCGAGAGCAGAGGTCGCAGAGTAGCCCAACCTTTAAGTGTGCGTGTAGCCTTACAGATAAAAATGCATCTTTCTGTATAATTTTAGCTGCAGACTACAAATAGCAGACAGATGGCCTCATAACAGATGAGAAGGGTGACATACAGCATAAATAGAAGAAACACCTTCAAGCTTTCTAGTCCATCTGTTTCACTGCAATTTCGTTAAATATACCATTAATCTTGAGGGGAAAAAATTTAGATACATTAAATTATGTGCAACTTTTTGTTACATTTTCAAGGTTGTTTATAGAGAGCGCATCCTAAATGTTTCAGTTTTTACACTTGCCTGACACTGGTTTGATCACTTTTCTGAGAAATCTGTTAGGAGTTCTCAAGCTAATTTTCGCTTCTAAAAAATTTAACAGTGAAGAAATGCCATCATGTGCCCATTTTCAAAAGGTGTATGGATGTATTCACATTTTTTACCATTCGTGAATTAAAAAAAGAAAAAAATCAACGCACACCACACCCCCCCAAAAACCACACACACTAACAATACCTCACACCAGGCGCCCCACTGATAGCATTTTAGCATTGACAAATATTTAAAGGCATTTTGTACCACTAGACAAATTTACTATAAATTTACGGCAAACTGGTACAAAATGATATAGCAAATATACATTTGCAGAGACAGATTAGCTTTCCATCACATATAGAGGCAAAGGTGAAGACTAATTTATTAAGAACTCTGTGCCTCTAAGAATATAAAATGGCGATCTCCGTAAACTCCCCCTAATGTAAACATTGGACTATAAAGTCATTACAGTATATTAAACCCTGTACATTTTACAAACTCAAGGCTTTAACATAGTGACCTGTGTTTTATCTACATATGTAAAGGTGCTAGAAATTTGTTCTAATCTCTCCAATCTTACTGGTTTGATTTTTTATTTTTTTTATTTTTGTTAGGAGCTATGTGAAAATGTGTTTTTCTATATATCCGTCAGGCTTTTCGAAAAGCACTAAAACTCCACAGATTTATTAAACATAACACTGCAGATAATGTGAATTTACAGTCTTGTGCCGGGTGTTACCATGGCAACTATAGCTTTCACGACTCGCAAATATGTTGCAGCAATTTCCAAGAATCAGCCACATACATGTGTTATGGCATTAGAAAACGCAACATAGGCTGAGCCAATATACTCCGACAGATGGAAAGTGAAGTAGTTAAGTCATTCTAGAGGTTAGATATCAGGGGCTACCTCTGAATAATGACTAGGTGTCAGAAGGTCAGACTTTAGGACTCAAGTCAATGTTACTACTGCAAGGCCAACTACAATTTTTGGCTACCCTTTTACATTGCTCTTCTAGTCTTTAAAGAGGACCTTTCACCTCCTGGGGCACATGGGTTTTATATACTACTAGAACTAGAAAGCCGACAGTCCACTGAATTCAGCACACTATCGGCTTTCCTGTTCCCTTGCTGAAGAGCCATCAGTGCCAATACCGTAGCTCTTCACTATCAGAAGGCCCTTCCTGACAGTCAGGAAGTAGCATCTATTGCTACTATGAGAGAGGGCGTTGCTTACCGCACAGCCATGGCACCCCCGCAGTACTCGTCTATGGACAAGTACTATTCAGAGCGGAGGAGGCGTTCGGCATTAGTGTAGCATGCCTCCACACATTTTTGCTCTAGTGTAGCATATCTCCACATTCGAAAAAACGCGTTTTACTTAAATATCGGATGATTTTGCTCAAAAAAAACAAACAAAAAAAACTCCTAGTAAAGGGAACTGACTAGCAATTTCAGCAATGATGTTGCGAATCGGACTCTCTCGATGCTGCAGTCTCCAATAGTATTCGTAAATATTTGGATCCAAAGCCATGTATCAATTGACACCATCAGAGACAGTCTCATCCTACTCCCCCGACAATCCATCCACCCAACTGCTCACTGCTCCTCATCCTTGACCCATTTCTCCACCATCACTGATGAAAAACTCTCTTCCCTAATCTCCAAATCCCACCTCACCTCCTGCGCACTTGACCTGATCCAGTCACATCTCATCCCCAAGCTCACTGAAGTCATTACTCCGGCCCAAACTCATCTCTTCAACCTATCTCTAACCAATGGATCCTTCCCCTCAGCCTTCAAACATGCCACTGTCACACCTATACTTAAGAAACCATTCCTCAACCCATCCTTTCCAGCCAACTATCGTCCCATCTCACTGCTCCTGTACACCTCAAAACTGCTTGAGCAACACGTCCACTCCGAACTCTCCTCCTATCTCTCATCCAACCTGCTCTGACAGGCTTCAGACCCTGACACTCCACTGAAACTGCCCTAACAAAAGTCACCTTCTAACTGCCAAAGCCAAGCGCTATTACTCTGGCCTCCTCCTCCTTGACCTCTTCTCTGCCTTTGACACAGTTGACCACACCCTCTTGTTAGCAATTCTCTCATCCCTTGGTATCTCAGACCTGGCCCTTTCCTGGATCTCCTCATACCTCACCGACCGCACATTCAGCGTCTCCCACTCACACACCACCTCCTCACCTCGCCCTCTCTCTGTAGGTGTCCCCCAAGGCTCCGTCCTAGGACCCCTCCTGTTCTCCATCTACACCCTCAGCCTGGGCCAACTCATAGAATCTCATGGTTTTCAATACCACTGCTATGTCGATGACACCCAAATATACACCCCTGGACCAGACATTACCTCCCTGCTGACCAGAGTTCCAGACTGTTTAGCAGCTGTAGCCTCCTTCCTCTCCTCCCGCTTTCTCAAACTCATACATCATCTTCATCATCTTCAGCCCACCCCATATGGCCCCTCCACCTGACTCATCTATCAAAGTTAACGGAACCACAATTACCCCTGTCTCACAGGCCCGATGCCTTGGGGTAACCCTGGACTCCAACCTATCCTTCAAGTCACACATTCAAACCCTCAGCACTTCCTGCTGCCTTCAACTCAAAAACATCCACTGAATCTACTCCTTCCTCACCCCTGAAACTACTAAGATGCTCGTCCAGGACCTCAATCTCCCGCTTAGACTACTGCAACACCCTTCTCCATGGACTCCCAGCAAACACCCTCACCCCCTCCAGTCCACCTTAAACTGCATTGCTCGCTTAATTCACCTCTCCCCCCGATCTTCATCGGCTGCTCCCCTCTGCCAGTCCCTCCACTGGCAACCCATAGCCCAGAGAATTGAATTCAAGCTACTAACGCTAACATACAAAGCCATCCACAACCTGTCCCCTCCATATATCTACGAACTAACCCCCCGCTACCTGCCCACACGTAATGCTCAGATCCTCCAATGACCTCCTACTCCGCTCTGCTCTCATCCGCTCCTCACACAACCGTCTCCAAGATTTCTCCCGTGCATCCCCTATACTCTGGAACTCCTTACCAAGACACATAAGACTGACCCCCACAATCACAGGCTTCAAGATGGCCCTGAAGACTCGCCTATTCAGGAAGGCCTACAACCTCCAATAACACCATCACCACACTGCCATCTGAACTGTCTCCCCCCTCTTCTTCTGTCTCTACCCCACTTCCTCCATAGATTGTAAGCCCTTGCGGGCAGGGCCCTCTACCCCACTGTGCCAGTCGGTCATTGTTAGTATTATATCTACCTGTATATTTTGTGTATTGTATGTAACCCCCAAATGTAAAGCACCATGGAATTAATGGTGCTATATAAATAAATAGCGTTGTTACTAAGCCTGATATTTATACCTACTCTGCACTTTCGCGATGTGGAGAATGACAAGGGACCCCCAGAGCAGGCTTGCTTGGAGGACACATGGTGGCATGGTACCCCAAAATGTGTGGTAAATTAATAAAATATACTTTTTCTCCTCAGGTTCACTCAGGGAAGTAAAGATAGTGTAAGCTGTGCATTGTAATTCAAATTTCCCACCTTTTTTCACTTACCTCAGCTGATGTGTAGTTCAGGGTTAAAGGTCATCACAGGCAGATTTCACTGGTACTTCTGGAAGATGTGGAGATATACTGCACTACGGTACACATTATGTGGAAATGCGTCTAATCATTTTCACACGCTTTCGCGATGTGGAGAATGTGGAGATGTGTCTAATGTGGAGACATGCTAGGCAGATTTCACTGGTTCTGGAAGATGTGGAGAATGTGGAGACATACTGTACTACGGTAAACATTATGTGGAGACACGTCTAATCATTTTCACGCTTTCGCGATGTGGAGACGCGTCTAATGTGGAGACATGCTACACTAATACCCTACCTGTGACATCCCATATCCTTTCCTTAGACCACTGATCGGCTGCTGAAGGGCTTCTGCAGTCGCGCTAAGGGAAGAGACACAGGATGTCATAGCCAGCGAGAACTTCCACCAGTGCAGAAGGACCGGACCACGCTTAGAGGTACCAGAGCATCCAGGGACAGAAGTGCGTGTTTTGTCCCCCCCCCCCCCCCCAAACTTCCCCAGCCAGATTTAAAATAAAAAAAATAAAAAAAATTGTGGAAACCTCTTGAATGCTCAGCAACTTTTTCATATTTTCCTTCTCAGCTTCCCAAAATTCCAAATTTCATGTTTTTCTATGACATGTCACGGCTTATATGTTGCATGACAATTTGTACCATTTTGGGGTACATATGTTTTGATTAGCCTTTATTAACTTTTTTGAGGTCATGTCAAAAAACCTACAATTCTATCAATGTTTTGATTTTTGTTTTTACAGCATATACTCTGCATAAAAAAAAACAAAAAAAAACACATGACAACTTTGTTCAGTGGGTCATTACGGTTCCAGCAATACTATATGTATATTTGTTTCATTATGTTTTACTTCTGTTACAGATAAAACGTCGCCTTTTGAAAATGAACGATTTTCCTGGGATCACTATTCTGTGCTTATAACTTGTTACCGTTTTGTTATTGGAGATATGTCAAGGCTCTATCTGCAGTATTTGCGGGTAAAAGTTGCTGTTATATTGGACTTTTTGATCACTTTTTACTCTGGAAAGCAAGGAGACCAAAACATGTTATTTTGTGCATTGTAGTTTTTTTAACAATGTACACTATACATGATTAAAAAAACAAAAAGCTTTTGGATAGTGGATGCTTATACGCATATGGGGATACCCAGCATGTTTGTGTATTTTTTCTTTTTTTTTTTTTCTTTAAAGAGGACCTTTCATTTGGGCACAGGCAGTTCTATACACTGCTGGAAAGCTGACAGTGCGCTGAATTCAGCGCACTGTCAGCTTTTCCGATCTGTGCCCCGGATAAAGAGCTATCGGTCCCGGTACTGTACCTCTTTACAGTCAGAAGGATGTTCCTGACAGTCAGTCAGGTACGTCCTTCTCCACAGCAGCAGTACAGTGTGAGCGGGGAGGAATACCCCCTCCCTCTACTCACAGTGCTCATCCTTAGACGAGTATTATCAGGAGGGGAGGGAAGCGTTCCTCCCTGCTCACACAGCACAGCGCAATAAGCGCTGCTGTGAAGAAGGACATAGCTGACTGACTACAGTCAGAAGGGTGTTCCTGACAGTCAGTCAGGAACGTCCTTCTTCACAACAGCGCTTATTGCGCTGTGCGAGCAGGGAGGAACGCTTCCCTCCCCTCCTGATAATACTCGTCTATGGACGAGCACTGTGAGCAGAGGGAGGGGGCGTTCCTCCCCGCTCACACTGTACTGCTGCTGTGGAGAAGGACGTACCTGACTGACTGTCAGGAACGTCCTTCTGACTGTAAAGAGGTACGGTACCGGGACCGATAGCTCTTTACCCGGGGTACAGATCGGGAAAGCCGACAGTGCGCTGATTCAGCGCACTGTCAGCTTTCCAGCAGTATATAGAACTGCCTGTGCCCAAATCAGTGAAAGGTCCTCCAAGTTATGGTTTATTTTTTTAGTGCGATACAAAAAGAAAAAAAAAAAAAAAAAAAAAAAAAAGAATGGATGACTTTTCTTACCGCATATGAAGAAACAATTTCGGGAAGGTGCCAAACCTAGCCTCCGGACTAGTAGAGGACAAGCCAGCAATGGTGTGAAAAGGAAAATGTTGGTTTGCGACACTCCTTCAGTAAAAAACTTTTCTTTTATTTAATCCATTAAAAAGAAACACATAAAAAAAGGAAGTGCAAAAAACACACAAGAGGGGTGCGTTTAAAAGAAACCGCTTACGCGTTTCGGGGACATCACTGCCCCTTAGTCATAGCCACTATGACTAAGGGGCAGTGATGTCCCCGAAACGCGTAAGCGGTTTCTTTTAAACGCACCCCTCTTGTGTGTTTTTTGCGCTTCCTTTTTTTGTTATGCGTGTTTCTTTTTAATGGATTAAATAAAAGTTTTATACTGAAGGAGTGTCGCAAACCAACCTTTTCCTTTTTTATTTTTTTAGTCTTTAAAATAAAAATAAAACTGCAACTCACAAAATAACATTTTCCCTGTCCCACTTTTTCTCTGCTCCCCCAGCGCAATGTACTGCAATACATTGCACATAGGTTACCCTTTGTGTAATGTGCATAGGCAGGCAGGAGGCTGTTGCTTATATCCGAGCTGGCATGGCAACCCCTGGAACTCCGCAATCTTATCGCGGGGGATCTGGGGTAAGTAGCAGAGTGTAAGTGGGGTAAGTGCCGAGTATCTATACTGCAGAAACAGCTCCTGTGCCCACAGCATTACAGACATACTATTAAAGGTAACGTTCAGCACTGTAATAGTATGGTGTAGAGTGAAAAGAGGTTAAGGAAAACCCGTCTCCTTCTCCACTTATTAAGCTGTTCTTCTCTTCAATCTGACTACTTTGTTTACATGATACCACTCTTCATATTCTGCCTCACACATGGACCTCAATGCAGGGAGTCAGATTCTTCTACCCCCTGGTTAATTGACTTATTGCCTCATTTTGTGCTCTCACAGTGGGGTTTAAAAAAAAAAAAAAAAACATTTTTTAAAAAGTACAACAGCAGCAATTATTGGAGGATCTCTTCTAATCTCTATCCTCTCTTCATAAACTAATATGGAGAAAGTACCTGCCTGACAAGTGAAGAAAATACATTTAGTAAGATAAATCACAGTTCAAAGTGTGTTATTTTTACCTTTGCTATTTATGAAAACGTGTTTATAATTGGAGGTACACTTTAAAGTGACCGTTCCGGACGCACATCTTCAATACTCAAGAGAATTCAGTGAAAGAAACAAGGCAAAAAACACAGTAGAAACTTAAGTGTATTTCAACACAGGATTCACCTCAGAAAAATGAGGCAAAATCTGTTCAAGTATATTACAAAATGTATTAATAGTCATAAAAGCAGCCAAAAAACCTAAAGCTTAGGTACACTTTAAAGGGATTGTCCCATCACAAGGATCCTATCTATACTGCTTGTTAATGTGGATGTAAGGCTTTTCCTAAATACACTGCTTCAGCAAAACTGCTTTGTTTGTCCACTATCTTACTTTATTCAATTCATTGTTGAGACAGCCCTTGACTTATCTGCTCAAAAGTCAAGTGATGTATCTGCCTGCTCTCAGGGGGGAGGGAGGAGGGGCTAAGTGCACGGGAGCGAGCCTGTGCTTCTAGCTATTCCTGTGTCTACACCACATGACCTAGGTCCTGCTATCAGATAGAGGAGAGAAGCTGCTTTCATTTCTGAACGTCTTCTGTTCTCCCAGTTATCAGGCTAGCTAATTCAATTGTGTTCATTATGGCAGAGACAGGCAGTCTCTGTATGTAACACAGAATGGAGTTGCTCCTGCCTGTACTTCATAGTCCAATATTGTGCATATAGTGTTTAGGGACCTTTGATGACATCACAGGCCCTTCAGCCACCCCATAGGATCACGCTATGCGGTGGGCAGAGCTAAACAGCAGGTTGCATGTGAAACCCCGCCCACCAAATGATGCAAGAAACCAGGAAGAAAGAAGATTTTACAGCAGTGAAGACTGGCAAGTATGCGACGTAGGAATACCCCTTTAAGGAAGCATCAGTACTGGAGCAGTATTGCAAGTATTCACTCCTTGTTATAGTAAAAATCTGCTACCTATACAGATCAATGCCTTCATCTTTGTCATTGTATACATTTACTGGATCAAAGAAATCCATCTTTATTCTATTTGTATTCACCCATCATGATTAGGCTGGTTTCACATGGCCGTCCATAGTGTTTTTACAACTGTGCTTCGTCGCTGCAGCTACAGACTGGTCTCCAGGTTAAACGCTATAGAAATCTTTGCACTGAATTTTTACTTCATAAATGCAAAATTAAGCAACTTTCTGAACAGTATTCCTTTAAAACTGCTCTAACATTTTGTTGCTGTAGAGTCTGTTTCACTCCTTTTCACAAAGCTGGCTGTCCTGCTCCTTCTGACATAAATCCAACAGCACGCAGCTCATGGCAGTGCTGTTCTCCCCTATCTTTTCTCAGTATGCCAAATAGTGAAAACTGAAGTCATCTTTAGGGGTGCCATTTCTATACCACTCTTCTTTTGCAATGCATCAGCACACATTTGTAGAATTTGAGCAAGCCTTAGGACAGGTTCACACCTGCGCCCGGTCTCTGCTTTGTGAGTTTCCATCCTCTGTCCGAGAAACTGGACAGGAGATGGAAACCCGGCAGTCAGTTTTCAAACACATTCACTTGAATGGGTTTTAAAAGTGTCCACCCATGAGAGTCTTGTGCCTTTGTGTCCGGTAAAAAAAATAAAAATAAAAAAAGTCTTGCCGCAGAGAGGCACAAGACGGTCACTTTGCAAACCCATTAAAGTGGATGGGTTTGAAAACAGACCGCCGGGTTTCCGTCTCCAGGCTAGTTTCTCATGCAGAAGATGGAAACCCACAAAGCGGAGATCGGGTGCAGGTGTGAACCCCCCCCCCCCCCCTTACATGTTGTACATATACACTATTTTCTATTGAATCAATTAATACATGAGTAACATAACTACTGAACCATACCGCAGCTGGAAGGGGTTTTTTTTCCCCTCACTGTCCATATCTGCGTTGGAGGCTTCATTAA
Organism: Leptodactylus fuscus; assembly: GCF_031893055.1. NCBI lineage: Eukaryota > Metazoa > Chordata > Amphibia > Anura > Leptodactylidae > Leptodactylus > Leptodactylus fuscus. The sequence goes on along the minus strand of NC_134266.1, from coordinate 198,352,678 downwards.
GAGCCTGCATGGCAGATTGTCATAAATGCTAATAAATATAGTGCAACACCCCAAGCCATTTTTTCAGATAAAAGGACAGACTACACAACGGAAACCCAAAGGACCCATTAGACTTCAATGGGTCTGCTGAGCTCCATTGGTTTCCGTCATGTAAAGGATGTGGCGCCATCAAGTATGACAGAAGAACTGAATTAACAAATGTCATGTCCTACTGCTTTACTTGGTGTTATAAGATGTCTGGTGTCATTTGTGTTATACAGAGACTGCAAGTACAGTAGACAGAGCAGAGAAGACTCAATCCCTGGGTAGAATATGAAAAAAAATTATACATTAGTATATATTAGTCCATTCACTGGACATCATGCTATGTAGACACTATTTAATAATGTACTAAAAATTTTACTACTCTGACAGACCTCTGCACTTCATATACAGTAAAAAGAGAAAGGTCTCAAAACCACACACAAATACTCAATATGTACGTGCATTAAAGAGTTAAATTAAAAAACTAAAATGATGTCAGTGTCCTGAAATAGACCTATGATGTAATTGTGCAGCATGTGTAATGCTCTGAGACACCACTAATATTATTGATGGCTAGAATAAAGAGAATTCAATTACCCAGCTCTCCTCTGCCTGGATATACAGCATGATAACAGACAAGAGATTTTACCTTCACTGCACAGAAAGTCACGTATACACTACTGTGAACAAGGTGCAGCACTATTATTGTGGTGTAGCAGATCGGTCAGTGCTCTGTCTATACACTGTAGTTATTTGTACTATTATAAAGAAAGTTAGTCTACCTATGAGATGAGTGGGCATCAAGTAGTCATGCAACAATGGCAGAAAATACAACCTGGTTTTAGCTAAAGCACAATACAACTGAACTACATTTCCCCTGAATTTCCCTTAGGACTCTTGCAGACGACCGTGGCCATGTTCAGTGTGCTATGCGTGTTTTTCCCAGACAGCACACTGACCCATTAATTTCTATGGGCCCATACACATGACCATGAATTACAGTGTCACGTGTGTGGGCTAACAGTCTGGGCTGCAAAATATAGAACAGATCCGATTCTTGTCCTATTTTGCGGCCCTGCTTCTGTGGCTCCTATTTATTTAATGAAAGGGGCAGCGGAAGCACAGACGTTATTTGCGTGTCCCCTGTGCACCGCCTATGCCTTTAATGCACGGCCAGCAAAAAGCACATGGTCGTCTGCAACTGTCTTGATAGTTTAGGGTCTCATCTAAGGAGGTCGCTTTATTTTTGTCACAATTGAGCCTCTCACAATTTTATCAAAATGTCCACTAAGAACCTTATTTTCATATATCTATAGCAGTCCATAGTATGACCTATCAGACCAGGATTTGCAGCGGTAATACAGGTCATAGAAACGTGCCCATATTATGCTTTTGCTAAATTTTATGTCCACATACAAATAACTTGACCAAATTATCAAAACTATGAGCAACATTTTCTGCAATCCAAAAGCCAGTGATTAAAGTGGAGATGTGTACATATGTCCTTGGCAGTGGAAGGGTCAAAATGGCCACTCTGCTAATGTGGTATACGGAGAGTCAGAGTATACAAATAGTCTAGTTACATGAGCAACTGCTCTTCTCTTTAGCAAGGGGGGAAAAAAAAAAGCCCTCCTCAAATACAACAAGACACATATCCCATCGGGGGGGGGGGATGCGGAATTGCTGCGATCCATTTTTTATTATCCATTGTATAGAACAATTTCCATGCTTCTGATACTCCAATTCAATCTCAGGAATGGTCTGAGGATGAGTAGTTATCAAGGAATTTCAGGGAGTTTGGAAGAGCAGATCATAAACACCTGTTGATAAGGCTAATAATTGCTTTTACTTTGGCTCAGTTCACATGTTGCAGGCATATTACTGCGTGGAATTCAATCTGACTGCAGCTAAAAGCAGTCTCATTGTTAAAGGCCACACAGCAAATGCTGAAGATGCAGTCAATATAAAAACTGCACCAATCTGCATGTCTCAACATCTCAATCTAGCCTTATGTGTTCTAGACTATATACCAACTAAAGCTGGGTGGTCATGTAGATACATGAATAGGACTAAAGTTAAATGAACGTTGTGAAGTCGGCCATGAAAGATGTCCACTTTTTATAGTCATTTTGCACCCGATGGGTGCCCATTTTCACAGATCTCATACATTTAAGAGTATTGAGGGAGCAATAAAAATAGACAAAGTTTTTTTTTGTTTTGTTTTTTTTGATGGTCCATGAAAAAGGACCATAATTAAAATCAGTCATGTGAATAGCCTCCATTCACATGCGGTAGTGTGAATGTAGGTTAACAAGATTTTTCCACGGAGGTGTACAAAGTTTTCACATGCTGATATCTATTCTCTATTCAAAGGCTAAGAGTCTGACCAATGTGGTCTGAATACTGGAACCCCAATAATCACAAGTACAGGGGTAAACAAGAATGTATTAGGCCGGGGCCCCACAGGACGTAAACGCCGCAATTTGCCCGCAGTGGACACACTGCGGCCCCATGGGACGTAAACGCAGCAATTTGCCCGCAGCGGACACACTGCAATTTGCAAAGCCGTTGCGGCTTTGCAAATCGCAGCATGTCAATTATATGTACGGAAACACCGGCGGCTTTCCCATAGATATAATTGTAACAGAAAGTCCACGGAAGAAAACTCTGCAAACTTTCTGTTGAAAGCCCTGTGGAAAGAACCGCAGTGTGTTCACGCCGCGGTTCTTTCTGTATCGCTTTAGCACTGCGATTACGGCCCATGGGGCCTTAGCCTAAAGCAGCAAATAAGTGAACCACTGCTGCTTATATAGGGCACTGGCACTTATTACTGGAGTTCCAAAAACACATACATAAAAAAAAAAAAAAACAAAAAAAAAAAACACACACACACAACATACTCCACATTTAGGCTAATAATGTCCTCTTTTTTCACTGAATAGCCATCGACGCCAACACACATTATATTGTGTCCCAGCAAGCTTCTGAGATGCCAGAACAATCACAGGCACGGCGTGAGGAACAAGTTCAGCAGCAGGACAGCTTGAGAGCTGCCGAAACACTAGAGCAGGCAAACCATCGACAGCAGCAATTTGCTGAATATAGGCGGATTATTGACACTAACAACATGCAGACGAAGTCGTGGGCAGAGGCTAGTAAAATAATCTCCACTAGCATTTTGAGAGTAGATGGGAAGTCTCTATTAGGATTCACAAAGACACCGCATATTGACCCTCACAGGGGTCAAGACACTGCCAGAGATATTTTGGGATTTTTTTCAGTATCTCAGTATGCAAAGGCAGTTAAAACCTCTGCAGACAAACAGCTGGAGTCGAAAGTCAAAGCTTGACTTTGGTTTGACTACAGCAGAATTACCATCGATGCAATGCACACCCGACAGTTTTCACTGACACATTAAACTTACATTCTACACTGCAGCAATTTGAGCAATTGTAGTAGAGTTCTCATCTGTCCCCTGCATCAAGCTTTCACTTTTTACTTCAGTTGCTTCCTTATGCAGATGTTTTGCCAGTCCCTGACCAGAGATATGATCATGGAACCAGTAGACTGACATCCGTTCATTCGGATCACAGAGGCCTACAAGGCGCACACTAACAATCAGTCCTCAGGTCTGACATGTCACACCTAAAACAAAGATATTTACAGTACAAGTAGTAAAGTTTATCAACAGAGATATAAGCTATATGATGAAGAATAAAGGGGGCCATCGCAAAGGGAGTAACTAAAGTTGACTGAACACATAGGGGTGTTCTAGTTAATTTGTCAAGCCGATGTGTGTGGGGATCCAGCCTATTAGTATCTATTCATCCATCCAATCTATGCATGTATCTATTCATCTATCTACCTACCTACCGAGGCATCATAGATGCCTGTAATAGCAATGCTATATATTCCAAGAAGTTTCATGCATATTAATAGGTGAAGGTTTTTTTTTCACCTTCCCTGGCCAATTTAAAAAAATTATTTTTATAATGGAAAACCTCTTTAAATTTATGTAATTGTTTCCCTGCTTAACATCGATATATTAGGATTACTTATCCTACATATTTATTTGTATTCAGACATGCCTAAAATTAATCCACAAAATTGATAAGAGGAGTATGCTACCCTTCCAAAAATAAAAAAAAGTAGTGTGACCTCTGCTCAGCATAATATCAAGTAATTTCACTTAGTTATTCACTACAAAAGTGTAATTGTAAGTGTAAAGTGTACAGTGTGCAGATAATTCTTCCAGTATTTCCCCCTGAATCCTCTGTATTTTATATTCTAGATGCAGCAAATAAAGAGAACCTTCTATGTCCCCGGGCACATGTGGATTTATATACCGCTAGAAAGCAGACAGTTCGCTGAATTCAGCGCACTGTCTGCGTTCCTGTTATGTACCCTGGGTGAAGAGGTATCAGTGCATTTACCGATAGCTCTTCACTGTTAGAAGGGCGTTCCTGACAGTCTAGCTGGGAACGCCCCTCCTGACAGTACCGCCCAGCAATAACGCTGAGCAGTGAGCGTTCCTCACTGCTTTCTAACGGTATATAAAACCACATGTGCCCAAAGACATGAAAGGTCCTCTTTAAAGTTGTGATGTATGGCATATGTTCGACTATAGGATCAGAGTACAGAGAGCTTTCTAGTAGTCTTACCACAGAAACAGGTCTATATAGGATTATTTTTATTACGACTATTTCTAAAGTTGCTTTCTTTTTCCTTTTCGATGCACTGAAGCAGTAAAGAAATGTAGATAAAGAGAAGCATGAACATGTTTCAGGAAAAGAAAAACAAATCTGTTCACACAATTGTATTAAGCTGGAATTATTTTGTCTACAGTGATGACTTCATGTGACGTTGAAGGCTATCAAGTCATTCAACTGAATCTCTTTCTTCAGTTTGTCCTTCAGTCCACTTCCAAGGAAATGGATAAATAATTTGGTAAGAATGCAAGTGAAAGAAAAAAAAAAAAAAAAAGGGAGGACCTTTCATGCATACAGTACACTGAATTCAGCGTACTGTCAGTTTTCCAGTGTGCGCATGCGTGCTGGAGATATCAGTGCCATTGGTTTCAGCACTGATGCCTCTCACAACCTGAGCTTTGACATGCACCTTTCCCTGACAGTAAAGGCAGAGAGCGTTCCTCAGCCCAGTGACGATGCTCCTTTCTGACAGTGGAGGCATATTGGTGTTGAAACTAATGGCACCCGGGCACATTGGAGACTATGTAATGCCACTTGTAATTAAAATGATTGCGTTTTTTGCGCTTGCCTTGCTGCTTTTCTAAAACTGGGCAGGGGTGGATTGCAAGACATGCCCACGTGATATAAACGAGGATCTTAAAAGGAGTCCGTCACCAGAACTAAGCATATCAACAAAGACCCGCAAATAGAGACATTAGGGGCACCTGAATAAAATTGTGCTTTCCCTTTGTGAATTGCTACCTCTATTGCTGAGATATCACTTTTTTCTGGCAAATTATCTCTTTGGAGCAGCAAGGGCATTGTCATTGATCCAAAGATGTAAATTACCTAATTCTCTTAAACCAATGAAGACAATACACATGAATCACAAATGTGAGAAACACGCAAAATGTTCACAAACAACTATAACCTGAATAACCAGTATCATTGATTTTCATTGAACTGCAAAATACGCTAAAAGCCAATGACTGAGGTCACCAAGTAAAAATAAAAACACAACACAAACAATACTAACATGTCATTTAGTATAACCTTTGATTCAAAATATAAGGCAACATTCCAGGTTTTCAATATAATACGGATCTCTATTTACCCATACAAGTGATACGTATCTAATAAAGAAAGTTTAGACAAGGTTACAATATCCATTCCACAACTATAAATAAGGCCTGGCAATACAGTGCACGGAAGCTGCAGTGCCAGCAGAAAGCTGCTAACATGACTAGACACACTGCCGTACATGTCATCCAGCCACACCCATGATAGTAGAGCCTGCCTGCCTGCCTGCTGGAACAAAGCGAAACACTTGTCAAACCCAATAGGGAAAACTTGTCATGCTTGTTTTCATGTGATGGTGGAATGCTCCTCGTGAGAACCAAGTGCAGGCTTCGGCTTTATTTACACGTCAGGGTTTTGCTACATTGTTTGTAAGTCAAAATCAGGGGTAGAGACTAAACAGAGAAGGTGTAATTAAAAAAGTAATTATGTGCCCCAGTTATGTGTAGTCTCCACATCTGGTTTTGGATTCCAAACACTGATGTAATAAGGCCTTGGTGTAAATTCACACAGGGCAAATACATTGCAGATTTTTTTTTTGCTACACCCCCATTTATCTGACCAGGGCTTGCAGAAATCAATTTGATTGTTGCAAAAGTCGACACCATGCAGGTGACTAACGGATTTTCAGTTGTAGAAATTTCTGTGACAATTTGTCCCATGCGACTCCAGCTTAAAAGGGGGTTGCCCAGAACATATTTTTATTATGTAACACTACGGATACCGAGGATCTGATTCAAGTCTGTATACAAGTTCCTTGGTTGATGTTACCAGTGTGTCAGTGACTGTTAAACAGCATATGACTGCTGTGATACGCCAGGTGTGAAGGGGTGACCCCCGATATTAAATAAAAATATGAATTAGACAACTCCTTCAAGGCTAAAGACACATAGGATATGGCCACAGCAAAAACTAGCTGGTTTTCACTGCAGCTTTCAGGGTGGCTGAAACAGCTTTCAAGGTTGAATACTGGGGCTGATACGGCAGCTGTGGGGATAGGATTTGCTTAAAGGGATTGGCCACTTTCAAATCAGTATTGAGACACAAATGTAATTGTTTTATAATAAAAAGTTGTACAATATTCCAATATACTTTCTGTATCGTTTCCTTTTAGTTTTACAGATCTCTGCTTGTTGTCATTCATTCTGCTTACTTCCAATTAAGTAGGGATGAACATGTGATCTACAGTCCATGGTCATGTAAGGCCTCATTCACATCTGCGTTGGTAACCTGTTCAGAGGAGTCCGCATGGGGACCCCCCCACCCGAACACATTTGAAAGCAGGGTGCAGTGAACGCGCACGGGGTCCGTGTGCTTGCCACGAGAGCTCCGCAGGGAACATGCAGACAGAAAAGTACTTCACAATCTACTTTTCAGTCTGCATGACTCACGCGGAGATCTTGCGGCAAGCACACGGACCTTATTATAGTCTATGGGGTCCGTGCGCTTTCACTGCACACTGCTTGCAAATGCGTTTGGTAGTCCGTTTGGAAGGGTCCCCTTCCGGACATCCCGAATGGATTGCCAAACGCAGATGTGAACTAAGGGTAACGAACAAACGTGCAAAGCTTGTTACCAGGCAGACATCTGATTACTGGGTGTGACTATAGAGAGCTGTGTACATCACATGACCACTGACTGTTTTGTTTTTTCTATCCATGGAATAAGCAGAGAGAATGAAAGCAAGCAGAGATTTAGAAAACTTGAGGAATTGATACAAAGTATATTGGAATATTGCATAACCTTTTATTATATAAACAATAAGATTTGTGTTTCAATATTGGTTTGAAAGTGGCCAACCCCTTTAATTCCCATCCACAATACTAGCGGAGATCGCCGCAAAGGCTAAACCTTCTACAAACTCTGCCCGTTTGCCGAAAGGTATATTCAAGCAGTCATAATACGTCCACATTGAGCCACAAATCCCGTCCTGGCTGCAAATCTAATGATGTGAATTAGCATCATCATAGGAATAATTTCCACTGGAAAAATTAAATAGCTAAATGTACACAAGACCTGGGTATAAGACAACGGCACTGTGCAGATTACACAATCCTGTGATGAAATACTACTGTGTGTACCTGATGGCTCCTTTATATATTCCATACTCTGCTGCTCGGTACAGTAAAAGTGAAAATAAAACCCATAAGACATAAATAATTCATCAAAGCCTCCCATTACCACAATTCTACATTCCCTGCTTTAATGATTACTAGAGGGATTCTTGCCATGTATTTGTGTGCATAGACTTGCAAGGCCGCTAGTTGTGACATGTGACACGAGAGCTGTCAGAACAACAAAGCTACGAGGGCTAATGGAATTGCAGAAAAAGGCGGCTTGTATTAGAAGATACTCGGGCCCTATATACCACAGAATAATCTTACCAGTTCATGAATCATTTACCGAGCAAGAAAAATAATCCCTAGTTGGCTCCTTGTCTCAGCAATAAATATGGAGCTCACAGTAAAATGTTACCTTTAAGTGCCCTTGTATTGATCCCATTATTGGCTCATTAATAAAACCTAGGGAATTCCATCTTATGGGCCATACCATGTGATAACTAAGGTTCCCTAATATAACCTGGCACTCCTGATCCACTATAGAACGGGCATCAGCAGCACCTGACAGACCTCAAAGACTAATAATGGGGCCTGTAGGGTTCTGCTAAGGCATGGCAAAGAGTACCACTCAAAACCAACAGAATCTACTTCTAACACAGCTGTACAGTAGAGTAGGTTACAGCCTGAAAATGTACCAAGCACAGCTTAACCAATGACGCTCTGATGCCACCACCACAATAAACCACCAAGCTTTCTCTTAAGTACAAGAACTTTCAGACCACATTCAGTTTCTGGTGTCTAGTTTTTTTTTGTTTTTTAATCTAAAACCAGAATTGGCTGACCGCACATCCAATCTTTCCTGCAGAAATTATGGAAAATGGGGATCAAACATGCCAGGGTTTAAGAGAAACTTAGCATTGATGTTTTCCGCTTCCTCCATCAAATGTAGTTTGTCCCCAGAACCCAGTATATCAGATAGATAGGTTAGGGTCACCTGAATCAAACACTGCATTCCCCTTGTGAATCAGGGTCTCCAGCGCCGAGATACAACAGTGGTACCCTATAAAGTGGTTACACCACAAAATTTATGTATCATTTTAAAACCATTTATATTAATTGCTGACTGTTAGGGTCTGACAGCTAAAATACCCACCAATCCTGAAAACAGGTGATTTACTCCAGTTCACAATGTTGTGGTGGATAGTGAATTAGCCCGTCCCCCCTCTCGAGTTCACAATGTTGTGGTGGATAGTGAATTAGCCCCCCCCCCCCCCAATCATTTCATTGGGAGCACCTGAGTGGTGCAATTGTTAGCACTGTTGCCTCCTTCCGAATCCAGCCAATGACTCTGCAACAAGTTTTTATGTTCTACCAGTCTTTGCGTGGGTTTCTTTTGGCACTTCAGCTACTTACACCACTCCAAATACATACAGACAGGTTATACAGACAGGTTATGCCATGAGACCAGTGGTGGTCTCACAGCATAACCCCTTCAAAGGAAGCATTCAATGTGTATGACGGTGTCAGACACAATAGTGGTTGGCTGATGCCCAGTGTACGGCTACTATAAACTTCTACAATATTTTCTTTGCCTGTATGTGGCTCTAAAAGTCTCAAATACTGCATGAGTGACAATTTCATGTTTGTGTGTGTATATGTATATATATGGAGCCTCTGCTTGTGTCACGAGTCTCTAAATATCTAGAATGACGGCAACCTTCAGACACCAAATTTAAATGGTACCAAACTATTCCATACTGAAGACAACCCCAGGTCCATAGGCACCCCATGCCTCCCCGCTCAACCCAAGGTTCATTATTACCATGTAGAGCTAAAGAAATTCTTGAGAAAATCAAAGTCTCCCAAGCAACTGGTTGCCCTTAACAAAACAATGTCAACCAGTGTCACACTATACTCTGTGTAGACCAAGAAAGACTGGCACCACTCAATGGCCATACACTAAAGAGTCAGTGGCCATCACACAGATCATCTATAACTATTGTCCCTGTCCCACACATCAGTTGGAATACCCTGCTCTCTGCCTGGCATGTATTGTCACCTGTACAGTGTACCCTGGCAGCACAGAAGCCTCCATACCCTACTCTCTACCACCCCTGAGTAATGTCACCTGTACAGTATACCCTGGCAGCACAGAAGCCCCCATACCCTGCTCTCTGTACACTACTACCACCGACTAGCATGCAATGTCACCTATACAGTATACCCTGCTCTCTGTACACTACCACCACTGACTAGCATGTAATGTCACCTATACAGTATACCCCGCTCCCTGTACACTATCACCACTGACTAGCATGTAATGTCACCTATACAGTATACCCTGCTCTCTGTACACTACTACCACCGACTAGCATGCAATGTCACTTATACAGTATACCCCGCTCCCTGTACACTATCACCACTGACTAGCATGTAATGTCACCTATACAGTATACCCTGGCAGCACAGAAGCCCCCCCATACCCTGCTCTCTGTACACTACCACCACTGACTAGCATGTAATGTCACCTATACAGTATACCCCGCTCCCTGTACACTATCACCACTGACTAGCATGTAATGTCACCTATACAGTATACCCTGGCAGCACAGAAGCCCCCATACCCCGCTCCCTGTACACTACCACCACTGACTAGCATGTAATGTCACCTATACAGTATACCCTGCTCTCTGTACACTACTACCACCGACTAGCATGCAATGTCACTTATACAGTATACCCTGCTCCCTGTACACTACCACCACTGACTAGCATGTAATGTCACCTATACAGTATACCCCGCTCCCTGTACACTACTACCACTGACTAGCATGTAATGTCACCTATACAGTATACCCTGCTCTCTGTACACTACCACCACTGACTAGCATGTAATGTCACCTATACAGTATACCCCGCTCCCTGTACACTACCACCACTGACTAGCATGTAATGTCACCTATACAGTATACCCTGCTCTCTGTACACTACTACCACCGACTAGCATGCAATGTCACTTATACAGTATACCCTGCTCCCTGTACACTACCACCACTGACTAGCATGTAATGTCACCTATACAGTATACCCCGCTCCCTGTACACTACTACCACTGACTAGCATGTAATGTCACCTATACAGTATACCCTGCTCTCTGTACACTACCACCACTGACTAGCATGTAATGTCACCTATACAGTATACCCCGCTCCCTGTACACTATCACCACTGACTAGCATGTAATGTCACCTATACAGTATACCCCGCTCCCTGTACACTATCACCACTGACTAGCATGTAATGTCACCTATACAGTATACCCTGCTCTCTGTACACTACTACCACCGACTAGCATGCAATGTCACTTATACAGTATACCCCGCTCCCTGTACACTATCACCACTGACTAGCATGTAATGTCACCTATACAGTATACCCTGCTCTCTGTACACTACTACCACCGACTAGCATGCAATGTCACTTATACAGTATACCCTGCTCCCTGTACACTACCACCACTGACTAGCATGTAATGTCACCTATACAGTATACCCCGCTCCCTGTACACTACTACCACTGACTAGCATGTAATGTCACCTATACAGTATACCCTGCTCTCTGTACACTACCACCACTGACTAGCATGTAATGTCACCTATACAGTATACCCCGCTCCCTGTACACTATCACCACTGACTAGCATGTAATGTCACCTATACAGTATACCCCGCTCCCTGTACACTATCACCACTGACTAGCATGTAATGTCACCTATACAGTATACCCTGCTCTCTGTACACTACTACCACCGACTAGCATGCAATGTCACTTATACAGTATACCCCGCTCCCTGTACACTATCACCACTGACTAGCATGTAATGTCACCTATACAGTATACCCTGGCAGCACAGAAGCCCCCCTATACCCTGCTCTCTGTACACTACCACCACTGACTAGCATGTAATGTCACCTATACAGTATACCCTGGCAGCACAGAAGCCCCCATACCCCGCTCCCTGTACACTACCACCACTGACTAGCATGTAATGTCACCTATACAGTATACCCTGCTCTCTGTACACTACCACCACTGACTAGCATGTAATGTCACCTGTACCCTGCCACCACAGAAGCCTCCATAGCCTGCAGCTCACCTTGCCCTGTGTCACCTAGTATTGCCCTGTCACTATGTACACAGCCTTGCTGCCTGCAGGGTGCGGGTACAAGGTCCAGCACTAGCCGGGGAGGAGGGACATTACCTGGCTGCCGGTCCGGTCTGCTGCTCTCTGTCATTCACCGCCGCCGTGTAGATTTGCCGGTAGCGGTCTGCCAGGGCCTTGCCGGATAGCAGCAGCTGGTAGCGACTCCTGCAGTCAGGGCCGGAACTGTGCTCTTGACTCCCGGACATAGTGAGCCGTGCAGGGCAGGACCCTGAAGCTGTGGGCACAGGGTAGAAGCCGTTTCCCCCCGGGCCGGATGAGGCAGCAGTGGCGGCGGCGGCGACGGCGGGAGGAGGGGGTGCAGTTGCTGCGCACATCATCTTCCTCGGCGCGGTGTGTACAGGCGGTGTGTGCGTGTCACTGCAGCCGCAGCATCAGGGGGTGACGTCCGGCCTCACCGTGTCCTCCTCCCGGCACTGGGACGTGCAGCCCGGCAGCTGACAAGCTTCTGTTCGCCGACAATCACCGCAATCCCCAAGTCAACCCACGCCCCGACCCCGTCACCATCCTCTCCGCACCGCGAGTGAGGGCAGGGTCTGGGCGCCCCTCTCTGGCGTCCTGTAATCCGCTTCCCCTTAACACCGCTCCAGTGCTAGCAAGCTCCGGTGCTTCTGTCAGTCAGCTTCACCTCAGACGCCGCACAAGTGAAACCTGCACACTCAGTGCTGCCATCTTAGCTTCATTATGTGCCTGCTGCTATTTCTCCCCTCTCCTCACACACTCACAGAGCATGCTGGGAGCTGCGCTGACTCGTCTCTCCCTCCTAGGAATACACTGCCCCCTGCAGGACTCTGCTGTGCACAGCTCCTGTCACTACTACGGTGTCACCTCATACACCACCATAGACTGCACTGATAATAGTAATAACCATTGTATGTGGACGAGTATATTACATGCTATAGGACTCTGCTCTGCACAGCGCCTTCTACAGGACGCCCCTATACATACTACATTCTGCATACCACATGCATAGCTAGGGGTTCAGCAAAGGGGGGTGGCGAACACCTTAAAATGGGACCCCCAATTCAGATATACCAACACTATCACTATGTGGTGATCATACTGTATATAGTGGTAGATAGTGATTCTACAGAGGGCTGTGAAGATCAGTTAGGTAAATACAGTACAGGAACAATGTTGTGATTTAGGGCCATTTCACATTAGTGTTTGGCTTCCTGCCCGGAAGGAGTCCGCATGAGGACCCCCCAGACAGAATACCATTGAACAAGTTTAGCGGCAGGCTAGCTTGACAGCTGCCAAAATGCCAGAGCAGGCGGATTATCAAAGCCAACAGCACGCTCATTATATGGCTTCCCAGCGAGCTTCTGAGATGCCAGAACAATCACGGGCAGAGCGCAAGGAATGAGTTCAGCGGTAGGCCAGATAGATGGCTGCCGACACGCCGGAGCAGGCTTATCATCAACGCCAACAACACGCTCAGTGTATGGTGTCCCAGCTAGCTGCTGAAATGCCGGAACAATCACAGGCACGGCGTGAGGAAAAGTTCAACAGCAGGACAGCTTAAAGGGGTTGGCCACTTTCAGACCAATATTGACAAACAAATGTACAATAGAAAGATATACAATTTTCTAATATACTTTCTGTATCAATTCCTCTTAGTTTTCTAGATTTCGGCTTGTTGTCATTCATTCTGTTACTTCTGGAGGATAAAACACTGACCATGGTCATGTGATTTATGGTCCATGGTCATGTGATTAGCGGTCCATAGTCATGTGATGAGTACACTGGTGCCGCTCGTTAGAGTCACAGCACAGTAATCAGACATCTGCCTGGTAATCAGCTGTGCACCTGTGTCATCATCACATGACCATGGACCGTAAATCACATGACCTTGGTCAGAGTTTTATCCTCTAGAAGTAACAGAATGAATGTCAGCAAGCCGAAATCTAGAAAACCGTGAGGAATTGATACAGAAAGTATATTAGAAAATTGTATATCTTTTTATTGTACATTTGTTTGTCAATATTGGTCTGAAAGTGGCCAACCCCTTTAAGAGCTGCCGAAACGCCGGAGCAGGCAAACCATCGACGGCACCAATTTGCTGAATATAGGCGGAAGTTGCGGGCAGAGACACACACACACAAACGACATACAAAATACACAAGTGCAAAACTGGGCAATTCTTAGAGGGCCACTACACAAACAAAAAATGAAATATACCCGAGTGAAGCTGGGTCCTCCTGATAATATATATATTATGCCCCACAGTTGCCCCTGCAGCCTATATTATGCCCCACAATGGCACAATAGACTGTGGGGCATAATAGAGGTTGAAGGGGGGTCACTGTGGGGCATAGTAAAAGTTGCAGGGATCACAGTTCTATTATGCTCTATTATGCCCAACAGTTGCCCACCCAACTATTATGCCCCACAGTTGCACACCCATGAACGACTATACTCAGGACTCTTTTCAGACCCCCGAGTATAATAATCGGAGCCCCAGGGAAGGTGAGGGAACATAATAAACAATGTTACTCACCTCTCCGGGATCGGATGTGAATCCTAGCAGGCTTCGGGCCTTTATGGTAATGTCCCATACGTCATGTCATCTGGGATATTACCATACAGGCCCAAAACCTATGCTAGCAGTACTACCGTGTTTCCCTGAAAGTAAGACAGTGTCATACATTCTTTTTACCCCCAAAAGTCCCACTATGTCTTACTTTCGGGGTATGTCTTATATTGGGAAAACCAACCCCCCCCCCCCATCATCATCATCAATCATATGGATTGAAGAGGTTAAGCGGCGGCTGCCGGCAAACTCTGCCTGCCGCTTCCATACATTACAATGGGAGCGCGCTATTCAAATAGTATTCGTTCATCTCTAACTTCAATTGTAACTTCTTACAATTGAAGTTAGAGATGCGCGAATACTATTTGAATAGCGCGCTCCCAATGCAATGTATGGAAGCGGCAGGCAGACTTTGCCAGCGGCCGCCGCTTAACGGGATTCTACCATTAAAAGAAGTTCTTTCCTTTGACCACGTCGGAATAGCCTTAAAAAAGGCTATTCGTCTCCTACCTGTTGCCATAGCCAGCGCCGCCTTCTTCCTCAGCTGCGTCCGCCTCGTCTGTCTCTTCTTTGGGCCTCATGGATGACGCATGCGCAGTCGGCTCTGGCTGCGAGAGCCTGTTAGAGCCGACTGCGCATGCGTCATCCATGAGGCCCGACGGGGACACAGACGGGGCGGACGCAGCTGAGGAAGAAGGCGGCGCTGGCTATGGCAACAGGTAGGAGACGAATAGCCTTTTTTAAGGCTATTCCGACGTGGTCAGAGGAAAGAACTTCTTTTAATGGAAGAATCACTTTAACGCCTCGCGTGCCGAGCGCTTCCATTCATTTCAATGGAAGCGTGCCATTGAAATGAATAGAAGCGGCTGGCACGCGGGGGGTTAAGCGGCCGCCGGCAGAGTCCTTCTTCACAGCGCTGTGCTGTGAGAGCTGAGGGGAACGCCCCCTCCCTCTCCGGGGAGTTCCCCCCGGCTCTCACAGCACAGCGGAGCCCCGTGTTTCCTCGATACAGTCTTAACACCCCCCGAAAGTAAGACAGTGTCTTACATTCTTTTTACCCCGAAAGTCCCACTATGTCTTACTTTCAGGGTATGTCTTACATTAGCCGACCTCCCTAAAACCCCCGCTACGTCTTACTATCGGGGGTGTCTTACTATCGGGGAAACACGGTATACAGGCCCAAGGCCTCTGCTAGTAGTAACAGCCTGATACTGCTAGCACAGACTTTGGGACCATATGGTAACAGGCTGTTAATGCTAGCACAGGCTTTGGGCTAACAGTACCATGCAGGCCCAAAGCCTGTGATAGCAGTAACAGGCTGTTACCATACAGGCCAAAGCCTGTTCTAGCAGTAACAGGTTGTTACTACTAGCAAAGGCTTTGGGCCTGTATGGTTATATCAATCAGAAAAAAAAACATCCACATCAGGAAATTCATATAAAATGTAAACATTTTATTGACATTATAGAAAACGCATAGCACAAGAGAGTT
This sequence comes from Leptodactylus fuscus, assembly GCF_031893055.1. NCBI lineage: Eukaryota > Metazoa > Chordata > Amphibia > Anura > Leptodactylidae > Leptodactylus > Leptodactylus fuscus. The sequence continues at coordinate 198,336,583 of NC_134266.1, read as the reverse complement.
ATATTAACATCAGACATACATATCTAACTCTCATATATAAACCCCATAATACAAAGCGTATCCCAACCATACACTATATTCCAAGAAAACGAGAGGGGATAGAAGATCCCAGAAAGTTGAAGGATACTCAGCATATATCAAAAAATAACTTTTATTTATGAAAAATTCACATGACTTAAAATAGACACATAGGACACTATATTCCACAAACAGGGTAACCAACAGGTACGGAAAGGTATTATAGCATAATAGATGTCCAAAGTGATAACATCATGAACTTGTAACTGCTCAAAGATACATCCCTTCTATACAGATTAAATAATCTATCACATAAACACCCTCAAACTGAGGGAATACATGGGTGAGATGTAATAGAAGAGAGCAACAAGGAGCTATGTATGTCCAGCGGAATGAAATAAATAAATATATAAGACAAGTGTCAAGTAGTGAGGAAAAACTCCATTACTATAGGAAATGTAAGAAACCTCCATACATACAAAGCATCCTGTAGAAGAACTATAATCAAACCCAGACACAAAGTATCTTACCCATTGCTAAGATAGTAAAACACACGCTTCCGTAGCTGCAGGCACCCTGACCCGACGCGCGTTTCGGCACGTGACCAGCCTTCTTCCGGGGGTCTTTGTGGAATATAGTGTCCTATGTGTCTATTTTAAGTCATGTGAATTTTTCATAAATAAAAGTTATTTTTTGATATATGCTGAGTATCCTTCAACTTTCTGGGATCTTCTATCCCCTCTCGTTTTATTGACATTATATTAAAAGACATATAAATACATACAAAAAATATGGGGAAACAAGGATATAATATCCATAAAACACCAAATCACAACTCCAAAGGGTGGAGTGACCCAGGAATATATAGCCAAATAAATATAGACACATACCCTGACGAAGTCTGTGTATACAGACGAAACGCGCGTCGGGCTGTAGTGGTGGTGTTCCCAGGTATACCATACCTTTATTTTCTTACCTTTCCTTGGGGGGGTTCACTTGTTTCCTTTAATATGGTTGTCACTTACTTACTCTTAGGGGTCCATGGATCCTTGCATTTGCCTCCTTAACATGGTAGCTATTCACTTAAGTATATTGTACTATTGCTTACCCTTTGCACTGTAACTTTGTATTAACCCTAACATGATTCTCTGTGACATCAATTGACTTTTTACCTCACTACCCTGTAGTATATTTCTATATTCATTTGGCTATATATTCCTGGGTCACTCCTCCCTCTGGAGTTGTGATTTGGTGTTTTATGGATATTACCGTATTTTTCGGACTATAAGACGCACCTAGGTTTTAGAGGAGGAAAATAGGGAAAAAAAATTTTTTAAGCAAAAACTGGTAAAATATTTAATATATGGGAGTTGTAGTTTTGCAACAGCTGCAAGGCCACATTGACTGGTGACCCTGCAGCTGTACGGGGACGCATAGAGCGTTTTTTTTGCGGGGCCAGCTGTACTTTTTAGTTATACCATTTTGGGGGATATCTATTGCTTAGATCACCTTGTATTGAAAAAAAACAGGAGGTGATTTAGAACTTTTATTTATTTCATATTTTTAAAGCTTTTTTTTTTTTTTTTTTTTTTTTACTATTTTATTCCCCCCCCGGGGCTTGAACCTGCGGTCACTTGATCGCAAGTCCCATAGACGGCAATACAACTGTATTGCCGTGTATGGGACATTCTGTCTATTAGTATTACGGCTGGTCATAGAGACCAGCCGCAATACTAATACAGCAGTGACAGGCCGGGGAGCCTCAGTAGGCTCCCGGCTGTCACCCGAACAGGTCGGCTCCTGCGATACCGCCGCGCAGGAGCCGGCCTGCATCTTTACAGGGGAGAAGGGGCCACGGATACTGACCCGGCATCCGCTGTACTAGAGAGGCGGATGCCGGGGAGGGATAGACGCCGGGGCCTGAGACATCGCTACGATCCTCTGCCCTGCATGAAGCCATGCAGGGCAGAGGAGCGCAGCGATGTCTCAGGCCCCGGCACCTGTAATGGCGTCTATCACTTGCCGGCTTCCGCCTCTCTATTACAGCGGGTGCCGGGCGCCACCTTCAGACTATAAGATGCACCCTTCTTTTCCCCAAAAATTTTGGGGAAAAAAGTGCGTCTTATAGTCCGAAAAATACGGTATATCCTTGTTTTCCCATCATTTTTGTATGTATTTATATGTCTTTTAATATAATGTCAATAAAATATTTACATTTTATATGAATTTCCTGATGTGGATGTTTTTTTTCTGATTGATACTATTCTCCATATCTATATAGCCTCTTTTTGTATAATCTGTATGATAATATCCAAGACCACGTGACGTCTGGGACATTACCATACAGACTTGAAGCCTGCTAGGATTAACATTGGATCCCGGAAGGTGAGTAATGCTGTTTATTATGTTCCCTCACTTCCCCTGAGGCTCCGATTATTATACTCGGGGGTCTGAAAAGACCCCTGAGTATAATAATAGCGGTAGTGGGTTCGCAGCCTGGGTCTGCTCACAGCCACCCGCCATATCCTATAGTAGAAGGGGAAGCGGGGGGGCGGCATTGAGCAGGCCTGGGGAGGTACGTAAATAGGCCACTAACTGATGGGGATACTCCAGCAGGTAGCGACCTGTTATGAAAAAAAAAAAAAAGTATCTTTACATACTGACTGTGCCGCTGCTCCCGCTGCCACCGCCTCTTCACAGCACCCGTCAATAAGACGTCTGCATCTCAGCATGATGACTATGCGATGCAGAGGTATCTCATATGGATTTTTGATGTTCTCTGTTTCCTTTTTGAATACTATATTGCTATTGTGTTTTTGTGATTTGACATATAGTGGTGTTCAGGGCCGGCGTCAGCGCACGGCATAGTTGGGCAAGTGCCGGGGCCCACAGAGCCTCTGGGGGCCCCCCGGCACTTGCCTGTCACAATTTCAGCTCATCGGCGTCCGTCCGCCGATGAGCTGAAATACATACGCGATGCAGGAGCTGTGAGATCAGCTCCTGCTTTAAAGCTCCGGCCCCGGCTTGCGTGTGTAGGCGCGATGACGTCATCGCATCACGCCTACACACGCAAGCCGGTCCGGAGCTAAGCAGGAGCTGATCTCACAGCTCCTGCATCGCGTATGTGATTGGAGGGAGAGAGAGAGGAGCGTCGGGGGAACGAGGGAAGGTGAGTGATAGAAGGTGAGTGATGTAAGTGTTTGTTTTGTATTACGGCATGACACTGGGGAAGATGAATGGGGTGGGGAGAGAACGGCATGAAACTGGGGACAGAGATGGAGGGGGCCCAAAGAAACTGGGGGGCAAATGAAGGGGAGGGGGAACAGCATGACACTGGGGCAGATGGAGGGGGGGAGAACAGCATGACACTGGGGCAGATGGAGGGGGGGAGAACAGCATGACACTGGGGCAGATGGAGGGGGTGGGGAGAGAACGGCATGGAACTGGGGACAGAGATGGAGGGGGCCCAATGAAACTGAGGGGGCAAATGAAGGGGGGGGGGAACGGCATGACACTGGGGAAGGGGGTGGGGAGAGAACGGCATGAAACTGGGGACAGAGATGGAGGGGGCCCAATGAAACTGAAGGGGCAAATGAAGGGGAGGGGGGAAACGGCATGACACTGGGGCAGAGACGGGGGACATTAAACTGTGGGCAGATGAAGGGGGAGAACGTGATGAGACTGGGGACAGAGATGGAGGGGGGACATGAAACTGGGGGCAGAGGAAGGGTGTATATGAAACTGGGGGAGAGATGGAGGGGGGCATATAATTTACGGGTGACTGTAGGAGGATTATACTGTGTGGGAGCACATAATAAATGAATGAGAATGGGTGGAATCAACATAAAAGTGGGTGGAACTAAATTTGCCGAGGCGCGCAGAGCGCGCCACACATTTTGCCCCTCTTTCTACTCTTTAAAATATTGGGAGGTATGGCGTTGGTGACGCCACACTCCTGCATGACGTCACTCGCTTCATCTGCAACGCACAGTGTCTCGACTCCCCCACCTCCTTTACAAGAGGGCCCACTGAGGCTCTGTCGCCCAAGGGCCCATAAAAACCTGGAGCCGGCCCTGGTGGTGTTTTTAGTTGGTTTTTTTGCAGTAATATCATTGATTTCACATAAAATATATTATAGACATGCTCGACCCTCAAGCTGGTCTAGAGCGTGTACTAATTATACCTGTATAGTTATTTCATGTATAACTTTCAGCAATATTGCCATTCATAATGTCCATTGTCATCTGTGGTTTGTATATGTACACGCAGGCTGGTTAACAATGACATGACCGTTCATGTTATTATTCTGGCTTCTATGGGGTGGAGTTCTATCTCTTTGATCATGTGACCGGTCAGGTGATGATGGACTCAGGCCTTTTCATATGGCTTTTACTTGGCTATGGAATATAACTTCTTCAACTGTTCGATAAGCTGTAATATCTTTTTTGCTTACACATATGTATACATGACTATGTGATGTAGAGGTATCACATGTGGATTATTGATGTTTTCTCTCTCTTTTTTAATGCTATATTGCTATTGTCTTTCTGTGATTTGATATATATGGGGTTAATCACTGATGCAATTGTGTTGGGTGTGGTTTGTAGTGGTATATAAACTGGATTTTTCATCATTTGTATTCAAGCTATTTGTAAGGGACTAACTGTGGCTTCCCGAAACGCGTAAACTTTCCTACTTTTAGATGTGTTCTTCGCCCCGCCGTTCGGTTAAAATTCTGTTTTCCGTCGGTATGCAAATGAGTTCTCTCGCAGCCCTGTGGGCGGGCCCCAGTGCTCAAACAGCACTAGGGGCGTCCCCAATGCTGTGAGAGAACTCTCCAGCGCCGCCTCCATCTTCTTCAGGAACGTCGTCTTCATGCGTCTTCTTCCAGCGCAGGTGGTCAAACTTTCATTCTTCACAGTAAGAACAGCGAGGCTCTGGAACTCTCTGCCCCAGGAAGTGGTGATGGTGGATTCATTAAACAAGTTCAAAGAGGGCCTGGATGCCTTTCTTGAAGAAAAAAATATAACAGGTTATGGACTGTAGATTTTATGGACACGTTGAGCCAGAGTTTTTATACTGACTGCCAGATTTGGAGTCGGGAAGGAATTTTTTCCCCTGAAATGGGGCAATTGGCATGAGCCTCATGGGGTTTTTTGCCTTCCCCTGGAGGGAAACACTGTAGGGATTGTAGGGTTATAGGTTGGACTTGATGGACTAATGTCTTTATCCAACCTCATCTACTATGTAACTTGTAGGCCTCGGGCAGAGCCGACTGCGCATGCCCGCAGCCACAAGAAAAATGGCTGCTTACACAGTAAGTAAGCTGCCATTTTCTTGTGGCCTGTGGGATTGTGCTTGTCCCATAGTGATCTGCCCAGATGATTCTAAAAAAAACCACTCTGGACCTCTAGATTTCCATTTACTGACCACAGGTAGTAAGTGGCTGATCACTGGGAGTATGACCATTGGGACACCCCCTGATCATAAGAACAGGGACCCTTGTCTCACCATCTAACTAACATCTAGCGGTCACACAGTCATGCTGATCATCTTAAGGCTATTCTGTCATGTCAACTAGAAAAAAAAAATGATTTAATGGTAGAATCACTTTAATATATAATTAAATGGATGCTAAATAGTGAAAAAAGCTAATGAAACTAATAAAAATATGACCATCGTATATTGTATAAATGATTTGATTTTATTGTAAAATTCTAACAATCTTTACCAATAATATTATATAATGATGTAATATCAGATTTCTCCACCAGCAGTAACAGTGAAGAAATAACATCAGTAGACGTACGCATTCACCAGTTGTCATTGTCATTTCCATCTGATATTTAATGCTACTTGGTGAAAATAAGTCTAATTGTGGATGATATTTTATCTCCAGCAGCAGTCATAGTAAGGCAGGAAATATACACTCACCGGCCACTTTATTAGGTACACCATGCTAGTAACGGGTTGGACCCCCTTTCGCCTTCAGAACTGCCTCAATTCTTCGTGGCATAGATTCAACAAGGTGCTGGAAGCATTCCTCAGAGATTTTGGTCCATATTGACATGATGGCATCACACAGTTGCCGCAGATTTGTCGGCTGCACATCCATGATGCGAATCTCCCGTTCCACCACATCCCAAAGATGCTCTATTGGATTGAGATCTGGTGACTGTGGAGGCCATTGGAGTACGGTGAACTCATTGTCATGTTCAAGAAACCAGTCTGAGATGATTCCAGCTTTATGACATGGCGCATTATCCTGCTGAAAGTAGCCATCAGATGTTGGGTACATTGTGGTCATAAAGGGATGGACATGGTCAGCAACAATACTCAGGTAGGCTTTGGCGTTGCAACGATGCTCAATTGGTACCAAGGGGCCCAAAGAGTGCCAAGAAAATATTCCCCACACCATGACACCACCACCACCAGCCTGAACCGTTGATACAAGGCAGGATGGATCCATGCTTTCATGTTGTTGACGCCAAATTCTGACCCTACCATCCGAATGTCGCAGCAGAAATGTCCAATTTCGATGAGCTTATGCAAATTGTAGCCTCAGTTTCCTGTTCTTAGCTGAAAGGAGTGGCACCCGGTGTGGTCTTCTGCTGCTGTAGCCCATCTGCCTCAAAGTTCGACGTACTGTGCGTTCAGAGATTCTCTTCTGGCTACCTTGGTTGTAACGGGTGGCTATTTGAGTCACTGTTGCCTTTCTATCAGCTCGAACCAGTCTGGCCATTCTCCTCTGACCTCTGGCATCAACAACGCATTTCTGCCCACAGAACTGCCGCTCACTGGATGTTTTTTCTTTTTCGGACCATTCTCTGTAAACCCTAGAGATGGTTGTGCGTGAAAATCCCAGTAGATCAGCAGTTTCTGAAATACTCAGACCAGCCCTTCTGGCACCAACAACCATGCCACGTTCAAAGGCACTCAAATCACCTTTCTTCCCCATACTGATGCTCGGTTTGAACTGCAGGAGATTGTCTTGACCATATCTACATGCCTAAATGCACTGAGTTGCCGCCATGTGATTGGCTGATTAGAAATTAAGTGTTAACGAGCAGTTGGACAGGTGTACCTAATAAAGTGGCCGGTGAGTGTATATGGAGGACACGGCCATAGGGGTTGTCATATTCATGTCCATCTTGTGTGATATTCCCTCTGTCCAGAGGCTCCTCCTGATGTATCTGCTGGAACAGATTAGACAATTATAATAAAGTGTATATACCTGATGATATAAGGTCCTCCTTTTATAAGTATAGTGTCGTCTATTCCTTCTGATGGTATGAGCATATTTTCTCCATAGATAGGATAGATTACAATTCCTCAAGATTGTAAGGTCACCACTTCTGTTTCTAGATGCTGATAGAACCTCTTCTGGCTCCAAGATGCTTCATTTTCAAGATGAAGTGGGGAAGGGAAGGATCTCAACTAGAGATGAGCGAACATCGTTCGATCAAATACATATTCGATCAAATATCAGGCCGTTCGAGGTATTCGATTACAATCGAATACCACGAGGCAAACGCAGTAAAAATTCGTATCCCCTCCCTCCTTCCCTGGTGCATTTTTTGCGCCAATAACTGTGCAGGGGAGGTGGGACAGGAACTACGACAACGGAGGCATCGGAAAAAAAAAAATCGGAAAAAAGAATTGGCGACCTCCCCTTTTGACGAATGGTGAGTTTAACATTCGATTAATTTGAGACTGTGAACTATGTGACTGTGAGACAGGGACAGATCTACAGGCAGGGTTAGCTAGGGATTACCTTTATTTAGGGGGGAATGTCACTCACCCAGCTCTTTGGGGCTCCATCTCGTCGGGATCCTTGTCAGCTTGCGATATGCGCGAGCTGACTTTTCCCCATAGGAATGCATTGACCAGCGTTGATTGGCCAGTGTACAGAATTCGGCCAATCAACTCTGGTTCTGCCGGCAACTCTGACACAGCACTGCTACACGGAGAAGCGGCAGAGCTCAGCACACACAGAGATGCAGCAGAGCTGAGTGTGAAGCATGGTTCAATGCACACTCAGCACTGCTACATCAGATGCAGCAAAGCTGAGTGTGCAGCAGGTTCAGCTGAACCCTGCTGCACACTCAGCCCTGCTGCATCGGACTGCTATATCGGACACTGCTACATCGGTCACCACTGCTACATCGGGCCGTGCGCTCAGCTTGACTACTCCGGAGATGCAGCCAAGCAGAGCGCACGCCCAGCACTTCTACATTGAAGATGAAGCAGAGCTGGCCGTTCGCTGAGCTTGGCTACTCTGGAGTAGTCGAGCTGAGTTCACGGCCCGATGTAGCAGTCCTGGCCGATGCAGCAGTGTCCGATGTAGCAGTCCGATGCAGCAGAGCTGAGTGTGCAGCAGGATTCTGCGCATACTCAGCTCTACTTCATCTCCAGTGTAGCAGTGCCAGCACTGCTACATCTCGGCATAGGAATGCATTGACCAGAGTTGATTGGCCGAATGCTATAGCATTCGGCCAATCAACGCTGGTTCTGCCGGTGGAGACGGAGTCCAAGAGCGGTCCACAGCAGTCTCCTTTCTGGTCTGATTCTTAGACTCCACCTCCTCACAGACGAGCCTCCGGCAGAACCAGCGTTGATTGTCCGAATGTCGTACTTCTGTATGGCATTCGGCCAATCAACGCTGGTCAATGCATTCCTATCGGAAAAAGTCAGCTCACACATATCGCAAACTGACAGGGATCCCAACATAATACAATGACTTGGGCATGTTAGATGCCCTCAGACATGCTTCCCCTGCTGTCCCAGTTGCATTCCAGGGTGTTGGTATCATTTCCTGGGGTGTCATAGTGGACTTGGTGACTCTCCTGAGTCGAGTGGTGGGATCCCCTGAAACAAAGCATTTTTCCCCATAGACTATAATAGGGTTCGATATTCGTTCGAATAGTCGAATATTGAGCGGCTATTCAAAACGAATATCGAACAATTTACTGTTCGCTCATCTCAACCCAACTAAGGAAAACAACTGTCTCCACTTTATACTTTCTGATGATAAAGGGGGGCCTCCTCCTCTCCCCCCCCCCCCATGTGAGACAAATGAATCCTCCAGTTCTTAATGGCGCCTTATTTGTCTCAGGATGTTCCCGGAGCCGCCTCCGCCTTCAGACTCAACCGGATGACATGGGAATCTGCTCCTCCACTTTCTGATGGTACTATTAGTCCTAGATGGGAAATAAACCAAGAAAACAGGTATGAAAATATAAATAGGAGATCTTATAAAATGATAGGAAAATCATATTTCACAGTTATAAGCACCATATCAAAATAAAAAAGGAAAACGGTGATCTACAGTGAGACAAGTTATTAGAACACGTTCTACAGCTCCGGCCTGTTCTCCATGTGAGGATTTTTGTGGTATATAAGAAGGGTTTATCACTTGGAGAAATATTCTTACACTGACACAAACACTGGAGTCAGACTGGTCATACACCTTAGAAGAGCAAACAGCTCCATTGTTCTATCCCCAGTACCTGCCACCACCAAAAACTCAGGACACTCCATAGGTATTATATAGTCGGCCCATTTTGGTGGTCATGGCCACCTTTAGTCTTTCCATTTACCCTAAGGTCAGGACAGTCTGATGTATTCGGGTACTTACTGCATCGCCATCTTCCACTCTCCAGCAGCAGAACAGAGATCTTAGGGCCCCTTCACACGGAGGAAACTCTGGCTGATTTTGAATGTGTAAACGTTCCAAATCAGCAGCGTTTAAAACAGGTCCTATTGCTTTCTATGGGAGCCGGCATACATGCGCACCCCATAGAAATGAATGGGCTGCTTTTTCCCATTCATTTCTATGGGGAGCGCGCGTATGCTGGCTCCCATAGAAAGCAATGGGACCTATTTTAAAGGCTGCTGATTCGGAACGTTTACACATTCAAAATCAGCCAGCGTATCCTCCGTGTGAAGGGGCCCTTAGTCTGAAAAAGAGAAAAACCATCATGACTACCAAGACATGAGACACATCTTGTGGTGATACAGCAGTGATGGAAGAAGAGGCTTTACAGCAGAGAGAAGGGATACAAACATTATCCACACTTGTATTTACCTGTATAGGAAACTGATATTCCTGCGGCTTCTGATGCTAAAGAGAAATGACAAGAAATGGTCAGAACTAAATTATTAATATAACACTGAAGATATTCTAAAGAAAAGGATATAAAAAAACGTATTCTTGTAGTCTGGTGATCAGATCTTGCAGCTACATACTGTACATGGGGCAGAATTACTAATCCCGTCTAGACTAGAAAGTCTCTATACTTCACTATTCTGAGAAGACTTAAATTATTTTTTATAAATAAATAAATTATATTATAAATAAGAAATATCTCATTACTAAAACTATTACATTGTGATTCTTATAAATTGATAAAAATAAGACTATTCCTAACTAAAGAGCTCCCTATCCCCTCTTTCCTTGGAGGCTACATATATAAAATTCTAGAATTTGACACCTCATCCGAGGGTCACCAGGGCCTCCTCCACATCCTCCTCTTCAGGGACCTCCCTGTATATGATACAACAGCTTAGAGTATATACTTATTGTGGGGGTAATACATGAATATACAGAGATAGGGGAGGGGGATTTACTATATAAAGATAAAACAGAAGGTTACAGTGGGCTCATATATCAGCCCATAGACTGCAGCAGTATGATTTCAGCTCTGCAGCTGCCTCATACTTACATAATGGTCTCCAATCTGAGGGATTTATTAAACCTAGTGCAAGGGAAATGTGGAGCAGCTGCCAATAGAAACTACTTAGGTTATAAATGTTCATGTTCTGCCTTATGAAATCATATGGAAATAAAGTAGAGGTCTCTTTGCAGTCCTTTTACCAGGGGCGTAATAATTGAGGTCAAAGGGGGTGCAAACTTGTCAGGGCCAAGAGTGGTAGGGGACCAGCAGCCAACCATAGAAGGCTAGAGCCCCGAAGCTGGATGATAGTTATTGGGGAAAACCTGGTTCTCCGACCATTAAACATATCAGTAATGAAAAGGGGCCTGGCTTTATGTGATGGCTGTACAAACTGTTGGGCCCCTTTCCAGTAGAAGACTGGGCTTCCAATTGTCCCCAGCATGCTCTTCAGGGCTCTTCTGGACTTTGACTGAGGCCAAGTGCCTCACACCTGATCACTGATGTCCAATCACAGGTCCCAGCGGTGACCCCTGAGGTGTGTGACGTCCTATGCAGGCAACTGAGGAAAGAAGACGATGCTGGAGAGAGACGGATAGAGCGAGGATGTGCAGGAGAGGTGAGGCAAGGTAAGTAAGGCCTTAATGGTTCTTTACATCACTTAGGAGAACCTGCAGAACCAGTGCCCAGGGGATTTTACTTCAGCTCCCCTGGACTTCACCCCAGAATATAATAGTATTTTGTGAGTGACAAACCCATAAACTACCACCATAGAGGCATACTGCAGGTTGACAACTACTGCTCTATATAATATCTCACAATGATGTACTTACATCAGTTCTTTGTATTCTGAATCTACCCTGAAAGTCACAGAATAGAGAAGTGAGAAAAAGAGATTTATTTCAACAATGATGGAATTATGGGGTTGTAGATTCTTGTATGATACATGTACATGATTATACCCCGCAATATCTGCCATACACTGCCAATAACAAAGCATGTATACTTATAGGATGGGTGTTATACAATTGTATTGATCTCCCAGTAGTCTGTGCTCTTCTGTACACTTTGGGCTGATGGGATATCAAATACAAGCTAAAAGATACCTTCTGGCATATGGTGGTCTATATTAGTCTATGGACATGTCCAGTGGCGTAACTAGGAATGGCGGGGCCCCGTAGCGACCTTTTGACATGGGACCCCCCGACACCGAAGATCTCGACCGAGTCCCTCCTACGCATTCCTGCACGCTCTATTATGACCAATAGTGGCCCCTGCACACAGTATTATGTCCCTTAGAGGAGCCTGCACACAGTATTATGCCCCATAGTGGCCCCTGCACACAGTATTATGTCCCTTAGAGGCCCCTGCACACAGTATTATGTCCCATAGTGGCCCCTGCACACAGTATTATGTCCCATAGTGGCCCCTACAGGACTAAATACTGTCACCTCACCCGCTGACCTCTATACCAGGACAATTGTGGATAAAAAATCTGGTCATGTGCATTACAATTTAGTAACTCCATGTGCCTCATATTAATAGAAGTTAACCCTATCATGTCCCTCACATTAACCCCTGTGTACCTCACATAAGGGCTAGTTCACACATAGGCAAAGGGGCGGATTTTGACAGCAGATTTCGCTTCAAAATCCGCCCCTTTACAATGGTGGTCTATGTAGACCACCAGGCTTTTTTTTTCCGCTAGCGGCGGGCTGCCGCTAGCGGAGAAAAGAAAGGACATACCCTTTCTTCAGGCAGCTCCCTCCTATGTCAGCTCATTCATTTGAGCCGACAGAGGAGGGGAAAGCCGTGACCGCGATGGTCGCGGCAGGCGGGTTTTGACAAGAGAGAGACGCGGCTCACCGCGTCTCTCTCGGTGTCAAAACCCGCGCGGGCAGTTCACGTGTGAACTGACCCTAAGAGTTACTGATATGTGAGAGACATGGAGGTAATAATAAGTTTCATTTTCCTGGAGCAGCTTCTTCTTCTTCTCTTGTGTGCAGCTCGGCAGGGATAAGCCCCACCTCCTGGGCTCTCCTCAGCCCTCTCATTGGTGGGCAGAGGACAGGCAGAAAAAGGGAGGGGGAGAGAGAGGGGGAGGGGGAGCGTCCTGAAGCGCTGAGAGGAGCAAGACCTGCAGCTCCTGTGTGTCAGCTGCAGCTTCGGGGCCCCCTATTGTTGGAAAATATTCCACCAACAGGGGGCCCCGATCATTTTACTCGGGGGTCCGAAAAGACCTCTGAGAATAATGATAGCAACGGTAGCAGCTGTTACCGGGCCCCTAATGTCCAGGGCCCTGTGGCAGCTGCTTCTGCTGCTATGGTGGTAGTTACGCCACTGGACATGTCGGTACTTCAGGAGACTTTCTGACATTACATCACATACGGTATTTTTTGCCTTCCCATTGACAGAAAAGATTTACTTACTCAATTTCCATTTCTTCATGTGAAAAAGAAAAATATTAGTATAACATGAGATTTACACAAGGAATTATATAAAATAAGAAAAAAAGGAAAAGTCACACTTCATGGCGGATGACATTATCTCCCATGACACAATATCACTGTACATAGATCACTCACATAGGTCATTATGTGACAGCATTATAGCGAGAAGACCAGGACCCCTCACAGTTCTACGGCACAGAACGTAGGTCCCCATAGATCCTCATTACTATAGATGGTCGATAGGTCTGGGTCCTATAGCCTATAGCTATGAATGTGTAGAATATTATGGAAGTCTGCATTACTGAATCTAGTGTTATTTGTCTATCATATACAGCTATATCCCTTTCAAGTATCTGAGATATCGCTGCAGTACCTGTAACGTCACTATCAAGAATTTGTACCAGAGCCCACAACACTTTAGTTACGTCACGGACTAGGAAGTTGGTACAATAGGGATATTCAAGGGATGTCAGATGTGGAAAGTATCAAGATAAATTGTTAGAACCGCAAAACTCACCCTGTATATTAGTCATTGCTGCCTGTAATAGTAAACACAGAGGGTAAGTACAGTATAGAAATGTAACTCAGTACAGTATATTGTTATATAACAGTCTGTTTATCTGGGCGTATCTTGGCGTCTGCAGCTTTTTAATATACAGAGATTTTGTAACCTGAACATGTAAGAAAATAGCATAAAGGATTTGATCACATGATTGGAATTGTATCTAATGTCAACGTGTAGCTCAAGACTAACATCTGCATAGCAAGTCACTTTGCACTGGGGGCTTTCATGGTTTTATCATGTAATACAGTACTGTGTGTGTGTGAATGAGGTCTTAGACCAGTCTGATGCTTGTGTTTACAATGTGGTTTTCTATCACTGTCTTCTATAGATACATCACTGCTTATCAGAAGAAATACAGAGATAGATCACATAACACAGTGCGCATGAGCCCAGCTGTAGAGCACACATCAACTGACAGTTGGAAATGGTGCATCATGGGAAATAACTGACATTAAGTACAAGGTATGTACAGGTCCCTATTCTACAGATTTCATCCCCTAGTGTGGTCTTTCTGCTATAAACTCCTATATTGTGTCCTGTACTGGCAAAGCACAGACTGGGGATTACCTGGATTATAATCTGTGCACCACATGACTGTTTATTACATTATCACAATTCTACTCCACCCCCATTCTCCCCAAATTCTGTACTGGATGGTCAATTCTGATTTACGTAATTGGGGAACAATAGTGGATGGTCCAAGTCCACAATGTGGATGGATGAAATCCACCCAAACTCTCCTTTGCTTCCTCCTACTCAGTCGTAAATGTCACAGGTAAATGCACAATAAACGCCTAAAAATACGGAGAAGAAGCATTACAAGGAGGAAACTTATTGAAATTGGATGGGACATAAAAATAGCTGAAGACAATGAAGGAGTGTACTTACAATCCAATACTCCTACTGAAACCCTCAAACCAGTGTCCGCTCGGTGGCTGCTTATATATCCTTCCGCCATGATGTCATCACTAGACGATTCTGTGACACCTGAAGCTGCCGGGGATTCCATTTAAAGTGCCAGCGTACATATAAACCCAATATCACTGATATTATATATAACAAATTAGTAACTACAAGAAATGTAACATACTATAAATATTAATACAAAATCATAAATAATCACATGTATATGTATGTGCTCAACAGTGCAAATGTGTGAGTATAGATCATATCAAAAACTGAAAATTTAGCAAAAACATGTAGAACATTTTCTAGAGGTTACACCCAGTTTACAAGTTACCACCTTTCATGACAGCAGGGGTCCCATGTTCCCTGAGTGCTGTACTTGGCTGTTCCCATGATCGCTGGGGGTCCGGTGGAAAAGTGATAGCTAATAATGTGACCACTGTGGCCTTAGGTTAGGTTCACATCTACATTCTGGTCAGTGGCATAACTAGGAATGGCGGGGCCCTGTGGCAAACTTTTGACATGGCCCACCCCCCCCAACCGACACCGACGCCGAAAACGTCGACCGACCCCCTCCTACACATTCTTGCGTGCTCTATTATGCCCCATAGTGGCCCCTGCACACAGTATTATGTCCCTTAGTGGCCCCTGCACACAGTATTATGTCCCTCAGTGGCCCCTCCACACAGTATTATTCCCCATAGTGGCCCCTCCACACAGTATTATCCCCCATAGTGGCCCCTGCACACAGTATTATCCCCCATAGTGGCCCCTGCACACAGTATTGTACCCCATAGTGGCCCCTGCACACAGTATAATGTCCCACTGTGGCCCCTGCACATAGTATTATGTCCCTCAGTGGCCCCTACACACACAGTATTATTCCCCATAGTGGCCCCTGCACACAGTATTATGTCCCACTGTGGACACCCATATACAATTATTATACTCTGGGGTCTTTTCAGACCCCAGAATATAATAATCGGAGACCCAGGGAGAGAAAAACATAAAAAAACCTCTGTTACTCACCTATCTCCCGGCTCCTACGCTGTCGGCCTGCGAAATAGTCCATCTTCAATGACGTCAGACGTCACATGACCCGGGACGCAGGCCGGGGTTATGAGATATCAGACGACTAGGCCAAAGCCTGCCCAGATCGTGGAGAGGTAAGTAACGGTGATTTTTATGTTTCTTACCTCTCCAGGGCCGCCAATCATTATACTCGGGGGTCCGAAAAGACCCCTGAGTATAATGATAGCAGCGGTAGCGGCTGTCACTGGGCCTCTAATGTCCCGGGCCCTATGGCAGCTGCCTCTGTTGCTACGGCAGTAGTTACGCCACTGGTTCTGGTTTACATTTGAGGACCTCCCGAATGGAAACCTAATCTGCTTAAAAAGCGGTTACTATAGGAAACCAGAGGACCCCATAGACTATAATAGGGCTGTGTGTTTTCTGCCCAAAAAGGGCAAAATATGCAGAGAAAGGAGTGGAATCCCCATACAGAGAGCCAACACTGGTGTGAACCGAGCCTCATACAAGCAGAATCCTTCCTTGACACTTTTAATTGTGAATATCCTTGGATACATTCACATATATCATATGACAAATTTATAGTAATGGAGGATAATGTGGCTAAACCATCATCTCTTCTTCTATTTCTCCAGGAGTGAGAGACTGGTGACACAGGCTTGGATGTTCACACAGGACCTTTTGCTATTCTGAGTGATTTATGGTGAAATAAGTAATTTATTTATTTATTTTTATTACAAATTAATAGATTAAGAAATTGATGTAAAATTTACTTGGCATTTTTCTTTCCTTTTCTTTAGATATCTTGTGAAGTCCATTTCTTTTTGATGCCTGCCCATTGGAGGTTTAGGCAAGAGCGGTTGTCACTTTGATAAATTCCCAAAACATTTTTGAATAAAAGACAAAAAAAATTAAAAATTAAATTTAAATTTTTGCAGATCTGTTTAGCCAGTGCAGGAGCTGCAGGTATTGATAGAGGAAGCTCCATTCAGTGCTCTCCTCCCCCCCCCCCCCTTCTCTGGCTGTCCTCTTCCCACCAATGAGTGGGGTGAGGAAAGCCCAGGAGGCAGGGCTTGTCGATATACAGAAGATGGACCCTGCTGAGCCCCTGCCATCCTGCACAGAAGAGAAGTAACAGAGGAAGCTCCAGGAAAGTGAAAGTAAAAAATAACAGTAAAGTAAAGTACAAAATAACTGAGACTGAGACAGCGGCCGGCTGTGCAAGCAGGGACTCCGGGGAGTAGCTCAGCTACTGTGTCTGATGTTACGAGCGAGAGCCTGATGTAGAAGCCCCTCTTGTGCTCCAGCCTCCAGCTCAACAGGGGCGCAGTGTGCGGACAGCTTACTTAATTACTTACATCAGTGGCCACTTTATGCTGATAACAGGGTCGGTGGGTCCTGACTACTGCTGGGCTGTGCAAACGTTAGAACGCAGTGGATAGCGTCCTGAAGTCAGTCGGAGTCTAGTACTGAGACAGAGAGAAGCAGGTGCAGCATACACCAACAGTGAAAAAAAGTAACGATATATTACCCATAAGCTGCCTTCACACAATGTAACGTGCAGTGTGATCTGGCACGTATATGGCATGTCAGAGTTTGCGTGCTGTAAAAATTCCCATTCATTTCAATGGGAGTTAGGATCGTACACGCCGCGTTATTTTGCGGCCGCAAAATAATGTGGCGTATACGATCCTAACTCCCATTGAAATGCATGGGAGCTTTTATGGCGCGCAAACTCTCAGACGCCGTAGTCGTGCCAAATCACGCTGCATGTTACATTGTGTGAAGGCAGCCTTAGAAAGTATATTCAGCCATTATGGTCAGCCTGAATCTATAGTCATGTGTTTTAGTAAAAATGAAAGTGTTCTTAGTTATCAGATCAGTTGGGGGTATAACCACATGGAACTTCATTGATGAGAAAAATGCTGAATGGAATGGTAGTCATGGTACATGCACCGAGCTCCCTTTGTCTCAATAGGTGTGCCAAAACATAGCCAAGACTCCCATTGAAATGAATGTAGTGGGGTGTACATTGCCCGACTACCATTTCAGTCAGTATTCTCCATTGATCCATGTATAAGGATTTATGAAAAACCCTATAAGACCCCATTCACATCTGCGTTCAGTATTCCATTTGGGCAGTCTGCTTGGGGACCCCTGAACGGAAACCTATATGGAGTAAAAAGTGGTTACCTGGGAAACCCATGTACCCCATAGACCTTAATGGGAACCATATGGTTTCCGCTCAGTTTCCGCATGAAACATGCTGAGAGAAAAGTCCTGTAAGCAGCACTTTTAAGCCAGGGCCCCACGGTTCGGAAACTCTGCAAACTTTCTGCGTTTTTTTCCACAGCACATTAGGCTGCATATCGTCCCGTACGGCCTTAGCTTAATAGTCTATGGGGTCTGTGTGGTTTCCTTAGGTAACCGCTTTGTAATGTGTATAGGTTTCTATTCATGGGGTGCCCAATCAGACTCCCTGAACGGAAACCCAAACGCAGATGTGGTGTAGACACCGCAGTTTGCCCTTGGCAGACATGCTGCAAAAAAACCTGCAGCATTTTACAGTCACTGTGTAGGTTATAGGATTCTAGAGAATCTTACCCCCACAGTGCAGGAAAATATGTGCTGCGGACACGAGTCTACATAGATCTGCCCCAATGTCCTTTAAGGATTTCTTTTAAAACTGTTATATTTAAAGTTTTGTTCGTTTTTTTTTTTAATTCCTGTTGGTTCTTATTTATTTATGAAATATCTTATCCACATCTATCTCCAAAACCAGGGGATATAGGCTACGTTCACACAATTTGTAGCTGATATTTTGAGACAAGTTCTGCCTCAAATTGGCTCTAAATTCTGATCGGATTCCACCTACCATTGTTTTTCACATTTTCACAGTGCTGCCATACAATGTCCTATATGGTTAGTGTTTTACTCAAACCAAGAGCTAAACAACAAAAAAATAAAGTTAAACAATTATTTGTATACTCCCAAATGGTTCCAAATAAAATATATCTTCCTGCATAAAACAAGCCCTCAAAAGGTCCGAATGGTTCAAAATTGAAAATGCAAAAGAAGGGCAGAAGTCTCGTCTACCAAATAAGTTATCAAATTTAACAGTAACTGAATGCAGTGATCCAAAAATGGAAAAAAAAAATATTGTAGTCTTTAATGCCAAAATAGACTTATAACTGAAGGAACTAAATATTTCATATTGCTTTGTGTCTACAGCTTCAATACAGGTCTATATGTATTCAAGGTAACAGTTTTATGTGTTGTGGGGTAGTTAGCTCGGTCAAAAGCAATGGTGTGGACCCAAACAATCAAGACAGGGACAAAAAATATGCAGCAAACTGATTTAGAAAAAAAAAACAGGAAAATAAATAAACCTTGACTTCAGGCACAAAATAAATAATTACCTGCTTGTCTGAGCCACTAGCTAAACAGAACAGATTACCTAACTATACGTGTGGCTTATTTCCAGCCACACAAACAAAACAGGAGCAATATTGTCTCACCAGACTCGGGGTTACAGGACAGAACCATCTCCTTTCACCTCATGGATCTGCACTACAATGAAGCAGCCTTTTCTAGGCAAGTAATGAGCCCATGATCTACACCTGGGCTGAGGCCTACTCCAGATCCGACCTGGACCACACATATGTCAGAAACCTGGGGATAATATATCTGGACTTCAGCACTCTGTCTGTCACCTTCTCACAGTGTGTAAAGTATTTGGATGTAACAAGGAACAACAATGTGGCCATGTACATTTATCCACAATGTTGCAAATATACTATACCAGGTACACTAAATAAAATAGAAGTAAAGTAATGTTCACGCCTAAGGGCTATTCACATCTGCACCTGATCTCCGGTTTAGCCAGTTTAGGTCGGTTTTCGTCTTCTGCCCTGCGAAACTGGACAGTAGATGGAAACCCAGTGGTCAGCTTTCAAACCCATTCACTTGAATGGGTTTGCAGAGGTGACCGTCCATTGGGCGTCTTCTGCCTATCCGCAGGGAAATTGTTTTTTTTTTAACTGCACACAAAGTCCTGCATGTCCGACTTTGAGTCCAGCTAAAAAAACGATTTCCCCGTGGACAGGCAGAAGACGCACAAGCTCAGTCACCTCTGCAAACCTATTCAAGTGAATGGGTTTGAAAGCTGACCACTGGGTTTCCATCTACTGTCCAGTTTTGTGGGGCAGAACATAGAAACCGACCGCATTGGCTAAACTGGAGACCAGGCGCAGATGTGAATCTGTCCTAACGCTCAATTACAAAAATTTTACTATCGGTGAAGACTCCACATTGCGGAAACGCTGCTTTTTGTTACATATTTTGCTTCAATTTTTTCTTTTGCGCCAAACCTAGTAGCGGCTACAAAAGGAATGGGAGATATCTAGAAAGCTAGTATACTTCTCCCTTCTGTTCAATCCATTACTAGCGTTGGTTAAAAAAAATGCAGTAAAATCAGCTAAAAAAAGCAGCTATTTCGCAACATGGGGCTTTGGTCTAATAGTAGATTTTTTGTCATCTGGATCTAACCCTTGCTTGAAGAGGAGTTGAGATGTCTATAATACTAAATAGAGAATAACTTCTTTCCATGTAGGGGCTGTTCATTTCTGTAACACACTTTTGACAGTCTCTCTTCTAATTAAAAGTTACAAGATAAAGGAAGATCTGAGCAGATTATCAGGCAGGATAGGATTTGTACGGTGAAATGCTGACATGTACTTGAAGTTCAAAGATGAAGAAGAGTAAAGTGCCAGTGGCTTCTGAAAGCTGAAATGACTATACTGTAGCGCTGTTGGAGAGCACTGCCATGCTGATTAAATTTATGCAAAGAAAGGTCTTTTTCGGAACAGTAATTTCTCCTATTCTATTGATATAGCACACACAGTTCTATATTTATTTAATTTGTCATTTTAGTTAGTGTAGAAACGTATTATTATTCTCCCGGCAATCTACCGCTTCACTGTCACATAAATTTCATACAAAAGTTATTAATTACAGAAAATGGTTTTAAATAGAAAAAGTCTTTATTAACACACAGAACTTGAGTTCTTGAACCTTGAGTTCTAGCTTGTTTTCAGGGTATGTTAACACTTGTCAGATGTAGATTTGTACATGAAAAATTCATAGTATATTACACTAAGAAATCTCATACACATGCTGAAAGAACTGCATAGAAATTGACATAGGGTGAAATCTGTGGAAAATGCCCTTAAAGGGGTTCTATCATTGGGAAAAGTCATTTTTAGATAAGCACATCCTTACATAGCCTTTAGAAAGGCTATTTCACTCGTACCTTTTGTATGTAAATTGCCTTAGTAGATTTTGAATAAGTCCATTTTTATTCATATGATAATGAGCTTCCACCGTGCACCGGAAGTCACTGTGTGCATTGTCTGCTCTATGTGTATGTATAGCAGAGGCTGCTTTGGGTGTCGTCGGCATAGCAGTGGTATTGGAAACCATCAGATTCTATGAGTTGGCCCAGGCCAAGGGTGTAGATGGAGAACAGGAGGGGTCCTAGGACGGAGCCTTGGGGGACACCTACAGAGAGTAGGCGCGGTGAGGAGGTGGTGTGCGAGTGGGAGACGCTAAATATGCGGTCGGTGAGGTATGAGGAGATCCAGGAAAGGGCCAGGTCTGAGATGCCAAGGGATGAGAGAATTTCTAACAGGAGGGAGTGGTCAACTGTGTCAAAAGCAGAGGAGGGGTCAAGGAGGAGGAGGACAGAGTAATGGCGCTTGGCTTTGGCGGTTAGCAGGTCATTAGTGACTTTTGTTAGGGCAGTTTCAGTGGAGTGACGGGGTCTGAAGCCTGACTGTAGTCTGTCAAAGAGCAGGTTGGATGAGAGATAGGATAGTTTGGAGTGGACGTGTTGCTCAAGTAGTTTTGAGGCATACAGGAGCAGTGAGATGGGACGATAGCTGGCCGGGGAGGACGGGTCGAGGGATGGTTTCTTAAGTATGAGTAGCACCGCACCTCTCATGAGGCGACCTGAAGCGACCACTTCAGGCGGTGCTATGCCAGGGCTCCGGGGGGAGGGGGGGGGGCAGCATTTTTGCTGTCCTAAGCCAGTCCAGGACAAGCTGTCCTGGACTGGCTTAGCGTCACCGTCACCGAGCGGTGGATTGGGGCGGCCCTGTGGATGCAGCACTGCTCCAGCGGCCGCCCCTCACGCTTAGCAGAGAGCAGGTCCTCTCCCTGCCTGCTCTCTGCCTGCTAACGCCGCCCGCTCCTCTGCTCGGCTCTGCCCCTCAGCTCGGCTCCGCCCCCTCCGCTCAGCTCCGCCCCTCCTCTCAGGGGGGGGGGGGCGGCTTTCTGACGTCCGCCTCAGGCAGCACAAAGGTTCACCCCTGAGTATGAGTGTGACTGGCGTGTTTGAAGGCGGAGGGGAAGGATCCATTGGTTAGGGATAGGTTGAAGAGATGGGTTAGGGCCGGAATAATGACTTCAGTGAGCTTGGGGATGAGATGTGACTGGATCGGGTCAAGCGCGCAGGAGGTGAGGTGGGATTTGGAGATTAGGGAGGAGAGTTTTTCATCAGTGATGGAGCAGAAACAGGTCAGGGATGGGGAGCAGCAAGTAGTTGGGTACATTTCTGCAGTGTTTTTTTTTCTTCTTCTCTACAATGCATGGAGGAGATTAAACAAAATCTTGTTCACTATGCTGGTACTATAAAACACAAAGTTGTTTTTTTTTTCTTCTGCACTTTCACAATAACCTAAAACGCTGTATTGCCATAGCGTGTGTGTAACAACGTGGACTTTGTTGAAGATAAACAGCAAAATCTGTGGAAAAAAATCTGCAACAGTAAATTTGTCTATATGGACTTGCCATCAGTTCTTGCAATGCAGATACAGTTATCGCAATTCTTTTTTTTGGTAACACATGAGATAGAGTCATTTTGTTTTGTGCTTAAAATGTAGGACTCAATACTGTATGATAGCTATAGTTTTATTTGGGAAGTCTTGTTCTTTAACCACTTCAGTAGATATGAGCGAACACTAAAATGTTCGGGGTTCGAAATCCGATTCAAACAGCCACACACTGTTCGACTGTTCGAAGGGGTTTCGAACCCCATTATAGTCTATGGGGGGAAATGCTCTTTTCAGGGGTGGGCAACGTTCGATCAAATTCTACTTACCAAGTCCATGAGTGAGGGTCGGGCTGGATTCTTCTCCCTGCGCAGCGTCCCCACGTCCTCTTCCGGCCTTGAATTCACTCTGCTAGGCATCGGGCCTGGGCAGAGTGAATGCAGAGCCGGAAGAGGACGCGGGAGCGCTGCGCAGGGAGAAGACTTCTAAAGGTAGGAGAAGAACCAGCGTTGATTGGCAATGTATAGCATTCTGCCAATCAACGCTGGTTCTGCATTGAATCTTAACTTCGAACAGCTAGTAGTACTCGATCGAGTACGAGTATTTCGAATACTGTAGTATTTGATCAAACACCTACTCGATCGAGTACTACTCGCTCATCTCTACACTTCAGTACCGGGCCAATTTGCGGTCCAGGACCAGACATATTTTTGGGGTTTTTTGTATGTGCGGTTTTGAGGGCTGTAACATTTTTCTCATCTCATTCAACTAATTTTTGTGTCTTTTTTTTTCGGGGACACATAGGGTTTTATTTCTATGTTGTTTTTATTTTCAAATGTGTTTTAAACATAATAGGAGGGAAATTGTGTTTGGTTTTCAAGTTATTATTTTTTATTTAATAACAAAAAGTGCTACTGAAAAACTTTATAAAATAATTTTTCCTCTCCGTTACGGTAATTTTTATTTTGTATGGTGTTGTCGGGGGTGGGGGCTATAACCTTTATTAATGGCATTTTATTAGCGTATTATTTTATTTATTTTTTTAATTATTTTATTTTCATTTTTTTAAAACTTGTTGATTACATTTTATTTTTTATTTTTTTTTTCAGATTGTGTCCCCATAAGGTCATAAGAGATTTTTGGGGACATCTGATCACTTTTTTTTTGTTAGGGAGGCTGATTTCCCCTATAACTGAGGCTGCTACATTTAGCCTCAGTTGCAGGAGGAATACAGCCTCCTGCACACTGTTCTTTACACTTACAGAGCTGATCTGGGTCCTGTAGGACCCAGCAGCTCTTGTAAGACGCTGAGCCCGGCGGATCATGTGACCGCCGGGTCAGAGGGCGGCCGCATCATGGCAGTGCCCATAGCCGTGTATACAGCACTCATTGAGCGCTGTATACACAGCGATCGAGAAGGCAGGGAAGGGAATAAACCTTCCCTGCCATCTCTCTGGGAGCTCCGGCTGAAGTTACAGCCGGCTCCCAGCTTCAGCAGCTGCACGATCTCTGTGCAGCTGCTGTGTTCTGATTGGACGTACCGGCACGTCCTGTCAGAACTAGGCAACCACTTCCCAGACGTTTATAGTCTATTGGCGGTCTGGAAGTGGTTAAAGCGTTTTTCTGGGCAAAAAATGTTTTCTTAAGGGCCCCTTCACACGGCGTAAGCGCTCGGCTCATTCCAAGCCGTACACGCGAGCACTTCTAAACACTTCCCATTCACTTCAATGGAAGCATGTGTAAAGCCGGGAATGAGCCGAGCGCTTACGCCGTGTGAAGGGGCCCTTAATGTTTCCTGTTAGTGCTATTAATGAGTTAATAAATGCACCCATATACCTTTAGCAGTGTTTTGAATGATTTCTGGGTTTCTCTGGGAGCTCCTGGTATCTTCTGCATTTGTTTACAGGTTCAGCTCCTTGCTATATAAACTTCCACGCTAGTTACCACTCCCCCCTTCCTTCCTCCCATTCACCCCATCACTGTCTCTATAGTTATCCCTTCCACTACTAGCTCTTTCCAACCTATTCAGCCTAACCCCTGACCCCATTATATATTTACTTCTCTTCCTTCCTTCTTTCCTTCCTTCCAAGCTTCTTCCTGCAGGACAGCCAATCCTTTGTTTCTGACTGCCAGCGCGTGCTCTTGTTCCAGCTCTGCTCTCTAGTGATGATCCACCTCTACTGTGCATGCATGGGAGCTGCGCAGTAGAGATGGATTATCGGCAGCAGAGCAGCGTAGGTACAAGAGCGCACGCCAGCAATCAAAAAAGTGGGAGAAGTTGGTCCGTAGGGAGAAGCTTGGAAGGTGAGTATGATGGAGTGATTGGGGGGGGGGGGGGGAGTAGTAGGCACGTTCCGTTTCTAGAAACAATGAAACAGATTGTCACTGGATATCCAGCAAATATGGGTAAATATACATTTTGATCAATTATGTTACTTAGAAAGTAGGAGGGTATTTAGGTTAGTGTACAAATTTCCATTTATACCAGACAACCCCTTTAAGCTGTCCATAGTTGCCTGTTAAAACAAGTTCATTTGACATATCGCACAGAGGTTGATTCCTCTCTTATTAAGCACAGATCCTTGAAGCAGCAGTGTAGGTAGACTTTCAACAGCCTGGAGCAATTCATTTTTTTTCTTCCTGGATTGGTGGGAGAACAGAATGATCTTTATGGACATGGAGAGATATTTCATCCATTTAATTACAGGTGATAGATATAGGTGATGTTTCTAGGAAAACAATCCAACCCTTTTCTTTATCTTTGGTGAAACAAGGACTAGCTATTGTTCTGCTTTTCTCTGGCTGCAGATTATGGCTACATTTGACCATAAAAATAACATGACAGTTTAAAGGGTTTATTTCCATGAATATATGAATACATTTAAATTAAAAAGTTTATTTGTAAATATAAGTAATCATCTTTTGCCTTGATCAACTGCCAATGGATACGACCATGAATGCAGGTACTTTATATGGTCTTGCACTTGCCACAAACCGGACCATGGTTTCCTTATTGTGGCCAGGTTATCCTCTCATGCATGTGGTGTCCCTGTCAGATAATGTGTCCACAATAAGGAAATCATGGCTAGATGAGCAAACCTCTCAAGATTTGTTTTGTTTCAGTTCAGGCGGCTTGGGTCCCAGAATTGGTTGGTTTCTGTAATCATTCACTGCCTTCTATGATCACACAAATGCTCCAGCATGTTTAAGGTGGCATTCCGTGAAGTTAGAACATTGCAGATAAGGCGGTGCAAAAAGCACTGGTGTCTTTTTGTGACCTAAGAATGGCTGAAATGCGTAGAGACTTTTCTGGCTTTGAGGAGTATATACAGATTAAGTCACTATACAGAATAATAAAGTGGCAGACCTCCAGAACTAAACACTTGCACCATACAGGAACAATGTGA
This sequence comes from Leptodactylus fuscus, assembly GCF_031893055.1. Taxonomy (NCBI): domain Eukaryota; kingdom Metazoa; phylum Chordata; class Amphibia; order Anura; family Leptodactylidae; genus Leptodactylus; species Leptodactylus fuscus. The sequence continues at coordinate 198,310,705 of NC_134266.1, read as the reverse complement.
TATTCAACCTAACTGCAGCGTAACGACAATATTGGTGCGATTGTCCCTGGCAATGCTATCAGTTGGAGTTGACAGTGATCCATGACGATGGGGGATATTTAAGAAGACTATCGTATTGAGCGCTAATCTTCATAACCTGGATAAATTCGGCAACTCCTCCGTTGGGCTGTGCACCTATGCTGGAATCTATGCTGGTATGTAGATGACGTAGATTTCAGTGATCATTTGGCACATATCATCTTAAATGTAGCGCAACTCCCATTTTCAGTTTGCTAATTTTTACGTAAGATATCTGGTGTCCACCTTATAATAAATATGCCCCAATGTCCTCCCTGGACCCATCCTGTGCTGCTAACTATCGACCCGTCTCTAACCTCCCCTTCATCTCTAAACTTTTGGAACGCCTGGTTTATTCTCGGTTAATCCGTTATCTCTCTGCTAACTCTCTGCTTGACCCTTTACAATCTGGTTTCGGCGCTCTGCACTCTACTGAAACAGCTCTCACAAAAGTCTCTAATGATCTACTAAAGGCTAAATCCAATGGTGACTTCTCTCTTCTTATTCTTCTGGACCTCTCTGCAGCTTTTGACACTGTTGACCATCAACTTCTCCTCACTATGCTCCGCTCAGTCGGCCTCAATGACACTGCGCTCTCCTGGTTCTCCTCTTATCTCTCAGACCGCACTTTCAGTGTATCATTCGCGGGCTTTGTTTCCTCCCCTCTTTCCCTTGCTGTTGGGGTTCCTCAGGGCTCGGTCCTCGGCCCCCTGCTCTTTTCTCTCTACACAGCCCCCATTGGACAAACCATCACCAGATTTGGCTTCAGGTACCATCTTTATGCTGATGACACCCAATTATACACATCTTCCCGTGACGTCACCCCTGCACTCATACAGAACACCAGTGACTGTCTCTCTGCTGTCTCTAATATCATGTCCTCGCTCTATCTGAAACTAAATCTCTCTAAGACTGAACTACTACTGTTTCCACCATCTAACAGATCTGTCCCTGATATATCCATTGCAGTCTCAGGCCTTACTATAACTCCTAGGCAGCATGCCCGCTGCCTCGGGGTCATATTTGACGCAGACCTTTCCTTCACCTCTCATATTGAATCACTCACACGTTCATGTCACCTCTACCTCAAAAACATCTCCAGAATACGCCCTTTCGTTACCAGAGACACACTAAAGACACTTATTGTCTCTCTGATTCATTCTCGCCTTGACTACTGTAACTCCTTACTAATCGGTCTTCCCCTCACTAAACTCTCCCCTCTACAATCTATTCTGAATGCAGCGGCCAGGCTCATCTATCAGGCTAGACGCTACAGCGATGCCTCTGGTCTGTGCCAGTCACTACATTGGCTGCCTATTCATTATAGAATAAAATATAAAGTTATCACTCTCATCCACAAGGCTCTCCATAATGCCGCACCTCCCTACATTTCTTCCCTCATCTCTGTCTACCGCCCAACCCGTGTTCTCCGCTCACTCAATGACCTAACACTTACATCCTCTATTATCAGAACCTCCCACGCTCGTATACAAGACTTCTCCCGAGCTGCACCACTTCTCTGGAATGCTCTACCTCGGACAATAAGATTAACTCCCAACTTCTACAGTTTCAAACGCAAACTAAAGACGCATCTGTTCAGACAAGCCTATCACAATTCCTAATGCACAAAATTGTCTGAACACTGTATAAGCAATGCCGCCCCTGCTACCTCTTGTGTCACCCCCTCTACCTCATAGATTGTAAGCTCTTTTGAGCAGGGCCCTCAGTCCCATTGTGTGAAATGACGTTCTTTGTTATGTATGTCTGTATCTGAACCCTATAAATTGTACAGTGCTGCGGAATATGTTGGCGCTATATAAATAAAATGTATTATTATTATTAATGTCTCTACTGATTGGTATATGGAGTCTGGTCTCTGACTTACCCCATACTACTGAGAGCTATTATGTTATGGACGCCCTCATAATACGGCTGCTTTAACCACCAAATGGAGCTTGCTACTATATTGCCACAAAATGCCATTAAGTGCTCAAACAATTGCATTAGAGCAGCTAGTTATCATGTTGTCTGCTTATATTTAGTGTTGCTAAAGCCATAATGACTCACAGCAGTGATTCCACAGTCTTTTGTAGAGATGTAAGGGCAGTCATTTCTGATTACTTTTAGTTGTACTAGCCTATTAGACCTATAACATATTGATATTTTTTCTGTATTAAATTAAATATAACTAGCTTTAACAACCAGTGAGGAGAAAGTGACGTGATATATAGTATTGTTATTATCATACCCATCTGACTAGTCAGTGAAGAGTACACAATTCCACATGGAAAAACCCTATTGTGTGTGTGTGTGTGTATATATATATATATATATATATATATATATATATATATATATATATATATTATGATGTGTTATATGTTAATATATATCGCTCTCAGCTAGGTTAGAAATAAACATTACAAACATATATATGGAGGCTTATTTATACATGAGAAGAGAAACAAGTCATCATTGTGCTGTGTGATTCTGCACATCCAGGTTGTCATGGTTTCCTGATCTCCTCCAGGCTTTTTAGTGTTCCAGAGAATCCTGCCTGACACTGAAAGTAGAGGTTTGCTATAACTGATAATAGAATTGAGGTCAAAAGTGTTAATTATGCCGTACACCATAACATGGGACTTTATGAGATTACGCTCCAGCATGTATAGGAACAAGGAAGTTGGTTTTTGAACCAAGCGATGAGTTGGATTCGTTGTTAAAGATGTCTCCATATGCAAATGGTATGTGTCCAAAGATAAAAGGTTTCTGGTCCCAGGTTATCGAGATAACTGCACAGACTTATCACATAAGCTTTCCTCTTGAACCTAAGATATCTGTGTTGAGAGATGGTGGGACAAAAGATTATTGGAAGAGCAGCTAAAATGTTATTATACTTTGGCAGGAAAATGATAGTTAAAATTGGTTATTTTAGAAACTCTGTTACAGATGGAATGGATTTGATATATGAATCTTGTAAATAAATAGATATGAAGATCTTACATGACAATGTATTGTGAAGAGATATTGTCTTTGCCAAATAGAGACAAGTGGAGTACAGGGACAGGCTAGGATAGGAAGGAGAAGACAACCAACAGCTCTTATAAGAGCTAAATTCCAGGGAGAAGCTTGTCAGTGTAACGTGGCACTGACGGGCTCAATCGCCGCTTTCCCAGGATCCTGAATGGAATACACTGACAGTGTATTTCCGTATACCCTATTTATACCCCCGATACCCGTTCCAACGGTGTGCCCCCCACCTTCACCCCAGAAATACACTGCAAGTCCCCTAGCAATAGAATTGGGGCTATATACACCCACAATTTTTGCTACTGCTATATAGTGCCATTGTCTCACTGGGAATTCAAAGAATATATTGGGGTTACGTGCACCCACAATTTTTGCTACTGGTATATAGTGCCATTGTCTGACTGGGAATTCAAAGAATATATTGGGGTTACGTGCACCCACAATTTTTGCTACTGCTATATAGTGCCATTGTCTGACTGGGAATTCAAAGAATATATTGGGGTTACGTGCACCCACAATTTTTGCTACTGCTATATAGTGCCATTGTCTCACTGGGAATTCAAAGAATATATTGGGGTTACGTGCACCCACAATTTTTGCTACTGCTATATAGTGCCATTGTCTCACTGGGAATTCAAAGAATATATTGGGGTTACGTGCACCCACAATTTTTGCTACTGGTATATAGTGCCATTGTCTGACTGGGAATTCAAAGAATATATTGGGGTTACGTGCACCCACAATTTTTGCTACTGGTATATAGTGCCATTGTCTCACTGGGAATTCAAAGAATATATTGGGGTTACGTGCACCCACAATTTTTGCTACTGCTATATAGTGCCATTGTCTGACTGGGAATTCAAAGAATATATTGGGGTTACGTGCACCCACAATTTTTGCTACTGGTATATAGTGCCATTGTCTGACTGGGAATTCAAAGAATATATTGGGGTTACGTGCACCCACAATTTTTGCTACTGGTATATAGTGCCATTGTCTGACTGGGAATTCAAAGAATATATTGGGGATACAAATACCCTCATTTCTTGCTACTGCCATATAGTGCCAGTTTCTGACTGGGAATTCAAAGAATATATTGGGGTTACGTGCACCCACAATTTTTGCTACTGGTATATAGTGCCATTGTCTGACTGGGAATTCAAAGAATATATTGGGGTTACGTGCACCCACAATTTTTGCTACTGGTATATAGTGCCAGTTTCTGACTGGGAATTCAAAGAATATATTGGGGTTACGTGCACCCACAATTTTTGCTACTGGTATATAGTGCCATTGTCTGACTGGGAATTCAAAGAATATATTGGGGTTATGTGCACCCACAATTTTTGCTACTGCTATATAGTGCCAGTTTCTGACTGGGAATTCAAAGAATATATTGGGGTTATGTGCACCCACAATTTTTGCTACTGGTATATAGTGCCATTGTCTGACTGGGAATTCAAAGAATATATTGGGGTTACGTGCACCCACAATTTTTGCTACTGGTATATAGTGCCATTGTCTCACTGGGAATTCAAAGAATATATTGGGGTTACATGCACCCACAATTTTTGCTACTGGTATATAGTGCCATTGTCTCACTGGGAATTCAAAGAATATATTGGGGTTACGTGCACCCACAATTTTTGCTACTGGTATATAGTGCCATTGTCTGACTGGGAATTCAAAGAATATATTGGGGTTACGTGCACCCACAATTTTTGCTACTGGTATATAGTGCCATTGTCTGACTGGGAATTCAAAGAATATATTGGGGTTACGTGCACCCACAATTTTTGCTACTGGTATATAGTGCCAGTTTCTGACTGGGAATTCAAAGAATATATTGGGGTTACGTGCACCCACAATTTTTGCTACTGGTATATAGTGCCATTGTCTCACTGGGAATTCAAAGAATATATTGGGGTTACGTGCACCCACAATTTTTGCTACTGGTATATAGTGCCAGTTTCTGAGTGGAAATTCCCCAATTTGGGGATTCATTCACCCTACATCTCAGGCTCTTGCCATATTCACCCAGGTTGTCAGTGCTGCACCAGCTCGTTCCCAGACAGCTCGGCCCGAAAAACACATTACCTATATAGAGGATTTGGACAATGAAGACAACATGTTCTAAATCTAATGTCTGCACCTTCTCCAGAATTAAAATAAAGGCAGCGTTTAACTTTCAAATAGCACTGCACAAAGGAAGATCTTATCAGCTTGTCTCATGACATGCTACTAAAAAGTGTCATTTGTGTATCTTAATGTAAATATAGTTGTATAAGCTTTTTGGGTTTTAGGCACTGCCAAGTTATTTATTACCACCCGCTCCCTTATAATGATGATGACGCCAAAGTCACTGTGGGTGTTCAGAGCTCACAGCTTTGGTTGACATTTGTCTTGCTCTCTGTCGGTACCAGCTGTCTTTTTGGATACCGTAAAGTTATGTTGACTTTATTACCAGCTATAGAAGCTTTAGCCAGGTTGTGACGGTGTGTAACCCTAACAACACTAAGTGGGATACACATTAATAGTCAGTCTATGTACGCTAAACGTATCACTGAAGTAATTTTTTTCCCTCTCCCCTAATATAAGAAAGGAACAGACATTAGACCTAGACCGGGGTTCGAGGCTTGTAAAAATCCAGTATTATTTGTTCTTCATGATGTGAAATATGTGTTGAAAAGCAACCCAAGATGAAGTCAGCCATGTGTGCCAGTGCGTTACTTGGCATGCCTTTGCTGGCCCCAACTGTAAGGGTCACTCTCCATTTCCTCCATTTTCCACTCCCCTTCACACCATTTGTGGTGATGCAATGGGATGCACTGAAGTGCACCCTCTAGCCTTGTGTGGGACAGGGACATCAGATGCCACTCCAACCCCCTCGTCTTCCTCCGCCAGCCAACGGTGCGAAGATGAGAGGAGTGTGCTCTGAATGTTTTCTGCCTAGCAGAGGCTAGTTCTCACTTACGAAAATGGCCCCACTTTGACCTGTATATCAGGCACAATGGTGTAGGTTTCAAAGAAACATGGCACCAACAAGTTGAAAAACGTGGGCCATGTGTGGACCGTGTTTGAGTCTGGCAAGCTCCAGATCTGCTACCAGGTTCCAGCCATTATCACAGGCGCAAAAATGCCAGGCCCCAGGTGTAGCAGGGAAAAAAAAATGCCATCTCAGCCAGGATGGCATCCCTGACCTCGGAGGCACTGTGCTGTCTGTCCCCCAAGCTGATCAGTTTCAGCACGGCCTGCTGACATCTCCCCACGCCAGTGTTACAGTGTTTGCCGCTAGTAGCTGGGGTGGAGGTTGCAGCATCGTAGGGTTTCAGTCTACTCCTGCCATGAATTTTGGCCTGGGAGAGGAGATAGGCCACCCCAGTTTGCACCCGGGGACCAGACTCCAGCACATTCACCCTGCCTGTCATTAAAGATAAGCACTGCAGCATCCCTGACCACAAGCGCTTGTCCATGTGTCGGTGGTCAAGTGGACCTTGCAGCAAAGCGCAGAGCTCTGGGCCCGACTGATGTTATGGGACACATGCAGGCGCAAGGCAGGGACAGCACACCAAGAGAAGTAGTAACGGCTAGGCCTAGCATAGGGAGGTGCCCCAGCTGCCATCTGCTGACGGAAGGCCTGGGTCTCCAGAAGCATAAACAAACACCAACATCTCCAGGGCCAGCAGTTTATCGATGAGGCTGTTAAAGGCTTGGGCATGGGGGTGGGTTGTGTTGTACTTCTGCCTGCAATGAAAAGCTTGGGAAATGTGGAGTGGCTGGGAAGAGGCGCATGATGGTGAACTCCCCAATGTGTCAGAGATAGGTGTGTAGGTGTCCTTGCATCATATACTTGCAACATATTTGGCTTTGGAAGTTAATTTAGTGCCAAAAAGTGGTTAAGACAGCGATCCCTCAGCTACTCCCGTTACACTGTCTAGTGAAGTTACCATCTGTGGAAGTGGACCACCACTTGTAAGATCCCAAAGGAAGCAGGCAAGAGATGTGCAGTGCAGAAAAAAAGATGAGAAAATAAGTGTAGGCTGTAGAGCACAGAGGGATCGGAGAGGACAGAGCTGGTGTCGGCCAGGTATTCCCACAACATGCGCCTATACTTGTCCCTCCTGGTGACACTAGGCCCCTGAGTGGCAGTAATTTGTCCAGGGGGGCCATTAACGTGTTCCAGACCTAGGAATAAGTCTTCCAACAGAGTAGAGTTTTGCATGCCTTTGCTTCTACCCACTGTTTTTGCTGCTTAGCTTCCCTCCACATCTACACTGCTTTCACCCCTAAACATCACCCCAGTTTATGCCTTTGCTTCTACCCTGTTTTTTTGTTGAATTAGCTTCCCTCCACATCTACACTGCTTTCACCCCTAAACATCACCCCAGTTTATGCCTTTGCTTCTACCCTGTTTTTTTGTTGAATTAGCTTCCCTCCATATCTACACTGCTTTAGCCCCTAAACATCACCCCAGTTTATGCCTTTGCTTCTACCCTGTTTTTTTGTTGAATTAGCTTCCCTCCACATCTACACTGCTTTCACCCCTAAACATCACCCCAGTTTATGCCTTTGCTTCTACCCTGTTTTTTTGTTGAATTAGCTTCCCTCCACATCTACACTGCTTTAGCCCCTAGACATCACCCCTGTCCATGTGGGGTCGGTGGCCTCGTCATCCACCAACTCCTCTTCCAATTGCGCACTGGCCCCTTACTGCAAACCGCACATGACCACAGCTTGCCCTGATGGCAACTGTGTCTCATGATCCCCACTTAGGTCCAGACAAGTCGGTGGCGGGTCCAAAACCCCAAAATTGGAAGGAAATGGCGGATGCTGCAGTATTTCTAACACCTGTTCCTGGTGCTCGGGCCTGGTCTGTGTTGTACCCTGCACCCTGCTTAACGCAGCTGCCATATCCAAAGTTGTGCTGAGCGCATGCTAATGTTTCGTGTCCAGTGCAATGGATGGGATGGGATTTCACATAAGTCTGCCACCCATGGCCACTCATGGTTGAGCAACTGAGGGATTTGACTTTGACGAACCCGAGGGTTTTGGAGTTGGAACTACATCAAAGGTCTGTGCTGCTCACACACTCTGCTCAACACATGATATGTTTAGTGCCAGCAGTGTGGAGACGTCGCACAACAGCCGTTGTTCCAGCAGGTACAGGCGTTGTAGGAGTACATAGAGGCTAGCAGCAGCAACTATACACTTTAAAAACTATCCGCACAAGCGCCACACTTTCACCAGTAGCTCAGGAACATTGGGGTACCTTTTTAAAATGATTAGCAGCAATGAGTTAAAAACGTGGCCCAGGCATGGAATATGTTGCAGGCTGCCAAGCTACAGAGCCGATCCCAGGTTACGGCCATTATCACACATGACAACATGCCTGGGCCCAGGTGCAGTGGCAAAAACCACATTGCCGTCTCATTGAGGATGGCATGACTCACTTTGTAGGCAGTGTGCTGTCTGGCCCCCAAGCTGATGAGCTTCAGCACGGCCCGCTGACGTCTACCCACACCAGTGTTGCAGCGTTTCCAGCTCGTAGCTGGGGTCAATTTAACAGCGGAGGAGGGTGGTGTTTCAGCCCTCCACCCAGGAATGTTGTGTGGGGAGACAAGTCAGGCCACCACATTTTGCGACCTGGTCCATGCCTCAACTACATTCAACCACTGTGCCAAAATTGAAAGGTAGCGTCCCTGTCAGCATGCACTTGTCCATTCGTAGCTGGTCACGTGGATCTTTTGGGCAAAGCGCTGAACTTAGGGACCGCCTCATGTTTGGGGAAAAGTGCTGGTGTGGACGGCACAGTGAGGTGGCGCAGTAGCCAGCAGGCCCAAAAAGGGCAGAGTGTCCACAAGCTGGGACCCCAACATCTCCTGGGCCAGAATTTTTGAGATGAGGCCGTTGAAGCTTTGGGCATGTGGGTGGGTTGCGCTGTACTTTAGCATGAAATGAAAGGCTTGGGAGATGGGGAGTTGCTGGGAAGAGGCGCATGATGGCGCGGGCAAAAGGAGAAATGGCAGGAAAAGGTGAGGATGAGGGTGAACTCCCCAAAGTGTCAGAGGCAGATGTGGAGGTGTCCTGGCTGCTGGTCTGGACTGCAGCGCCAGCCCTGTCAACAGTGGGAGAGGCAGTGGCCGCCAGGCCAAACGACGATTATCCTGCGCTTGCTCTCACCCACTGAGCCCAGGGCTTGCCTTCCAAATGATGGCACCCGCAAGAGGTGGTGAGATTCCTCTCTGCAGATCTCCAACCCATCTTGGACTTGCAAATTGCACTAAATTTGTCATGTAACTGACATGTATATGATGAGTCTATCCATTGTCTGTTCATTTTGGTGAAAGTCAGCCTGTCAGCTGACAGACAGCTGTGCTTGTCAGTGATGATGCCACCGGCTGCTTGTACCCCCAGTTTTTGCTGCTTAGCTTGCCTCCACATCCACACTGCTTTTGCCCCTACACATCACCCCTATCCATGCCTGTGCCTCTAGCCATAAGTCTGCCACCCATGGAAACTCATGGTGCAGAAAGTGAGGGAGCTGACTCTGAGGAACCCTTGGGTTTTGTAGCTGGTACTCCATCAAAGGTCTCTGCTGCTCACACACCCTGCTCAACATACGGTATCTAGGGTTAGAGCGTGTGGTGACCTCGCACAACAGTAGGTGCTTCAGGCAGATGTAGGCCTTGCTGGAGTGTATTGCGGCTAGCTCCAGGTACTGTAGACTTGGGAAAGTGGGTGTCCAAGTGCCGCACTTTCACCCTTAGCTCAGCTAATTTGGGGTATGTTTTTAAAAATCATTGCACCACTACATTGAACACGTGGGCCAGGCATGGAACGTGTTGGAGGCTGGCAAGCTCCAGAGCCCTCCAACAAGACAAAAAAGCCTGGCCCCAGGGGCAGTGGGGATAAACAAATTGCCATCTCATCCAGGATGGCATCCCTGACCTCAGAGACAGTGTGCTGTCCGTCTCCCAAGCTGATGAGCTTCAACCCAGCCTGCTGACGTCTCCCCACACCAGTGGTGCAGCGTTTCCAGCTCGTAGCTGGGGTCAATCTAACAGCGGAGGAGGAGGGTGGTGTTACAGCCCTCCTCCCAGGAATGTTGTGTGGGGAGACAAGTCAGGCCACCACATTTTGCGACCCGGTCCATGCCTCAGGTACATTCAACCACTGTGCCAAGATTGAAAGGTAGCGTCCCTGTCCGCATGCACTTGTCCATTCGTAGCTGGTCACGTGGATCTTTTGGGCAAAGCGCTGAACTTAGGGACCGCCTCATGTTTGGGGAAAAGTGCTGGTGTGGACGGCACAGTGAGGTGGCGCAGTAGCCAGCAGGCCCAAAAAGGGTAGAGTGTCCACAAGCTGGGACCCCAACATCTCCTGGGCCAGAATTTTTGAGATGAGGCCGTTGAAGCCTTGGGCATGTGGGTGGGTTGTGCTGTACTTTAGCCTGGAATGAAAGGCCTGGGAGATGGGGAGTCGCATTGCAAAGTGTGTAAACCACACTCAGTTTGTCCTCGACCTATACATTTAGAAATTATCTCCCCGAGCGAGGAACGTGGCCTCGATGGGGGAATTTTTCTAAGGAAGCTAGAAAAGAGGGCATCTTGGGCCTTGCTGGCTCAGGTCTAGCTTCTGTCATGCAGCTGTCTTCTGCCTCTGGACATCCCTTTGCCTCTAGCCACCTTTTTCCCTGCTTAGCTTGCCTCCACATCCACACTGCTTTTGCCCCTAGACATCACCCCTGTCCATGCCTTAGCTTGTACCCCCAGTTTTTGCTGCTTAGCTTGCCTCCACATCCACACTGCTTTTGCCCCTAGACATCACCCCAGTCCATGCCTTAGCTTGTACCCCCAGTTTTTGCTGCTTAGCTTGCCTCCACATCCACACTGCTTTTGCCCCTAGACATCACCCCAGTCCATGCCTTAGCTTGTACCCCCAGTTTTTTCTGCTTAGCTTGCCTCCACATCCACACTGCTTTTGCCCCTAGACATCATCCCTATCCATGCCTCTGCCCCTAGCCATAACTCTGCCACCCCTGGAAACTCCTGGTGCAGAAACTTTGGGAGCTGACTTTGAGGAACCCTTGGGTTTCGTAGATGGAACTCCATCAAAGGTCTGTGCAGCTCACACACCCTGCTCAAGATATGGTATTGTAGGGTTTCAGCGTGTGTGAATGACGGACAACAGCCTGTGTTTGGACAGATGTAGGCCTTGCTAGAGTGTTTTTAGGCTAGCAGAGACTCCTGTACACTTGCAAAAGTGGGCGCACAAGCGCCGCATTTTCAACAGTAGCTTCGGTACATTTGGGTATGTTTTCAAAAAATTTTGCACCACTAGGTTAGACGTGGGCCAAACATGGAACGTGTTGGAGGCTGGCAAGCTCCAGAGCCGCTACCAGGTTCCAGCCATTATCACAGGCGTAAAAATGCCAGGCCCCAGGTGTAGCAGGGAAAAAAAAAATGCCATCTCAGCCAGGATGGCATCCCTGACCTCGGAGGCACTGTGCTGTCTGTCCCCCAAGCTGATGAGCTTCAGCACCGCCTGCTGACGTCTCCCCACACCAGTGTTTTAGCGTTTGCCGCTAGTAGCTGGGGTGGAGGTTGCAGCGTCGTAGGGTTTCAGTCTACTCCTGCCATGAATTTTGGCCTGGGAGAGGAGATAGGGTACCTCAGTTTGCACCCCGGGACCAGACTCCACCACATTCACCCTGCCTGTCCTTAAAGATAAGCAGCATCCCTGACCACAGGCGCTTGTCCAAGTGTCGGTGGTCAAGTGGACCTTGCAGCAAAGCGCGGAACTAAGGGCCCACCTGATGTTGAGTGACACGTGCTGGTGCAAGGCGGGGACGCCACACCGGGAGAAGTTGAGACGGCTAGGGACGGCATAGTGAGGTGCCACAGTTGCCATCAGGTCCGGGAAGGCGGGAGTTTCAACAAGCCGGAACGCCAACCTCTCCTGGGCCAGCAGTTTAGCGATGTTGGCGTTCTAGGCTTGCGTGGGTGGGTGGTTAGCGGTGTATTTCTGCCGGCGCTCCAATGTCTGAGAGATGGTGGGTTGTTGTAAAGAAGCGCCTGATGGTGCCTTTGATGGTGCAGGAGAAGGAGATAAGACAGAAACAGGGGAGGATGAGGGAGAAGTCAACAAAGTGGCGGAGGCAGATGAAGTGATGTCCTGGCTCGTCCTCTGGAGTGCATCGCCAGCACTGTGAGCAGAGTCAGTGGCATGAACGGCGGGCGACGTTTGTCCTGCCGTTGCTGCCTGCCACTGATTCCATTGCTTGGATTCCAAATGACGGTGCATTGAAGTGGTGGACAGGTTGCTCTTCTCAGGGCCCCTACTTGATTTCGAGAGGCAAATTGTGTAGACGACACTATATCTGTCCTCGGCGCATTCCTTGAAAAAACTCTACACCTTCAAGAAACGTGCCCTCGATGGGGGAGTTTTTCTGGGCTGGGTACAAAAGGGAACATCTTCGGACATTCCGGGTCTGGCATGGCTTCGGCAAAGCAGCTGACCTCTGCCTCTGGACACGTCTCTGCCTCTAGCTACCCTTTTTGGTGCTGCACCTGCCTCAACATCCACACTACTTTCCCAGCTTGACATCCGCCTTGTCCAGGTGGGGTCGGTGTCCTCGTCGTCCACCACCTCCTCTTCCAACTCCTGTCTCGCCGCCTCCTCCTGCACAATGCGCATGTCAACTGGCTGCCCTGACAGCAACTGCGTCTCATCGTCGTCGATGAGGGTGGGTTGCTGGTCATCCGCCACCAAATCGACCGGAGATGGAATGGAGGAGACTCTAGTGTTTGAGCATCTGGACACAGATACTCGTCTGTTAGGTCCGTGGAATCGCAAAATGGAGGGGCAGGTTGCGGTACAGTCAAAGGAAGGGAGAACAGCTCTGGGGAGCAGGGACAGTTGGGGTTATTGTTCTGGGAAGATTGGGAATTTTGGGTGGAAGGAGGACAAGACTGTTGGGTAAGAGGAGGTAGAGGCTGACTGGCTGGTGGACAATGTGCTTTAAGCGTTATCCGACAGCCATTGCAAGACCTGTTCCTGGTTCTCGGGCCTACTAATCTTTGTACCATTCAGCCTAGTTAATGTGGAACTTTTGTGCAAAGCGCAGAACTTAGGGCCCGCCTGATGTTAAGGGACACACGCTGGTACAAGGCTCAACTCACCCTAAGTGCCAAAAACACTGCTGGTGCAAGGCTCTACTCATGCCAAGGGCCTCAATCTCTGCTGGTAGCTCAGCTTAAGGTCCTGTAACTTTGTTTGGAAGGGCTCATGTTAAGAGCTAGAAAAGTGAATTTTGGAAGGTCTGACCACATCACACATACACACACACACACACACTCAAAATGACAGTTAAGGGTGAGGGCTTTTGGATTTCCCATTGTCTATTCCATCCGTGGTTGTCATGGGGAACGTGATTTAAAGGGGTGGTTGTTACTGTTTGTTGAGCTTAAATTGAGGTTTGTGTCCATCCATTTGGGGAGTAAAGAAGGTTTCCAGGTATTTTCCCACTTTGATAGAGGTTTTTTTGAATGTGGAAAGTGTGTAGTTGTTAGGTTGTGATGTTGGGGTAATAGAGGGTCTTTGGTGTGTTAGATGCCCCCAGACATGCTTCCCCTGCTGTCCCAGTGTCATTCCAGAGGTGTTGGCATCATTTCCTGGGGTGTCATAGTGGACTTGCTGACCCTCCAGACACGGATTTGGGTTTCCCCCTTAACGAGTATATGTTCCCCATAGACTATAATGGGGTTCGAAACCCGTTCGAACACACGAACATTGAGCGGCTGTTCGAATCGAATTTCGAACCTCGAACATTTTAGTGTTCGCTCATCTCTAATAGTTACATGATTCCATATATACATAGTTACATGATACCATATGTACATAGTTACATTATTCTTATATTGACAAATTAAATGGTTAAATGATTCCATATGTACAAATTACATGGTGTCACGTTCGTGTCTATACCCAGATCCAGAATCTGGACTGCAGACTGCACCGCTAAAGAAAACGGGAAGGAGACTTCCCCTGATACTATGGCAGCTAGCTAGGCCCTGCCTGCAGGTGGTTGTCAGCTGTCCCCAAGCTAGCCTTGGCCCCGGCAACTCCTGGCTCTCTAATACGAAGGCCTAGCCAACAGATAGAGCAAGAGCTATAGGAGAGCTAGGGACTGGGGATACTAAGGTGGTTGTCAGCTGTTCCCAAGCTAGCCTTGGCCCCGACAACTCCTGGCTCTCTAATACGAAGGCCTAGCCAACAGATAGGGCGAGAGCTACAAGAGAGCTAGGAACTGGGGATACTAAGGTGGTCACCCCTAGAGAAACCAAGGTGCAGCTGCAGACAAAACAAACAGGATGGGATGTGCTGGACAACAGACACGCAGCACAACACAATACATAACAAGAGAATGAGGAGAGGGACAGTGGAGAAGTGAGGAAAGGGTTAACACAGGACTGGGGCAAAACAAACTGGAACCCAAACCTCACAAATAACCAGATAGTGCCAGGCAAACAGAACAGAAGGACAGGGTAGAGTAGAAGTGTGGAGGGACAAACCAGACTCACACACAAGGCAACACTCACACCACTTCCTAGTCAGTTGTAATTCCACAAAATAATACTCCTCCCTGAGCCACGAATTCCAACGAAACAACGAAACAGCGAAAACCGGCAACTAGTGAAGCCAGCCCTCCTCCTAATAAAGGCCCCAGAATCGTCCCATAGGATAATGGTAACAACCAACATCTAAGGTTAGATCCAAAAAAGTAAATTCTGAAGGCTAACACTGAATGCCCAAACAGATGGCCCAATGGCAAGGAAACCACCAGAAGAACACAGACCACCGGATCAAAACCCCACCAGAAAAACACACAATTTTTATACAAGTCTTCAGGTCGTGACACATGGTTGCATGATTCCATATGTACATAGTTACATGATTCCATATGTACAAATTGCATGGTTACATGATTCCATATGTACAAATCACATGGTTACATGATTTCATATGTATATAGTTACATGGAATCATGTAACAGCAGAAATCAATTAATAAAACGCACCACCATACAAGGAACCAGTGATTTATACCTGAGAAACACAGCATATTTTTCAAAAGCTGGATAAATTCCGTCCTCTCTTGTCTGGATACAGGTCTCTTCTAAGCAAAGTGTTCTATATAAGGTCAATAGATTCCACATAGCTTCTGTGATGTTATAGAAGCCTGTTGCTACTGTCAGGGTCTGGAATTGCTAGGTGGGGTGGCATAGACACACAAGTCCAGTTTCTTTTTGTCCAAAACAAAGGTAGAGTTTATTTTCACTCAAAAAGGTAGTGCAGCAACAAAGGAAACAATACAAAAATAAATCCCTGCCCGGCTAGGCTCTAACTAAACATAGAATAGGTTACCTCACCAGAATAACGGAAATCCTAAAGCCAGTAGAATCATTCAGGACACAGCTCCAAGAATATGACCTCTCTGTCAGCTCTCCAGCCAAGCTCTGCCAAAGTGTTGCTGTTGGAGCTGGCTTCTTAAGCCTCCTTGACGAGGAGACTCTTTGCAGCTGAGTCTCTGCTGGAACATCCCCAAGGTGTGGACTGGAGGGGGGTGAAATGACAGGTCCGACTACCAACCTACCTGTCATTCCTAAAAATCCAGCCCAGTACTGAGCATTTACCAAAATGCACAGCAGACGAAAGTTGTCTGCTGAGAACAAACATTCCTGGAGTTTTCTCATCTCACTCACCTGAGTAGTCTGGGTGAGATGTACACCCTCTCCATTACCTGACCAGCCATCGGCTTACACTACCAATAATGTCTTGTTGTGATGTCAGTACCTGCCATAGAACCTCGATGATGTCATGGAATTCTGTGAGGACACTGCACTGCTTAAAGGGACAGTACTGAGATATGTTCTTAGTCTATAATGTCCTCCAGAATTATTACATGCTTATAACCAGTAAGATCCCAGAATTTGTCTGAATTTACAGGTTTATTCAAATGAGAATAAGGGATAAGATGTTCACAGATTCCTGGTGACAATTTACTATAATTATTGTATATGCAACCCCAATTTCAATGAACTTGGAACGTTGTGTAAAGCATGAATGAAAACAGAATAAGATGATTTGCAAATCCATTTCAACCTATATTCAATTGAATAAACTACAAAGACAAGATTTTTAATGTTCAAACGGATATATTTTATTTATTTTTTAAATATTCAGTCACTTTGAATTTGATGTCTGCAACATGTTCCAAAAAAACTGGGCCAGGGGCAACAAAATACTGGGCCAGGGGCGCGTTTACCACTGTGTTACATCACCTTTCCATTTTATCAACAGTTAATAAGCATTTGGGAACTGAGGACGTTAGTTGTTGAAGCTTTGTAGATAGGATTCTTTCGCACTCTTGCTTGATGTACAACTTCAGTTGCTTTACAGTCCGGGGTCTCCGTTGTAATATTTTGCACTTCATAATGCACCACAGATTTTCAATGGGAGACAGGTCTGAACTGCAGGTAGGCCAGTCTAGTACCCGCACTCATTTACTATGTAGCCACACTGTTGTAACATGTGCAGAATGTGGCTTGGCATGGTCTTGCTGAAATAAGAAGGGACGTCCCTGAAAAAAACATTGCTTGGTGGCAGCATATGTTGCTCCAAAACATATGTACCTTTCAGCAATAATGGTACCTTCACAGGTTTTGCCCAGGGCCACACTTTGTCTAAAACTAGCCCTGGATGATAGGGAAAGGGTTAAAGGCTCTGTCTACCTTGGCAATCATTTTTTGTATAATCCAGGTGTGTTGTAAATTAGGAACAAGAGAAAGTAAGAGAAAGATTCTACTCTCTAGATCTCTTTCAATCCTTCTGAATCACAATGGAGGACATTATAGAGAAATACTGATGTGAATAAATCATTTGGGGTGGTTTGGGGAAATGACTGTGCTACAGCAGCATGTCTCTGTCTCTCTGCTTGTGTCTTTTACTTTACTTCCAATCTGTCTTTCTTCCCTCTCAGAAGATTTTTAGGGGAGAAAAAAAGCTTTTCTCTAAGATATATCACAATGTGTCTTATATTCATTTACACTATTGATTCATTCAGTTTGTTGAAAGTTAGTGGCCATTTAAAGATTCAAATGATTTATCTGTAAGATATTTTGTAAAACATTGCAAGAAAAAGGATCCTAGGTAGACATAACATGTACATACATATAATATATTCAGGCTGTTAGAGGGTTTGCACTAGATAAGGTTTCATTTTATGACTTCAGTGACTATTTTTTTTTTTATTCTCAGTTGTGAAAATCTACAATTTACAACATGGTATACTATCATTTATAATGCAAAAAATACAAATGATAATGATAAAAATTTTATTTCTAGAAAGTATCATTTTGTAGACTTTTAGGCTACCTCAGGTCATACCTATGGATGCTGTAAATAAGGAATTTTATTGATAGATTTGATACAATATTTTTTTCTGCATTGAAATTGATCTTCCTGATAATAAATAGTATATAAACCAGCACTGCCTGTTAAACCATCTCAATATATAACTGTTAGTGGTCTTATCTCTTTAATAAGGTGTTCTGCTTCCTACTGTGTAAACTATTACTTTTCATCCTTTCCATTTCCAAAAGCATTAGTTACCATGCAACCTTCTAACTGCCTTTGTTCTAGACCTGTCAATACTGTCTATTACAAAATGTTTTAGTTTAAAGAGGACCTATCATGTCCTTGGGCACACACAGTTTTATATGCTGTGCACTGTCTGCTTTCCCGTTATGTGCCCCAGGGCAAGAGATATCGGTGCAGTTACCGATATCTCTTCACTGTCAGTTTCTGATAGTCTAGCCAAGCTTGGAGGAACGTCCCTCCTGACAATACTGTCCATAACTCTGTACTATAAGAGGGGATATTCCTTACTGCCCAGCCATGACGCTGGGCGGTGAGGAACGCCCCCCCTTCCCCCTCCTGACAGTACTCGTCTATAGAGGCTTCAGCTTTAAACTTAGGCTCCATGTTGCTGAACAACAGCTTTTTTGCTGTAGGTTTTGCTGCATTTTTTTGAGCCAAACCCAGGAGTCGCTACAAAGGGAATGGAAAGTATAAGAAGGTGACTAACAACCCATGTAATAAAACATTTTTTATATATATCTGTTTATTCTGATTCCCCCACTTCCCCCCCAAACCATAATTTATTAGTGAATAGGAAAGGCAGTTGGGACTGATATTCTGGCTCTCCGATGTCAAACATATACTGTTGTGTTCCCATGGTCTCTCTAGGTGTGTTAAGATTCAGGAGAACTCATTTAAATGAGCATATAATGCAGGGGGGGAGGGTACTGATGAGCATATAATGCAGGGGGGGAGGGTACCCCCACTGTATTATATGCTCATCAGTATCCTCCCCCCCGTATTATATGCTCATTAGTACAATTACACCCACACTGTCATACTTACCTATGAAGAGCCGCCGTGGTGCGTCCTCCTCCTTCAGACTGCAGGAGCGATGACGTCATCGCGCCTGCGTCAGGGGCAGAGGTCACGCTCTGTAGTCAGTGTAGGCCGCGGTCGGGCGGCCCCTGACAGCTTTCAGTTGTATGTGCAAATGCACATACAACTGAAAGCAGCGATCCGCTCACTAACGGGGAATCGGATTCCCCGTTAGTGAGCGATCCAGGCGACAGCGTGGGCCACATGCGGCGGGCCGGATAAATGTCCTTGGCGGGCCGCATGTGGCCCGCGGGCCATAGTTTGAGGACCGCTGGTTTACAGCATACAATTCAAAATGCAATGTCTTAGACATAAGAGACTTGCCAAGGGTAATGTAGACTCTGCAGTACTAGACGTACTCCTCTCCTCCTCTTGTACCACTCTATAACTCAGCAGATACGGGCTGTAGCGGGACTAAGAGTCCTGTTAGGGAAATCCGGGTACCTGGAAGGTAGGCCCGCATTCAATACTCCTTTCAGATTCCTCTGTAGCTCCTAATGGCAAGGACACAGTTGTCACTCAGTGACACCCCAAGTTCCCTCACTAACGCTGGGGCAGCCTCCGGATATACCTGGCATAAGATCACTTCAACTCTCCACTAATGGGACGAGGCTTGATTCTACTATGAACTCTGCACTCTGGAGCTGGATACTGGCCATGGACTTGAACATGGTCCTGGACTTGGATGTGCAATCTGAATCTGGACTAATTCTGAACTTGGACTTGAGCTAATCCTGGACTAACCTTGGCAACAGCTACCAGAGAATATAAACCCTTTCTTCAACCCCACCCAGTGGCCTGTGTTTGGTCATGAGGTAGTACAGCATTTATCAAATTGTAGTAAAGTGCATTTTACACAGAGAAATGGCAGACATTCTGCATTTACCATATTTTAGATGGGGGGGGTGTCCAAAACCCCTAACCGCAACAAATATAATATGAATGGCCTATCCTAAACAGATAGAAAAACAGATAAC
The DNA here is from genome assembly GCF_031893055.1 of Leptodactylus fuscus. Classification (NCBI taxonomy): domain Eukaryota; kingdom Metazoa; phylum Chordata; class Amphibia; order Anura; family Leptodactylidae; genus Leptodactylus; species Leptodactylus fuscus. Next base: position 198,291,123 of record NC_134266.1, on the reverse strand, counting down.
CTTTAACCCTGTCAAGTTACGCTGTACTACAACACCTGCTGCAGTAAGGCAGAAAACCACAGCATGAAGATAGGTGTCACGTGTGGAAGACTGCAGGTGACTTGCAGGGGGCAGTGTCTAGGCAGCAGTTCCGTGAAGGCTGTACCATGAATTGGTGCGATGGTCATTGTAGGAGTGTGGTGTTAGGGTCCATACACACAGAGAAAAATGGCGCTTTATTTGGTGCTGAATTTTGAGCGCTGAAAAAAAAGTCTCGCATTGATTTCAATGGGTTCTGCTAGCTTTTTTCTCCACTAGTTGCAGAGTTCAGAACCCTGTTATTTTTGGCACCCGGTATGTTAATTAAGCCCTTCACTGTCAGAAGGGCGTTTCTGACAGTGAAGGGAACAGCGACGTCATTCCGACACTGTCCAATTAGCAGAGGACAGTGTCAGAGCAACTTCAGCAGCATGCACTTCTCTCTTTACAGGACTGAGAAGAAGACCTGGAGGAGCAATACCAGGGAGAGTTCTGAAGTGGGATACAGGAGAACTTCAGTGACATCGCTACAGTAAATTGCTCCTCTGGGTCTTCTTCTCAGAGAGACAAAATTCAAAGTGCCCCAGAGTCTGTGCAGCAGCGCCTATAACATGGCGCAGAAAACTGCAAAGCCTTGAGGTGGTGAAAGGTCCTCTATAAGCACATCTTCACTCTGGTGCTGGAGAGATCAAGATTGACGTGACCAGTTTTGACAAATCTCCTCCATTATATCCATTTTTCATGAAAATTCACCATACACTCCAATACAGTTTTACATAACGGATCAAATATATATTTTTTTTTCTTAAGAAAAAGAACTTTATTTGGTATTTTGTTTTTAAAAAGATCCCCCTGTTTTATATTTATTATAAAATACACCATTATTATGAGCTATATCATGGTATACATCACAAAGCAAAGCCCTGCTGAGACCTGAGTGCAGATAAGTGCCACACACTGAGATTACAGGAGCTATATTGTCACATCCAGCACAGCACACTGAGATGAGGCGGTGATTTCATTAGTAAAGAGTGTTATTTAGTGCATTAATTAGTACATGCAGCTCAGTGATACTGATGGCTCCTCTATGAAACTGTTTAATATCCTCACTGGGTTTTAATTTGCTTACACACTGCTTGAAAATTTATGTTTTATTACTTTAGTAATACAAATAACATATTATAAAGTAAAGCATATAAAACAATGGAATAAATCATGAAGCCGCATGTAAGATGTGGACATCAGGTCTGTAGATTCCATAGTGGCTTATAGTTGCACCTGATATACCATAAATTGTTAAGCAGATATTTTTTTTTTGCAAAACCTGTAAGTGATAGGTATGTTTATGTATTACTTTTACTTGTAAATTATGTGATATTAAAATATATATATATAGGTGAATTGTGATGCCCTAACACAGGGGTGTTCAACTTCTTTTAGGAAAGGTGCACTGACCAGGATCTGCCATCAGGTGAAGTACTGAGGTAAATAATAGCGGAATACTTTCAGTATTTATTGTTGTGTGTGTTTTTTTTTTTTTTTTATGAAGAATAGGAATAAATATTTCATATTAATTTAACCTTCACTGGTGGTCAAGTGGAGTAGAATAATCAATGTCCCTAACTTATGAATGGGATCTACCATGGCACTATACTGAGTCTGAAGGGGACTAACATGGCATTATACCTTCTAAGATTCACTATCATGGCACTATACTGTGTGTGAGGGGGCTAACATGACATTATACCTTCTGAGGGGCACTACCATGGCACTATACTGGGTGTGAGGGGGCTAACATGGCATTATACCTTCTAAGAGGCACTATCATGGCACTATACTGTGTGTGAGAGGCTAACATGACATTATACCTTCTGAGGGGCACTACCATGGCACTATACTGGGTGTGAGGGGGCTAACATGGCATTATACCTTCTAAGAGGCACTATCATGGCACTATACTGTGTGTGAGGGGCTAACATGACATTATACCTTCTGAGGGGCACTACCATGGCACTATACTGAGTCCGAGGGGAATAACATGACATTATACCTTCTAAGAGGAACTACCATGGCACTATACTGTGTGTGAGGGGGCTAACATGGCATTATACCTTCTGAGGGGCAATACCATGGCACTATACTGAGTCCGAGGGGACTAACATGGCATTATACAGTACCTTCTAAGAGGCACTATCATGGCACTATACTGTGTGTGAGGGGATTAACATGGCATTATATCTTCTGAGGGGCACTACCATGGCACTATCCTCTGTGTGAGGGGACTAACATAACATTATACCTTCTGAGGGGCACTACCATGGCACTATACTGTGTGTGAGGGGATTAACATGGCATTATACCTTCTGAGGGGCACTACTATAGGACTATACTGTGTGTGAGGACACAGGACCTTTATACTGTGTGTGGGAAATTAAGGAGCATTATACTATGGGGGGGGACGGGGGCACTAAAGCCCTATTGTGAGGGCTCCTTAGTGCCCTCTCCACACACAGTATAATTCTCCTTTACTGCCCGCATAAAGTATAATACTTTTGCGTGCCCGCCCCACAAAGAATAGACAGTAACAGCAGTTAGGAGAAACACTCATCTACTGATCGCTGTCTCCTAATACCTTACAGTATTGGCAGCAGAAATCACCAATTGTCCCTACAAATGGTGTGATGAATACTGATCCCTGCTGCAGCTATTGTACAATATCAGAATATCAGGGTTTAGGGGACAGTGGTTGGTAGATGAGTGTCTCTCCTGACTAGAGGGAAGGGGTCTGTACAGCTGTTGAATATACTGCTGTGATATACACTCACCGGCCACTTTATTAGGTACACCTGTCCAACTGCTCGTTAACACTTAATTTCTAATCAGCCAATCACATGGCGGCAACTCAGTGCATTTAGGCATGTAGACATGGTCAAGACAATCTCCTGCAGTTCAAACCGAGCATCAGTATGGGGAAGAAAGGTGATTTGAGTGCCTTTGAACGTGGCATGGTTGTTGGTGCCAGAAGGGCTGGTCTGAGTATTTCAGAAACTGCTGATCTACTGGGATTTTCACGCACAACCATCTCTAGGGTTTACAGAGAATGGTCCGAAAAAGAAAAAACATCCAGTGAGCGGCAGTTCTGTGGGCGGAAATGCGTTGTTGATGCCAGAGGTCAGAGGAGAATGGCCAGACTGGTTCGAGCTGATAGAAAGGCAACAGTGACTCAAATAGCCACCCGTTACAACCAAGGTAGCCAGAAGAGCATCTCTGAACGCACAGTACGTCGAACTTTGAGGCAGATGGGCTACAGCAGCAGAAGACCACACCGGGTGCCACTCCTTTCAGCTAAGAACAGGAAACTGAGGCTACAATTTGCACAAGCTCATCGAAATTGGACAATTGAAGATTGGAAAAACGTTGCCTGGTCTGATGAGTCTCGATTTCTGCTGCGACATTCGGATGGTAGGGTCAGAATTTGGCGTCAACAACATGAAAGCATGGATCCATCCTGCCTTGTATCAACGGTTCAGGCTGGTGGTGGTGGTGTCATGGTGTGGGGAATATTTTCTTGGCACTCTTTGGGCCCCTTGGTACCAATTGAGCATTGTTGCAACGCCAAAGCCTACCTGAGTATTGTTGCTGACCATGTCCATCCCTTTATGACCACAATGTACCCAACATCTGATGGCTACTTTCAGCAGGATAATGCGCCATGTCATAAAGCTGGAATCATCTCAGACTGGTTTCTTGAACATGACAATGAGTTCACTGTACTCCAATGGCCTCCACAGTCACCAGATCTCAATCCAATAGAGCATCTTTGGGATGTGGTGGAACGGGAGATTCGCATCATGGATGTGCAGCCGACAAATCTGCGGCAACTGTGTGATGCCATCATGTCAATATGGACCAAAATCTCTGAGGAATGCTTCCAGCACCTTGTTGAATCTATGCCACGAAGAATTGAGGCAGTTCTGAAGGCAAAAGGGGGTCCAACCCGTTACTAGCATGGTGTACCTAATAAAGTGGCCGGTGAGTGTATTTTTTTAAACAACTTCAAAGGGGAATTTTTTCATTGAGGATGGCATAGGCTTATTTTGCATGGTCATTATTATTTGAGATTTGATCACTTTGGCAAGCAGATGTTAAAGGGGTTGCCCAGGTTTAGCAGACTGATAACCTATCCTCAGGTGATGCATCCTCTTTATTAGTTTTCGGTTCACCATATACACAGTATTAAAAAATGTAAAGGAAAGTAGGGAAAAAAGGGGAAAATCACAGCCCTTTATGCTGAAAAATGCACATGATTCAATCACAATACCGGTGATCTTCAGTCCATTCACATTATCAATAGATATGAAAAAGAAAAATTCCAAAATTCACTCACTTTAGACGTGCAGAGGAATCGCACGAAGCACTCCACGGTTCCTCCGGCTCGGAACCCAAACGTGTAGATGATTTCCAAGAAAAAAAGGGAAGTCCCTTTTTTTTCTTGGAAATCATATATACAGTATTGGCTGTAATTACAGCACTGTTCCGTTCACTTTTGTAATTCCCAGCAGTGCTGCTAACGTGTAGACTGTAAGCACATGAACAAAGAAGAGGACCCATTGTTCTCATGAGCCTTGCAGTCCCTTAATACAGATGCTCGGAAGAGGTGCTGACAATTGGTCCCCATCAATCTGATGGCCTATCCTGTAGATGTAGGGAATGTTTCTTAACTATTTGCCGACTATCAGATGACTTTAAAAATCCAGTGGAGTAGCATTTAAGGGTCCATTCACATGGAGGAAAATGGTGAGGAATTTGGTGAGATGTGCTAGCAGAAAAAGGACCCCATTGAAGTCAATGGGAGGCTTTTTATTCAGCGCTGAAATTCCACACCAGATTCCTCACCATTTTCCTCCGTGAATGCACCCTAATTCTGTAACAGCATTTTACAATGTCCTTGCAAACTCAGTAGCTGCTGTAGAGAGGCCAGGATGGTTTATTACTGTCGCTGGTTTCCTGATGTAGCTCTTGTAGTGTTTTTTTCTGATCCCAAAAGACCCCGTTAACATGTGTGCCTAGCTAAAAAGATTGATGTGATTGGATACAAAAAAAATTTGTGTCCTTTAACGGGAGTAAGTAAAGTTTGATCAAAAAGTTTCACTTCTGAAACAGGAAGCTCATAAATCTAGTAAGTGACAATGACACTGATGTTACCATTTACAACGTGACTAAATAAACCTTGCAATAGAAAATAAAGCTATTATACAACATGGCAGATTATCATCAAGCAAGACAAGTTGATACATTTTTTTTTTCTCATTTTCAAGAGTATATTTTTCCATTATAATGACAAGGTTCTACATGGTTCCTATGAATAGGAGATTGACATAATAATATATAGCTGTCTACTTACCTTACTACCAAGGTACTGAAGCAAGCTTGTATGAAGTAGGAAATACTGATTGATTACCGGGCCGTCAAAGATAAGCCTAAGACTTCTTCTACCAGATAACTTGGCTGTGCAATCTTTCAAAGCAGCAATACAGTATAAAACAAGTTTTCTTTCTAGTATTGCATAAGTGAGTTATTAAAGTGATACTGTTATAAAATATTGCTTCCTATTTCTGTCTTACTCTGACATTCTCTGACAATGTTATAGCTTAAATTTTGAGTTACAACAATAGAAAAATTCCAGTTTTAACAGGTCAGAAATTGACACTGCTTTGCCCCTATGACTCCTGTTCACTTCTGGCAGCTCTCATCCTGATCCTTTTCCCTAAAGGCAGACATTGGAGTCAGTAAATTTTCTGCACCATAGTACAGAAAACTGCAGGATCAACTGAACATTTACTTATTGGATATGGTCATACATGGTCTTTCAGGATATTTATGCTTTTCGGGCTTCTTGTGTTTTTATCTTCTTATTCTGCATCTTTAAGCAGCGTGTGCAGGACTTATCTTTGTTTTGACCATCACAAACATTTGTATGACAATGACAAACATTTGTATGACATTTGTAATGCGCTTTTCTCACACAAGGGAACATTGTGGAGTAGGGAAGATAGTGGCTGCCGTCCAGCCACTCATCCCCAAGACCCACAAGGGTCAATTGTATTAGGAGAAGCCAATTTACCTATCTGTATACTTTTGGCATGGTGGAGGAAACCCATGTACACAGGGGGAGAACATGCATAGTCCAATCAGATGTTGTCGGATTTGAAACATGGACCCATTTACACAAGGCTTGTTACTTTGCTTTTTTAACAGGGAAAGTGGCAAGGTTTATCTGGAGAAATATTTTGTGATGGAATTATAGCATGTCTTTTTAGAAACATGCAAGAGAGGCAAAACAGCAAAATACTATACGGGCATTGATAAGTATAATGATATATCTGAAAGCAATGTAATCACAATATCAATTTGAGGTTAACTTCCACAATGTTCATTAACAATTTTGTGTCTTTTTAGTAAATTAGCCAAAAATATATCCTAGAAAAAAGGTGCAAACAACTAGAAGCATGCAAAAGGATGTAAATAAATTTCCCTTATGATATGATGATGATGATGATGATGATAATAATAATTATTAATAAACCATAAAAAAGAATGAAAAACCGCACAAAATAATTTACACACATACTTTAAAATGAATCTTTCCTATAGATTTTAGCACTAAGACTTTTGTTGCTAAAACATCAAGTTATAAGTTTTTAAAACCTCATGCATAAAACTTTACATTGGAGGACCAGAACAACAGAAAGGTGGACTGCAAAATAGTGGTTACAAACAGATCCCTATGGTCCCCATTAACTATTCTGGTGTATGTAATTTTCCAACTGAAACTGGCATTCAAGAAAGCCATGCAGGACGTTTTTGGCCACCGATGTGAACATAGATTGGCATATCAAAATCTACCTCATCTAGTCCTAAGACTAGAGCATCTTCATCTAGTCATGTAGTCACACCCTGTGATGCCTGCAGTTAGGTAGGTTATCAGGCTGATGTCTGACAGGAAGGGATATGTTAGTCTCGCTGTGCTAGGTGTGAATTAGAGCAATGACTACATGACTAAATGAAGTAGCTCCCACCCCGAGTTAAGGTAAATTTGCACATGCCTATCTAAGGTTTAACCCCTCCCACCGGACGAATATTTAAATTTTTATTTTTGACTTCCCTCTTCCAATCCTCATAACTTTTTTTATTTTTCTGTTCTAAAAGCCATATGGGGTCTTAATGTTTCTGGGACCAATTTTTCTTCATAATGTTACTGTTTAGTATTCTGTACAATGTACTGGGAAGCTGGAAAAACTTCAGAATGGGGGGATTTGAAGAAAAAGTGCATTTATACGACTTTCTTACAGTCTTCTTTTATGGCATTCACTCTGCAGCCACAATGACATCTCACCTGTATTCTCTGTTTTGATACGATTTCGGGGGTTCCAAATGTATATGGTTTTATTTACATTTTAATGTCTTAAAAAAAAATCTAAAACTGTGCAATTTTTTTTTTTTCAAAGTCACAATATTCTGATACCTGTAACTTTTGTATAATACAGCAGAAACCCAACAGCTACGGCAGCTGCCCAGGAGCTGAGTGGCCGCCATATTTAAATACTCGACAACCGCAGTACTATTACAGTGGATGTCAGGAAAGGGTTAAAACCTTATAAGGCCAGGACCCCGTGTTGCGAAAATATTGCATTTTAAAGTACCTGCAAAGTGGATGGAAATCTGGATTATCCCATTCACATATTGCAGAAAAAAATCTGCAGCAGAAAAGGTACATTTTCAAAACACTTGCATTTTTGAAAATCGCAACATTTCAATTATATCTATAAAAAACATTAATACTGTAACTCTGCTCCATTATATCCAAGTCACATTTGGCAACATATACCAATGAGTTCATTTCACATTATTGTAGCAAGAAAAACCTGAAAGCGGTCGTATTTTTTGACTTTATATTGCATAGAAATAAGCCCCTGATTTCCAGGGTCCCATCATTTTACTTAGAAGATATGGTATTTTGATAATTCAGTGGTAATTTCCTATGGCTGGACTGGTATATTGCTCACAGGGGGATTACAAATAAGTGGTTAAGATAAATCAGAACTAGATTTTCTTTGTATCTTCTCGTACCTAGCGCTGACAAAATGACGTATCTGCTACATTTTGGTTAACACTCATGTTTTCGACTGTTAACATTGATTTTTACATAATTCCTAGTTGCTTAGCAACAGTGGGATAGCCTTGTATAAACTCCCTCAATGTGGCTGGATGTTCCCAGCTGCAGATACAAATTCAGATCTTTCTGGTAATATTTGCTGATAAAAATAATCACCCCCTACCTTTTTATTTATCTCATGAACATACAAATATGATTGCTCGCTTTATGAGTAAAGACGTTAGAGAATAGTTTACAGGGTTATGAAAATTTACAAATAGTTGGGGAAGGTTTATTTTTAGGTCTAAACTCTACTCTTAGGTTATCTACAGCAACCAATCACAGAACAGCTTTCAATCTGTATTTTGTCTTAGAAACCTGAAAGCTGTGCCATGATTGGTTGCTCTGGGCTACAAATACAAAGTTTCTTTTAGATATGATAATAAATCTGCCTTGTTGAATTCTCACTTCCATTTCTGTCAGGGCACCATAGCCCATTACTGCATTGAACAAATAGTCAGTAGAGGCCCATTGCTGACTGCTGTATTCAGGTACCTCTATATTTTAATTTCTATATGTTTAAATATGTGCCCGCATATGTATGTAAGTGAGATTTATAGGTACATGTTCAGTAAGTGTAAAAATGTGCAGTACATGCAAAAGTGTGCCTATGCTGATATATGTACAGGTGTTCTGTGGAGTGACAAGTCACACTTCTCTGTTTGGTAGTCTGATAGATAATTTTGGGTTTGGTGCATGGCAGAAAAAACTTTACCTAACTAACTGCATTGTGGCATCTGTAAAATTTGGTGGAGGCAGGATAATGCTCTGTGGTTATTTTTCAGGGACTTGCTTAGGGTCCTTAATTCTAGTGAAGGGAAATGTTTGTCACGTTCGTGTCTAAGTCCAGACCCAGATTCCGGACCGCAGACTGCACCGCTAAGGAAACGGGAAGGAGACTATCCCTGACACTACGGTGGCTAGCTGGGCCCTGCCTACGGGTGGTGGTCAGCTGCCCCCAAGCTAGCCTTGGCCCCGACAACGCCTGGCTCTCTAGCACGAAGACCTAGCCCACAGATAGGACATGAGCTACAGGAGAGCTAGGAACTGGGGAAACCAAGGTGCAGCTGCAGACAAAACAAACAGGATGGGATGTGCTGGACAACAGACACGCAGCACAACACAATACGTAACAAGAGAATGAGGAGAGGGACAGTGGAGAGGTGAGGAAAGGGTAAACACAGGACTGGGGCAAAACAAACTGGAACCCACCTCAAACAACCAGATAGTGCCAGGCAAACAGAAGTGAAGGACAGGGCAGAGTAGAAGTGTGGAGGGACAAACCAAACTCTCACACAAACAATACTCAAACTCCTTCTTAGTTGCAGCACAAGCAAAACACTCCTCCTCCCAGGGCCACAAATTATAGGTTGGGACCACAAAAACCAGCAACTAGTGGAGCTGCCCTCTTCCTAATAAAGGCCCCAGAATCCTCCCATAGGTTGATGGCAATAATTAACACCTGAGGTTCGATTCCTGGAACCTCAAGTATGCTCAGAGGACTGACACCAAATACCAAAACTGATGGTCCAGTGGCAAAGAAACCCCCAGCAGAATACAGGAGCCCGGATCAAATCCCCAACCGACACACACACCAACATACACAAATAACAAGGTCCTGACAATGTTAAAGGGTATTACCATCTCAAAGATCCTATCTGGACTGCTAGCCTATGTAAAATTGAAGAGTTTTCCTAAATACACTGCTTTCTTTTCCTGCTATGTGAAATTATTCATCCCTTTGTTTACACAGCGTTTCCATTCAGTCGGACCTGTGTGATAAGACTGGACAGCTGACATCACTCACTGCTCTCACTGTTATCTACAGCTCTGCTGTTCAGCTAATTGCAATTTGCTGATAAAGCCCTGTCTGTTAAACACATAGATAACCCTGAATCCGTGAAGCATGTGCATATTATCTGATATGCAGTTATATTAGATTTCTAGTAATCATTATAAGTATTGTAATATTTCATGGTGTCCTGACCAGCAATCGGAGAAGGGAGGTGGGGGGTGTTTTGGCTTTGACTATTTGATAAGAAATAAAGGAAATGCTTCAGCATACCAAGACATTTTGGACACTTGTATACTTCAAACTTTGTAGGACCCGTTTGGCGAAGTCTTTCAGCATGACTATGTTCTACTGAAAAAACCAAAGTCTATAAAGGCATGGTAGTTTAGTTTGGTATGGAAAAAGTTAAGTGGTCCACACAAAACCTTGATTTCAACCCCAGGCCATCTTGACCAATGACATTGACCTCACAAGTGCTCTTATGGATAAATGGGAAAATACTGTATGTCTACATTGACACTGTTCTGCAGTAAGAAACTGGGAATTATTCTTTCTCATTTGTATAGTATGTATAAGAGACATCTGTGATGATAGCATTATAATTACTTCATAGCTATGACCCTGCCTGTTAGCTTCAGGTCAGACCCAGGCTGCCGCTACAAAAGTACCTGTGTTGTGAGGGCCCAAGTTAAAAGTTTGCTGGGGGCCCAGTCTTTGCTAATTATGCAACTGAGCAAAACCACATTTCTAGATGGTATAAACCAGAAAAACAGAGACCCCTTTTAGTAAATGCTACAACTCCTCATACTGGCAGTAAAAGTGTATATAGATTTTCCCTGGCAACAGCTAGAGTTGATAGGGAAACATATTTAGCCTGTTCTCTATTAAAAGGAAGATAGATAGGTTAATACAGTATATTACAAAAATGTTCACCAAACACCTGTCTACATGATAGTGCTGGTACTGATAACTATTCTTTCTTCTGGTAAACTTGATACTCTGATACACCTACAAAAGGAAAAAGCTTGTCAGGAGCTAATAAATCTTCAATACTTGAACCAGCCATAGATGTTTACATATCAGTACGTACCAGCCATAGGTACCTCTATAAGTGTCCCTTTGAGGGGAAGAATAGAGATGCATGATATGTTGTTCTTCCCATTAAATCTGATCATATTTATAACTGATCATTTCCTTGGAGGCACTAGGTAGGAGTTTTTTTTTTTCCGCTAGCTCTTCCGCTAGCTCTTCATCTGCCTTCTCTGGTTTGCTGCTAGAAAATGGCCCTACAGCAAACTCCCTTTCTGCCGAGGAGGACTCATTTTCATATTCTTTTCAGGCGGAGAGACTGCATACGGACACTGGCGGTGTGTTTTAAAAACCCATTCAAATGAATGTGTTTTAAAGTTGACCGCCAGCAAGCCGTCCCCTATCCAGTTTCTCCAGGGTTTAGGACGGAAACCCCGGGGCAAACAGTGGCGGTAGTGTGAACACCCCCTTAGTAGGGCATATATGGTCTAATAAGACTCTGTACACCACAAGGTGATGTCTCATTAAAGGGATCCTATAATTCAAACTAATTTTTTTCTCACTAACATGTTGGGCAATGTCGACTGCTCATGCCCACAGGCCACAAGAAAATGGCCGCTTACTTACTGTGTAAGCGGCCATTTTTCTTGTGTCCGCGGGCATGCGCAGACAGTTCTGCCTGAGGCCTACAAGTTTGACCGCCTGCGCCGGAAGAAGACGCGTGAAGAGGTTGTTCCTGAAGAAGATGGAGGCGTCGCTGGAGAGTTCTCTTGCAGTATTTGGGACACCCCCAGTGCTGTTTGAGCGCTGGGGCCTGCCCCCAGTGCTGTGAGAGAACTCATATGCATACTGACAAAAAAGGGATTTCAAGTGAATGGCAGCGCGGAGAAGACATTGAAAGGTAGGAGAAGAATAGCCTTTCCTACATCCCTTTAATGAAACATAGTATCTTGTCTGACCCACAACCAGGGTCGGACTGGCCCGCCGGAGCACCGGGGGATCCCCCGGTGGGCCCCCGGGCCCCGACTATACAGCTAATCATTTTAGCATAGGCAGGGGCCCGATCATCAATGGGGTGGATCGGGTGGTTAGGGGACTGATCGGGCCCCTGACATTTCAATCGGGCCCCTGCCCATGTCAGAGGAGGATTAGGGGAGGCGCTTAGGGCGCCTCCCCTAATCCTAAGAACCAGCACAAGGAGAGCTACCGATCTCCTTGCGCTTGTTCAGCCATCTACGTATCAGCGTAGGCGGCGTCATCACGCCGCCTACGCTGATACACAGACGTCTGAGAGAAGAGGATGCGGCAGCGGGAGAAGCAGCGCGCGGTCGGACGGTAAGTATAATAACTTTTTTTTGTTTTATAATAGGCCGCTGCCTGCTGGAGTATCTACCAGCAGGCAGCGGCCTATTTACCAACCCGGACCTGCTCACTGCCGCCCCCGCTTCCCCTTGTACTTTAGGCCGCGGCGGGCGGTAGTGAATAGGCCCGGGCCAGGCCGCGATCCCACTGCCGCTAATATTATACTCAGGGGTCTTTTCAGACCCCCAAGTATAATAATCGGGGCCCCAGGGGAGGTGAGAGAACATAATAAACAGTGTTACTCACCTCTCCGGGATCCGGTGTTACTCCTAGCTGGCTTCGGGGCTATATGGTAATGCCCAGACGTCACGTGGTCTGGGATATTACCATATAGGCCCAAAGCCTGTTCTAGCAGTACTATATAGGCCCGAAGCCTGTGGTAGTAGTAATAACCTGTTACAGGCTTTGGGCCTGTATGGTAACAGGCTGTTACTGCTACCACAGGCTTTGGGCCTATATGTTACTGCTAGCACAGGCTTTGGGCCTATATGGTAATATCCCAGACCACGTGACGTCTGACACATTACCATATAGGCCCAAAGCCTGCTAGGAGTAAAATCGGATCCCGGCGAGGTGAGTAACAGTGTTTATTATGTTCCCTCACCTCCCCTGGGGCTCCGATTATTATACTCAGGGTCTGAAAAGACCCCCGAGTATAATAATAGTTCATGGGTGTGCAACTGTGGGGCATAATAGAGCTTGAAGGGTCCACTGTGGCCCCTGTAACCTCTATTATGCCCTACAGTGGCCCCCCTGCAACCTCTATTATGCCCCACAGTCTATTGTGCCACTGTGGGGCATAATACAGGCTGCAGGGGCTGCTGTGAGATATATATATATATATATATATATATATATATATATATACATATATATATATATATATATATATACATATATATATATATATATATATACTGTGTGTGTATATATATATATATATATATATATATATATATATATATATATATATATGGGTTGGATGTGTGGAGCAGTGAGGAGTCAAAGATATCTGTGTTTCAAACTTTACAGAGTCAAGTCACAGCTGGAAGAAGTGGTCATGGCGGTCCAAAGGGAAGAGACGGGAAATGTGGGAAGACGTCTCCTGTGAGTATTACTGCACAAAATATTACTGCATTGTATTTATTGTAATGTTGTGATTTATTGTAATGGTACTGCTAGCACCCCCAATCCCCCCGCTGTCTGAGGTGGACAATCGAAAGATGCCTCCAAATCTTTCAATTACTACAACTCCAAGCAGCTCCAGATGCCCTGGAACTGTTGAGAGTTGTAGTCCACCCACCCCATAGATAATGTCCCACTCTATTGTTATGCTGGTGCCCTTTTCTAGAGCTCCAGCATAACAATATCCAAGTTTCAGAAACGCTGAGGACTTAGGATATGTTCACACATCAGTATGCCATCCGTCCGTTTGAATTCAGTTTGACACTTCAGAACGGACTGGTACACATACTGATCTCTACACTGTTTACAATTGCTACTTTTAATCCCCTTATCTGTCCTCTAGGGGTCGGAGAGCGTTTGCTATCAGCATAAAAAGGTGTCAGTATACAATCAGTATGTGCCTCAGTCCGTTTTGAAGTGTCAAACTGAATTCAAACGGACAGATGGCATACTGATGTGTGAACATACCCTTATCTGCCTGAAAATGGCTGACACCTGGCGGACTTCATTATGTTAATGAGGTCTGCCACTGTCTGTGTGTAACCGCCATTTTGATAGTCCACCTCTCCGTCATTCTGGTCCCATTGTGGACCTGTATGACGGAGAGCTTGCCGCTGTTGTGAACCTAGCATAAGGCTATGGCTACACTATAACTTCCGCCATACAACCAAAGATGTGTCGCCCTGTGATTCTTTCACTCATGTTAGTGAATGGAGTCACATTGCAACCTGAGGGACCCAATGCGACTCCATTCACTAATGTGAAAGAGTCCCAAAGGGACACTGCGATCTTTGGTTGTATGAAGGAAGTAGTAGTGTAGCCATAGCTGTTTTGCACACTGTATTGTGCGTGAAAATGCACTTTAAACGTGTATAATGGCAAAAACTGGACGGGCGATATTACATATGGCAGTAGGGTGGGCCCCTGGAAATAATCCCACTGGTGGGCCCTAGGCACCCCAGTCCGACCCTGCCCACAACTATTCAACATATGGCTTTAATTTTACTCTGATTAAACAACTTTCCAGATATTCTGTAAGTGAGTTTGTCAGAATAGACAATACCCTTTTGTATGTGGGTTCTAGGGTGAAGAATTAAGAGATTCCCCATTCTGCGCTTCTCAGTTTAGCCCAAATCAAACCACTTGTGGCTAAAGGATCCATTTTATGGTAAGCATACTTAAAGTTATGTCTTGTACTGCAGTTTAGTCACAGGCTTATTGTGATTAGAAATGCTGAGATGCTACAGGACAATTGATCAAATATTTTATTTAATGTTTGTGTCTTTTTAATCTATTGCCTCCTTCCCTGCTGCTCCATATATGTGAGTAGATTGAGATGCAGGACACTTAGTGAATGTTCCATTTCACTTTCTGACAATCAAGCAGACATTGTGAAATGCATGTAATGTAATGATGCCAATTTATTACACTGAGAGCCAGTCTGGTGTGTGATATTGAAGCAGAATAATGACCTCTTATCCGGTAAGCCTCTACTTAGTCTTGCTTGTTTGGAATTTATCTTTACATGTCACTGAGTATTAGCCATTTTCAGCATAATTTGACATTACATTTCACATTACAAAAATCATCTTTAAAATTTGTGATTAATATGTGCAAAACAAAAAACTAAATGTCCCTGAAGTTGTAGAAAACACATTTAACTGCTTATTTTCCTGGTTGAGGACCAGACGCATTTTCAGGTTTGTTTTTGCATGCGATTTTGTAAGCTGTAACATTTTTTTTGTTTAGATTATTCATATAATTTAGTTTTTTTGGTGACACATAGGGCTTTAATTTTATGTTGTTTTTATTTTTGCATGTTGACATGAACAGATCGCCCTAGTACATAGGTGGATGCGGATGTCAAGGGTTAATTCAGTCTACTAACTCAATCTTGCATTCATCCTTCAAACCCCAAAACAGTCCATGCAACCCAGACACATGCCGCACCACCTACTAACTTTAATGGGTTTAGCAGTTACACCATTCACATAAGAACACATCTCCCTAAATAGTCAGACACCAACATACTTGCAGCAAAAGCCCCATGTAGTCAAAAAATGCTGTGGAAAAGACTGCTGTGGAAATGTATCATATTTTTGTACGCAGTGTTTTTTTCACTGAAAGTCCACAGAGTTTTCCTCTGAAGTTTCTGCCACTATTATACTTATACGGAAAACCCCAGCGTTTCTATAAGTAAATTGACATGATATAATTTACAAAAAATTAGAAAATTAATTTGTTAAATTAAAAACACAATCCAAAACAACAAAATATATAAATTACAAATTGATAGATACCTAAATATGCATATATTAGTCCAAATGGTGGTATAATAAAACTTACTGATTACTGATATTTTTATTAAAATATAGAAGCGTAATAACCATCAACACAATATCCAAACACTTAAGACAGGTGTACAGGAGATAACTGTTAGTTAAAACACAGACATATATGGTGTCCACAAAAATGATCATATTCTGCCCCAGGCATGGCACCCTAACCATGCTTCCATGTAGCAGAAATATCTAGAAGATAATATCGTCCAATAGTGGAAATAAAGGTGGGTCCAAAGGTAGGTGGCACATTCATCCCAAGTAAATGGAAACGAGGAGGAGACACAGAGGAGGGTGAAAAAGAAAATGAATGGAAATTGCAATCACCTTAAAAGGTCCCTGTTATACTCTCAATTTCTAACTTTGGATATGTGGCTCTAAGAGGACATGATCCTGACTGGAACCTTACCCTAGCAGACCTTGCCTAAGAAAGAAAGATGTACTATATTAATAAATTGTGCAATTCCCTAAGACAAATAACCACCCTTAATCAGCACACACCTAACATATATGTTTCATCCATGCTGTATATAGCAGTCCTTGGGATAAATCAGAATAGGGGAAATAAATAAAGAGTATGCATGTGGATGACAGCCAACACACTGCACCGAAAGGGGCAATCAGCCTGTCAGACTGCTCAAACCCCATATACCCTATAGTAATCAACACACACACATATATACACAAACACCTCACACCCACACACACATTAGACAGCCAGTGAATCACACAAGGTAAGTAGTAAAGAGCAATCAGATCATTCCCCAATATATAGTGTCATCGACATGTGAATATATAACGCAGGCGGACCGGACCATTACTGTGTTCCATAAGGCCTTGCCTTTTTCGTCTTGACTTAAAGAGGACCTTTCATGATCTTAGGCACATGTAGTTTTATATACTGCTAAAAAGCCGTCAAAAGGGAGTTCCTGACATTCTAGTTGGGAATGCCCCTCCTGACAGTACTGCCCCGTTGCATACCACCCAGCCATGACGCTTAGTGGTGAGGAACGCCCTTCTGATAGTGAAGAGTTATCAGTAATTGCACCGATATCTATTCTCCAACCGGAAAGCCGACGAAAGTGCGTCGAATTCAGCGTACTGTTGACTTTCTAGCGGTGTATAAAACCGCATGTGCCCGAGGACATGAAAGGTCCTTTTTAAATAGCATCCAAATACTCAACACTCAGTATACTGGGCCTATAGTTTTTATAGTTTATACACACAGATCACGTTGTCTACAAAATTCCTCTTTTCATGATTCAAAAGGTGTTTTTTTTTCCCTTTCTATCATCAGAATCTGAATCCTATGATGTTAAAAACTCCCCAGAGTGTTCTTTGTTGTCACTCTGTGATTCTTTCTTGAGAATATTCTTGCTGCCCTCTTTAATATTGGTAGATGTACTTGACAATGCCTTGGTTACTGATGGCTCTTTGCTTTGTAGATGTTTTAGGTCAGGAACTTGCATGATTTTAGCTACTAATTCATGTAATATGGATTCCATGCTGGTTTGTATGACTTCTTATCAAACGTACAAACTTATACACTATTAGGGTGCATGCACACGATGTATCGCGGCACTGATTCTTGCACGATAACTCGTGTAAGGATCAGTGCTGCAAAACAGAATCCCATTGACTTCAATGGGCTCCGTTTAGCGCGCGTAACACATTGTAATCAATGGGAGGCTTTTTAACCCATTGACTTCAATGTGTTACGCGCGCTAAATGGAACCCATTGAAGTAAATGGGATTCTGTTCTGCAGCGCTGATCCTTACATGAGCTATCGTGCAAGAATCAGTGCCGCATTACATGGTAACATAGCAATATTGATAATGTAATTTTCACCCAAATATGAAATAAGGGGTATATAATTAGGACTTGGTTTTTTATTTAAAAAAACCCAAAAAACTGGAAAGAATATAGAATAGTGGAATCAGCTGTCAACCTCCATAAGGCCGGGGCCCCACGGGATGTAAACGCCGCGATTTGCCCGCACAGGAGACGCTGCAGGAAAAATTGCGGCGTTTTACAGTACAAGCAAAGGGGATGGGATTCAGGTGAATCCCATGCTCACTTTGTGGAAGAAATCGCAACGCGGACACGCTGCGATTTGCAAAGCCGTTGCGGCCTTGCAAATCGCAGCATGTCAATTATATCTACGGAAACACCGGCGGCTTTCTCGTAGATATAATGTTAAGAGAAAGTCCGTAGAGGAAAACTCGGTGAACTTTCTCTTAAAAGCGCTCTGGAAAGAACCGCAGTGCATTCACGTACCATAGAGACAAAAAATTTGCTAAGGAGATGAAACTCAATTTTTTCAATTTTCCTTTCCATGATTTATGAAATTCAAACTTTTTTCCAACATGATGGATGAAATGTGAAAAATTCTATTTTTAAACCAGGATACTTTATCTGTGTTGTATTTTCTTTTATAAAAAGCAATGTAAAATAATACGTGTTGAAACATTTCCTCTACTTTTATTACCTATTATTTATATCCAAATAAAATACTGTCCGCATTGTTTGCACTCTCTCATTCAAACTGAACTTCTTTGAAAAGTCATATAGTGCCATCTGGTGGCTAATTAAATGTGGTACAGCTGAAATTAAGACAGGATTTTGTAAAATCTTTATGCATTTTGTAGGTAGATGCTAGGCTAGTCTGCCTCATTAATATTGTTAATATATTTATCAGACTTTGTGTTTTTATACTATATGTCAATAAATATACAATTTTATAGTGATCCTGTCTTTTTGACAATGTTTTCTAGGTAGATGCTATAAAAGTAGCATCAGAAGTTGACAGCTTTGTGCCCCTATACAGAAATGCCTTACTTTTTGCCTCCACACAGTAATAATGTCCTCATGTGAGCCGCAACTCATTTTAACCCATTAACTGCCATGATCCCTAATTGGGGATGGGATACTTTAACCCGCCAACGAACACCACCTGTCATTGAGGAATAGAAACAGGACATTCACGTTTCACATTAGGAAACCTAAACTGACCACATACATGCATTGCCTAGCGCACATGAGGTCATTTTCACGGTGCAGTCCCCATATTATTGAAAAAAAAAAAAAAAAAATTGACAGTTAATGGGTTAATATAATAGTTCTAATTATACAGCAGCTTCTGAGCAGCACCAGGAATGTAGGAGGGACACATATAAAATGACAATGAATGACATATGTAATGTGCTTTTGTCACTAAAATACTCAAAGGGCAGGGTATGTGGTAGGGTAATGGAGTTAGTGGCTGTCCTATAGATACATAAACTGATGTGTTGCCATCCCTAGCATTGCCTGCTCCAGCGCCGCCTCCTCTTCTTCAGCAGTGTCATCTTCAGCCTCTGGTTCCGGTGGTGGCTTGTAACTTCTAAATCCTCGGGCCTTGGGCAGAGCAGACTGCGCATGCCCACAGGCCACTAGAAAATTGTCGCTTGCACAGTATTGTAAGCGGCCATTTTCTCATGGTCAGTTTGATTCCTTGCTTAGAGTTTTTGGTTGCACTGTGTGATTTGTATTGATTTTCCACCACACCTGTCTGCTTTCGCCTTCATTTCCCTCTGCTCCTCTAATGGTTAAATTTAGTCTTGCCCTGTGATTGATAGCTGACCTCTCTTTGTTGTTGTTTGTCTTGTCTGCATTTTGTGTGTCACATATATAGGAAGGTATCGTCTCCAAGTTGCCGCCTATTGCGTAGGATAGGACCAGGCAAGCAGGAAGGGACAGTGGGGGGTTTCAGCTTAGGGCTCACTGTCTCCTGTGCCTCTTCCCAGGGTTTCCAGCAACTACTGGGGAATTGCTGTCCTAGCAATTTCTTAACAATAACCTTCCCTTCTAACTGCCCCACAGTATTAAGTCCCTTTCCTGGAGCCCCAGTTTAAACTGGCGGAAAATAGAGGGGACATGAAACTGGAGAAGCTGGATGGAGACATTAAACAGTGGGGGTAATTGGAGGGGGGCAATAAATTAATGCGAGCTTGAGCGAGACATGAAACTGGGGACAACTAGGGGCAAACAGATCCCTCTCCAACTACTCCCATGGTTTAATATCCTCCTCCAGTGACCCTCATTGTTTAATATCTCACTCCAGTTGTCCCCATTTTAATGTCCCTTTTAACCCCCCAGTTTAATTGCCACATTCATCTGTCCCCAGTTTAATATCCCCTTTCATCTGCCCCAGTTTAATATCCCCCTTCATCTGCCCCCAGTTTAATGTCCCCCCTTTGTCTGACCCCAGTATAATGTTCCCTCTCCATCTGTGTCCTCATAATAATGTCCCCCTCCATCTGTGCCCCAGTATAATGTCTCCCCTCCATTTTTGCCCCTAGTATAATGTTCCTGTTCCATCTCTGCCCTTAGTTTCATGTCCCCATCTATCTCTGTCCCTAATATAATGCCCCCCTGCATCTCTGCCCCCAGTATAATGTCCCCCCTCCATCTCTGCCCCAGGTTTCATGTCTCCCATCCATCTCTGCCCCTAGTATAATGTTCCGCTTCCATCTCTGCCCTTAGTTTCATGTTCCCCTCCATCTCTGCCCCAGTATAATGCCCCCCCCCTCCATCTCTGCCCCCAGTATAATGTTCCACCTCCATCTTTGCCCCAGTATAACGTTCTCCTTCCATCTCTACCCCCAGTATAACGTTCCCCTCCATCTCTGCCCCTAGGTTAATGTTCCTCCTCAATATCTTGTCAAAGTTTAACATAAAAACACTGATACTCAACTTTCCTCGATCGCCTGCTATTCTGTCTGCAATCTCAGTCTATTCTAGAAAGCTGCGAGTTCGATGTGAGGGACGTCATCACATCACGCCCCGAGTCGGAGCTCAGCGCTGAAGTAGGAGCTGTGCCGACAGCTCCTCTGCTTCCTCCAACACTATATTCAACTCATCCTCTGCACGGAGATGAGTTGAAACCGGGACATACATCCCGCCGACTGGGACTGCAGGACATGACCCTGAATCCAGGAATGTCCCATAGAATCCGGGATGGTTGGAACGTATGATTTCTGGTGGCAAGTTAGACTGGTCCTTAATGTATTGCTAAAAGGGGAATCATAAAGTCACTTTGCTCTGCTAGGTTATTTTTATACACTTTGCTATTCCATACTTGTTGTGATACTTATTCATGGTATTAGTCAGACATGACATGCAAGGGTATGTATAGTGTAGAATAGCTCAGAAAAAATGAATTTAGGAAGTTAGCAAGTTATAGTAAACAAAGGCAAGTTTGCATCCTACTAATAAAGCTAATCCTATAAATCCCATCCTAGTACTAGCGGACAATTTGCAGTCGTTCCGTCACCAGAAATAATATGAACGCACAAAATGAGTAGCCTCATTTGGGCACCCTATTGTAGGTTTACAGAAGAGGATCACTATGAAATAATAATGCCGGAGCACCTTTTCTAGATTTCTATATTTTGCTCTTCCTCTCTTATTCCTCTGAGAAATGTATTAATATTTTGACATCAGTTGGTGAATCCCTACATAGCCTGGCACTGTCCAGTCAGTACTACAGTGCCTTGCTGTGACGGGACTCTTTTATATGGGAAATAGTGACAACCAGTCAAAACTAATAACTGGGGATCAGCACTACAGAAAGTTCAGAGTTTTCACTTAGTAGAGAATACAAATATTACAAGAATTGAAGGAATTTTGCAATATTAATGTATTACAGCATAACCTCTGGGATTCAAACCGCCTAGGGGGTCTAAAAACAAGGCTAGAACATAAAAATACATTCAAATCACATCCTAAATCACGTATGAAAATAGATGAAAATAAACTTAAGCAAATTAGCTATTCCTAATATCCAAAATATAAAAATATTTATTACAAATAGCAGGAAAAAAAGATGAAAATGACTGTATTAGGCTGGGTCACACTAATGTCGGTGTCCGACAGCTAGTGTCCGTAGCTAATGTCCGCGGAAGATTTTAGCATCGGACACTAGCGGTGTCCGTTTACAATTTCTATTATTTTGTAGGATTTAGCTGTCTGCTTGAAAAATCGGACATCTTTGTAAACGAACACTTAAGGACAGACACGGACAGTAAAGGACACTACATGATGTCCCATTTAAAATCATGCAAGTTGTAAACGGACACAGCTAGTGTCTGATGCTAAAATCTTCTGTGGACATTAGTAGAGATGAGCGAACACTGTTCGGATCAGCTGATCCGAACAGCACGCACCCATAGAAATGAATGGAAACACGTGTGACGCCGGCCGTCCGCCGGCAAAGTCAGCTTCACAGGTGCTTCCATTCATTTCTATGGGTGCGTGCTGTTCGGATCGGCTGATCCGAACAGTGTTCACTCATCTCTAGACATTAGCATTGGACACTAGCTTTCGTACTAGTGTGAACGCCCCCTTACACAGTTCTGTACATGGAAATAAATTAACAGAATTTTTTTATTTGTAAAGTTTTAAATTTGTATAAAACCATTAAAACATAGCAAAAATCAAAATTTGGTAATGCCATGATTTTACCAACCTGCTGAATATTGGTAATGTGTAATTTTTACTGTGAGCACTGAAAACAAAACCTGTAAGAAAATGGAGCAATTGCAGCATTCTGAGTTTCCCTGTATATCATACAGAATGTTAAATGGTACCATTATGAATTAAAAATTGTCCCCCAAAAAAGGAACCTATACATGTCTCTGAATGGAAAAAATAAAAAGTTATAGGTTTTGGAATGCAAGGTGTATATAGCAAAAATGCAAATACAAAACATGGCTGCAATGAGAAGGGGTTTAAGATCAGTCACCCTGTCATTGGAAAAACTGTGACAATAGAAAACTCTAAGGCTGCATTCACACTGAGTAACGCTGGCGTTTTTTGTGCTTATTTTTGCACATAGCGCCGCGTTAGCGCCGCGTTTGTGCCGCGCTATTTTGCGGTCGCGTTGACCGGCGCAAACGCAGCGTATACGCGGCGTTAACGCGGTGCTATGTGCAAAAATAAGCACAAAAAACGCCAGCGTTACTCAGTGTGAATGCAGCCTAAGGACTTTTTGTGAAAAGCACTGCAGGAAAAACTGCGATGCGTTTCTGCCGCGGTTTTTCCAGAATTGGTTTTTGCTGTAGCCCACTACATAGAACCTTAGCCTGAGGCTCAGGTCCCACGTTGTTGTAGATTTTGCTGTGGTTTTTTGAGCCAAAGCCAGAGGGATAAAATAACTACTTTATACATTTTTCCCATTCCATTTGTAGCTATTCTTTGCTTTGGTTAAACAGCACGCAGCAAAACCTGCAACAAAAAAAGCTACGTTTCCGCAACGTGGGACCTCAGCCTAAGGCTAAAGCCCCACATTGCCCACCAGTACCAGCAAAGTGAATGAGATCACCATTAAGATTTTTGAAAATGCACACTTTTTTGAAAACATGGGTCCTTACTCTCAGAGCTTCCTTTATATTCCTTTTGTAGCCACTCCTAGGTTTGGCTAAAAAAAAAAAATCACAGAAAAAGCTGTTTTAAAATTGGTGGGCCCAGTGCAAAGGTTTCGTAAGTGGGCCCCCCCCCTTATCACCACCTGCTATTATACCCATCTGAAAGCTGCCAAAACTTGTATTTTATTTGTGACATTCAATGGGTGAAAATGTGTTATCTGACTGATGGAACTTTTCCGCCTGTTAGAAGTGTTTTATATGTTTATCTCTAGTAATAATCATTATTTCTATTATTTTAGCGTATAATGGGTATTGCTAAAGAGGTAGTCAGTTTTTTTTTTCACTATAAAGATCAGGTATGGACAGGACAGGGACAGGGTCAAATGTAAACTTTATTGATGACTTTGTGTATGTGTTGTGTAAGTGTTTGGCGCAATTATTTTGGTACTGTGACCTGGACGATGGTAAACGTCTGGGTCACAGTGCCAATAAACTTCCTAGTTATACTATGTTCAGAGGGGTATTACAGAAGAATACCCCTGTGATTAGGCACAGAGGGGTATTAAATTATCTACCTATGACAATCAGAGAGCAAAGGTATAGTATGTTTTCTGATTGGCAGGAGAAGATGACATTGACAGAAATCCCTGCTGCCCCCCCAGGGTCATATACAGGTTATGCACAGGCAATGATGATTTATCATCGTCTATGCAGTCTGCAGCTCTGCTCCTTCCCTCTCCTTCAGCAGCGCTAAGATGCTGCCTGAGGCAAGAAGGGGGGATATTTTAGAACCCCATATTTCAGGATTCCTTAGGGCAATGAAAATGAGAATTTCATCTTTAAAATGATATGTTATACACACTGTTGGGAATTGAAATCTGCAATGGGATCTCAACGCCAAACATCATTTTCACCAGTAAATTGCTCCAGATCTGTAAGGACTATCATGATGATCTTGGTAAAACTTTAAAGATGATTCCAAGCTAATCTTCACAGCCCTACAGTTGTTACCACAACTTTAATGTTTCTCTCCTACCACACCAAAATAAAAAAATACACTAATTCCCCCCCCCCCCTTGCTCCCCTGCTGTCGTGGTCCAGAGTCTTCAGGGAGCTGCAGGCGTGATGTAAGTGACATTGTCACATCGTGCCTGCAGCTCCTGGGAAAGAGAGGATGAATGGTGAAGCAGGGAGCAGAGGGCTCCCCGCTTCATCTTTTTATGAATGGACTGTCTTTGTGTCCCAACAAGGGCCCCCGCTAACATAGGGCCAGGTGCAAGTGCACTGTTGGCCCTATGGTTAAAGCCGCTCTGCGTGGGACCTTAGCCTTACTATGTCTTTCTTCCCAGTATTTGAGGTTTTAGCCTTATTGTGCGGCACTATTTATCTTAACTGGTATTGAACCTGGCACAGCAAAGAAGAAATAATGTCTCACACTGGCATAGGAAATATCAGTTTTAATAATTCCCTCTAGTGTTTCTTTAATAGTAAAATTCATAAATCTTTCTGTCTGAAACATATCGTTTAGGGTGTAGTTTGAAAAGATGTTCCTACCAAAGCCTCTTGTTTAGCTGAAGCAAAAGATGCCTTTGTATGAATTCTTTAAAAAGGGTGGAGAAGACTAACTGGTTCTACTGCAAGGCAAGATGGGTGTAACAGAACAGTGAATACATTGCTTTTTCTAAAATGTTATGTCACAGGAACTTGATAAATATCTTCTAAAACTCAGATTGTACTATGTGAATTAATGTATTTGTGATTGGATACAGGTCATATCGGATTTATTAAAAATTTCAGTTCCTTGTAGTTGCAGATTTCAAACTACTTTGGTCCAATACTTAAAAATACACACGGCCGTTGATGTCAATGGGTAAGTGAAAAAATGTACAAGACAGACACCATCCATTTTAAACAGTTGACTAACAAATGCTAAAAAACAAAAAAAACTCTGGCCATTCAGATAGGAAAAAATGGCCTGTTTTTTCCTGACTAAACACAGATATATCTGTCAATGTTCATCTGAATGCAGCTTACTCTACACCCCAATGTTTCTTTCTCCAATTAGTAATTCTGAAAGGTCAATATTCCATCAGTGGAACCTGAGAAAATCAAAACTCTCTTACTTGTGGATTATAATATGGTCCAATACAATGACAATGTGAAGACCAGCAATCACACAGTGGGAGGAATATATGAAGTCCTGTGTTCTGTACACAAGTCTTAAAGGGGTTGTCCAGGATAAAAACTAATCCCTACACTAATCTAATCCCCTGCCTACTTTCTAAATAACATAATTTATCAAAAATGTATATTTACCCATATCCACATTTGCTGGTTATCCAGTGACGATCCATTTCCTCATTTCTGGAAACAGAACGTCACTATTACTCTTCCCCATCCACTCCATTATACTTAGCTCTCTTCCTTCCAGTCTTCTTACAGTGGGATGGCTCTTCTCTCTTTTCTGACTGCCAGTGCATGATTCACCTCTACTGTGCAGCTCCCACGCCTGTGCAATAGAAGTGGATCACGGCTGCAGAGCAAAGAGCAGTGATGGGACTATTTCACTCACCGGCAAATTCAGAAAAGAAGGATGGGCCTGGAAGGAAGCCTGGAAGGAAGGGAGGAAAGTATATAATGGGTTCAAGAGTTGGGCTGAGTAAGTTGGGAAGAGCTAGTAGTGGGCGGGATAGCTAGAGAGATAGGGTGAGGGTGTATAGGAGGGAGAGAGAGGAGTGAGCGAGGAATGGGGGTGAGGTGAGAGGAAGTTAGTGTGGAAGTAACATAACAGGAAGTTGAACCTCGTAAACAAATGCAGAAGATACCAGGAGCTCCCAGAGACACCCAGAAATCACTCAAAACAATGCTAACGGTATATGGGTGCATTTATTAACCCATTATTATCACTAACAGACCTTTTTTTAAAAAAAAAACAAACATTTTTTTTTGTCTGGAAACCCCTTTAAAAAGGACCTTTCACATCCTCGGGAACGTCAGGAGGGTGTTTCTGACACTCAGTCGGGAACGCCCCTCCTCACAGTAGTGTCTATTGCTCTGTATTACTGTCCAGTGATGACGCTAAGCAGTGAGGAACACCTCTACTTTTGTTAGTGCTCATCCATAGACGACGACTGTGGCGAGTGTTCCTCATCATTCAGCGTCATCATTGGTTTGTAAGGAACGCCCCGTCTCACAGTACAGCGTAACAGACGCTACTGTGAAGAAGGGCGTTCCTGACTGAATGTCAGAAAGGCCCTTCTGACACTGAAGAGCTACGGTACTGGCACCGATAGCTGTTCAGCGGGGGCACAGAACGGGAAAGCAGATTCAGCACACTGTCAGCTTTCTAGCGGTGTATTACACCACATGTGCCTGAGGACGTGAACGGTACCACTATTTAATAAAGGTCTCAACTGTGCCAGCCTCTTAATAAATCAGGCTCACTTCAGCACATCCGGAATGGAAACCTACACAAGTCAAGAACTGGTATAGATATCCTATATAATTCATGCAAGTTTTGAGTTATAATAAATATGTCGGGCCAAGGCATCTTCACCCTGGCCTGTCCTGTGTTGCTTGATTTGCTAGTGTATCTTGGGGTGTCAGTATATGTGGCTCCTGTATTCCCTCAATTTGGATTCTTGCCTCTTGTTTATTATCTGTTATTTGCTCTATTGCGTTACTTGTAGAGCGACCCAGGAGGCTGAACTCTGCTGTGGGTCTTATCTGCAAAAATGTGGGAGAGGTAAGTCCATTACCAATCCCTGGACGACCCCTTTAAATCATGCAGTAATAGGTAAATCATGCAATTGTAAAAATTTGGCTTACATTATGACAATTTTCAAAGCAGATTGTAAACTGAATAATAAATACAGTATGTTGACAAATATTCTTTAGTATGTTCTTCATCATTATAGTTTCATTGATATGACCAGTGTACCAGTATACAGTATACAACATACCACCAATATAAGGCCTCATGCGCATGAATGTACTATTGATCTGCAATTGTGGATCAAAGTACGGTCACATTCATTTTAATGGGCCCATACACACAGCCATAGTTTTTGTGACTGTGTGTCTAGGCGAATTGAAAGAGCCGCAAATTACGGATCAGGTCCTATATCTGTCCGGAATTGGGGCTTTGTCAATTTATCTGATTGTAAGGGTCAGTGAAAACCAAGGATGACATACAGATATTAATCTGTGTGTCATTTGTGTTGGTTTTACTGACCTAGAGGCTGCACACAGTAGTGTGCAGGAGGCCAAAATCATTATTACTATAAAATTTTTGAAATTTTTATTTATCAGCACAAAAAATAATCCATTAAGCATTAAAGGGAAGCCAAGCAATGGTTAATCTGCAGGCAGGATGTTACAGAGCAGTAGGAGTTGACCCCATTGATAGGTAGACTTGTAGAAAATGATTCAGTATAAGTTCTCATTTACTAATTTACATGACTGCCCTATTATACTATGCTTAGGAGATCGCTAAAACAGCGGTTATCCGGTTTCATATTGAAAGCAGTGGAGAGAAAAGTCGTCAGTGAAGGACTTTTCTCTGCTGATTTCTGAAAGTTTCTGTGGTGGAGTCACCAATGGTGCAGATATGAACTTAACCTTAGCAGAAGGGAGAAGGATAGCTGTTTTCTTTGTATTCCCTTTTTCTTTTGAAGACACTCTTGGCTTTTGATCAAAAGAACTGCAGCAAAATCCAAAATGAAAAATGCAGCTTTTCCAGAACATGTGGCCTCGGACTTAAATAAGATTTGTGGAATCATTGGGAACTTGCAGGAAAAACCATGGCGGAAACGGATTGCAACACTTTTCACAGAAAGTGAATGTTCCTCTGTGGACTTTCTGCTTCACTTATACCTAAATGGTATTCTGCGATTTCCAAAAACGCAGCAGTTTTGGAAATCGCAGCATTTTCATTGCAGGTATTTTTATTCAATGTGTGGATGGTATTCGCTAGAATGCCATCCACTTTGCAGTGACTGTAACGCACTACAGTTTTTGCCGCTGCATTTACGCCACGTGGGGCTTCAATCTTTAAATTTTTCGGCCAAACACTCATACAATGGACACCTACTCCGGACACATCATACATAGATTTGAAATGGGGAGAAGGGAGTCAGCTGCTGCCAAACAACCCTGACAGTGTTTTATCTCCCCTGAGAAACAAATTTTGACATGCCTCATCTCTCCCTCCCCCCTCCCCATATCTGCTGTCAGGAAAGTTGAGACATTTCCATACACGTGACTCCACATATCTATTGACAACATGAACACATTCTTTACTGCACAGACCCAAGTGTCAGGTGACTGGGATTATATACAATATATAGAAATTAGGAAGCTTTTTCAAGGTCAGACTTCTGCATAGTAAGGGCAAGTTCACACAGAGATTTTTGGATTGGAACCTAAGGTGGAGGCCGCCTCAGGTTCCGATCTAAAAACTGGGCACCTACGACTGAAAGCATTCAGCCGCGCACGCCACTCCGGATTAGGCCCAATGAATGGGCCTAGTCCAGAGGAGGGAGTGTCTTCAGGTCGAATCACGAGGCGACTCAACCTGAAGAATGAGCACCACGCTTCTTTTTTCCGAGAGCTAGAAGAAGTGGCTCCCAGGAAAAATACCTGAGCGTCTCCCATTGATTTCAAATGGGCCTCAAAACCCTGACCAAAAAACTCTGTGTAAACTTACCCTCAAGTTGTGTTAAAAGTGCCTGAATGGAGGTGCAGAGAATCTCGGTAGGTTTGTACCATACTATTAGGTTGTACGTACATTGGGCACCGGCATATTATAGAGATATCTCTTGAGGTAATGCTTTGTGTGAAATGTATATGAAGGTACAATAGGGCCCTATAGAACACTAGTTTATGACTCCATCCAACTTGGAAGTTTTACAGAACCATAATACGAACATGTGCATAAAGACCAAGTGTAATACATTTTTATTCACAGAACATTAGTTCATTAGGGTTATACTTTTTATCATTCTTTAGCCTCAAAGCTTGTAACATGATAATCTGCATTCTCCAGGTTCTTCGGTGTCTGCCCTGCAGCATTGTATATACAGTATGAAGTACCTATGTAACATTAGGATACCACATTAAAACTTGTATTGTTAAGAGTGCAGTATTAACCCACAAAGCATTCCAAAGGGTGCTGTCCCAGGCCTGTGACATAGTGATTTATCGTAGTTATGACAAAAATGTGAAAGTGCTTTGACTCACATAGGCACAAACTTAGCAGGTGGAAGGAATTTGCAGGTGACACCCTTTCCACACCCCGCCTCCCAGAGGAGTGAGTCAGGAGGTAGTGCGGTAGAAGACATACGGATGTTTTTTTTTACTTCAGTCACTGGAGTCTGTCTATATCTCCACGAGAAGTTACTTGATCAGAACATTGGTCCTGAGTGAGTAGTATATTTACTTTTCTCACTGTTTCTTGCTGATATGTAATGACATTTCCTGAAAATTTAGTTTATTGTGATCTACACCTGTGTTGTCAAGTGTAGATGTATACATTGTAGTACCCACAGTGAGTTACATTACTTAGTTTTATTTTATGTATCCTTTAAGTTTTTAATGGTATTCTTCAGATTCTTTAGCTACTAGTATTATGTTACATACACTACTATGTAGTTACATACACAGGAAGAGCAGTAGTTTTCTCAACATTAGAAAACGCAATGCTATATGTTTTTAAAGTTGAATATTTTATTTAAAAATTCACAATCTAGAGAGTTGTTTATATGCATACTGCTCCTGTTTCTTTAATTTTTCCTAATGACATTTTACATATGAGTCTTCTATATTTAAGATAATCCTTTAATAGTTCCATAGTTGGGAAATTTCAGTAGTTTAGGACTAGTTCTATTACTTACTAGTACACTTTGTAGAACAGACTTTGTACCCAATTGGCATCCAGATAGATTATATTATATCTCTTTACTGCAAATATGAATTTAGATTGTTTACTTTTAATTTATTTCTAGAAATTTTATTTTACTATGCATTGTTACTGGATTATTTAACACTTCAAGACGCAGCACTTGATGAGATACAAATGAAAGATCTCGTGACGTGTCATTTTA
The DNA here is from genome assembly GCF_031893055.1 of Leptodactylus fuscus. Taxonomy (NCBI): domain Eukaryota; kingdom Metazoa; phylum Chordata; class Amphibia; order Anura; family Leptodactylidae; genus Leptodactylus; species Leptodactylus fuscus. Next base: position 198,260,673 of record NC_134266.1, on the reverse strand, counting down.
TAAATAGATCCATAATTTTGTGCAAATGATTGTAATAATGACATCCCTCTTGAGAATGTGTTGAGTGCCTCACAAATGACATAAGACAATTATTGCTCTCCCCTTCACTATGTACAGGCCACTTATAAGAAGACAGTCTTACCCACCCTAACCTGGAAGAACTAGTTTAGTTACTTTTCATGGTCATGAACAGACAGGGATTGCATATGTAGAAATATTTGTACCTTACTTGCCTGATGATTCTGAATTGCCAAATTTGTCAGACTAGGTGGGATACAGAGGATAAGCTAGACTTACTGAACAGACAGGCTTATAATTGCTGATTATAATATGGTATTTTTAGGCGGCTAATACTGTTCTATTTACTGCGCTAGTAGTAATAAGTCTATTCACTTCAATAGTAGCTGTCTAGTCAAGGAAATCTCTGAAGGATGTAACAAAAAGGTTTCCAAAATGGTTACCAAGACCTTTGTTGTGGGTGGTGTATAACATCATAAAATCCATCTACAATGAAAAGTCAGGTTTAGTATATCCAGCTAGAAAGGGCAGTGGCCTCAAAGCTTATTGGGGGCATGCCAGTACAAGAGGACTCAAGCTGTGTTCACACTGGGTTGATCTATTGTTAAATAGTCGCATTAGTGTTATATGGACAAGTTTTATTAGAAGTGTTTGTACTGTAATTACATACTCAGCAGCATTTCACTCTTAAAACCATAAAAAATGACACGACTGATGGAAATTACATAGTTCAGCATTTATTGGCTGCTTAACTTCTAAAGCTAGCATGGATTTTATAGATGTAATGGCAATATGTATGGAAAGGAAGAATTATTGCTGTAATAATATCTCAGCATCTTCATAATATCACTAGTCTCTTGCAGTGTCTAAGCACCCAGTGGGCGCAAAGTTACTTCTGAAGTTTAACAAGTTGGTAATGTTCTTATAATACAGTACATTAAATAGCCATAACTAATAGGATCAGAAAGACCACATTTTTATAATTTTATTTTGGATTTATAACGCAACGGTATGTAGCAATATATTCTGGTTTACAATTGATCAGGGCAACTTCTGCATTGCTGTTTATGATGGTACAATTACTCTAAAAATCTATAGTAAAAATTTGGATGTGGATGTACTGTATTGCTAAGAGATAAGATTGCAATGCAACCCTCAATGAGATTTTAAAGACTTAGGCTAGGTTCACACTTGCACCATGCTTTTGGTCGTTTGTATCCGCTGGGGGACCCAAACAATAGAGAGCTGCTAAAACTGCGGTTACCCGCAAACACTTGCGGACCCCATAGACTGTAATGAGTTCTGCTAGGTGCCAAGCATGTCTCCAACAGTTTTATATTGAGACTGGTGGAGAGAAAAGTCTTTCGCTGATTTTCGGTGGAATCCGCATTGGAGTTTCTCACGTAGACTCCGATGCAGATGTGAATGATGCCTAAACTGCAACTTTTTAAAGTCTTAGTATGAGGCTACAAATCACGGTCACAGGTGAATGTAAACAAGGAAGTGATACAGAATGTTCCAGTAATATAAAAAAAAAAAATCAAACTAAAGAAATCAGAACAGTGTAGAACATAAAAGACTTGATATAACAGGATATAAAAATATCAGTTGAATTGATAGCTTTAGACAGAGTATCTTTAAATCTGATCACACAATTTAAATGTCCACTAAAACTATCCCAATCCGTTTTTATTCCGTGTAGACAATGGGTATTTCTGCATATAAATCTTTTCAAAAGAAAAAGATCTCTTGTATTGTATCTTCTCCAGTTTAACCACATACATATCCAATTCTAAGTCATTTTGGCCAGTAATAGATTGTTAGGTTGTGCTGGATTGTTTTACCTAGGTAGCTCCTTCATTGTATAGGTGGATTACAGCATTTACATATCATATCATTCATCAGAACTCAACAGTGATCTCCATAGTGTATGCTTACTGCTATCAAGAGTAATTTAGGGATAGTTAGATGGGGTGTATCATCTTGGAAACCCTTCTTTAAAATTAGGCTGGCCTGGTGATCAGCCATGCAAATGCAGAATTACATGCTGCCTATACAAAAGAATATCTGTTCGTGTAATATCTGGAAGGACAAGGTATGCCCAATAGATGGTAGACCTCCTCTACAATGTACATTTGCTCTAATAATGGAAATAGGTTATTTTGGCTACATAATCCCCTTTAAGAAGTACTCTTGTAATATTGTTTCATCATGTACTTACCTCCCAATAGTTACAATTCAGTGAGTATTACCTTATTTAGTAATTGCTTTCTATATGGAAATTCATGGGGTCCTTTTCTTTATTTGTGTCAGGTGATATCATGCTGACTACCTGAGAGTAAGGCCTCGTTCACATCTGCGTCGGTATTCCGTCCGGGGGAGTCCGCATGAGGACCGAACTGCAAGCGGTGTGCAGTAAAAGCACACGGACCCCATAGACTGTAATGGGGTCCATGTGCTTACTACCAGATCTCTGAAGGGATCATACGGACAGGAAAGTAGTTCAGAATCTACTTTCCTGCCCGCATGATTCGTGTGGGCAGCGTGCGGCAAGCACATGGACCCCATTATAGTCTATGGGGTCCTTGTGCTTTTACTGCACACCGCTTGCAGTTGCTTTCGGTATTCTGTTTGGGGGTCCCCATGTGGACTCCCCGAACAGAATACCGAACGCAGATGTGAATGAAGGGTAACATGGCTTTTTATTCTCTCACTATCTCATTCCACAGGCCTCTTGTATAATGCAGACTGCTTGGGATGTACCAGATAGGCTCTCCACAAAGGGAACACGACGTTATCACTAGCTACTAATGGTTTTGAGGCTGGGGCCCCATGTGGTGTACATGCCACATTTTGCCTGTGGCGTAAATGCTGCAGCGTTTTACAGTGACTGTACAAAGTATGGGATTCACTAGTAAAAACACACTTTGGACACACTGCAGTTTTGGAAATTGCAGCATGTTAATTATACCTATGGAAACCCTAGTGGATTTCCTATAGGTATAATGGAAACACAAAGTCCGCAGAAAGAACAGATTGAATGACAGCAAGCCGAAATCTAGAAAACCGTGAGGAATTGATACAGAAAGTATATTGGAAAATTATATATCTTTTTATTGTACATTTGTTTGTCAATATTGGTCTGAAAATGGCCAACCCCTTTAAGTAGGTTTCTGTGGTCGAATTATTGTGACTAAGGTGACAGTTGAGCCTTCCCAACCTTATAGCTATGGTTTCTTAAATTATTTAGGAGAATATAAAAAGACGAGGATCATTACACTGTCCCCAGCAGGCAGAGATGGTACTTTGATAGCACTTCTATCAGTATTATTTATTAGGGGAGGCTTCTACATAGTAACACATATTGTTTAATGTCCCTTCATTAAAATAGCTTAGTTATTTTATTACTCAAGAGTTGCACAATGAAAAGAACATAGAGATGTGTTTGTCATCTTCCCTGTTCTCCAGTATGTTCCATTACATGTAACCCGTCCATCTTGAAATTCAACAAAGAGCAAAGCTCTGCTATAACTGAAAACTTGACTCAACAGTTTGGATTGTTCTTTAAGTATATTCTTACACCTATGTCACACACCCAATACTTTAGCATAGTAAAATATTTAGCTGCGGATACTGAATTTGGAGACAGGACTTGTTTCAGATCTCATAGATTTGCCAATTAGAGCACCAGTAAATGCCACCAGAGATCTTTAACTTTACAGCAAAATTCCCTTTTACTACATTTTGATATGAAATAGAAATATTTATGAACTGAAACCTTTTCATCCAGTATTTTACAGTTTTGTCTGAGAGTTCTGTACACATTTTTCATTCCAGCTTTTTTGGTATTGACTTGAATTGCATTGAAGAATACATAGTATGTCATGATATAGTCCTTTATCATGCATTATAGTATATCAGGGGTAGTGACCTTTTTTGTATAGTGTGTCAATTAAAATAAGAAAATTCCAGGATGAGTTATTTGGTGCGGTTTAGGTTGTTAACCTCTATATAAAAGCCAATTTAACAGGATTTACAGCTGTAATAGAGAGTTTAAATTGCTTCAATAATACAGCTATGTGAACCTGGCCATATTTATGCTCATATGTGCTTTGTTACACTAAGTTCACATCCACTTACTCCTTTCCATTATTCTAGTCCATTGGAGGACCAGAAGAACAGAAAAACAGACATAATAGGGCTAGTAAATGACAGGCACATGCAGAGCCCAACGGATGCGACTGACTATTTGTCTGTCAGACAGTGTCACTGTGTTACTCCTCTATAGGTACACACAGTGCTCTGCAAACAAATGTAGGTGCAGTGGAAGGGACTGAGTGATGTATGCAGTCACATGTCCACCCCCTGCCATTACATTATGAATGGGATCAGTGTCTGCAGGTGCTGACAGGGGCTGGCAATCCTCCCCATATAGCACATAAGTTGTAGTGCCAGGGCATGACTCCTGCAATATACCTATGAACGAAGCTTTTACGGGTACTTATTTGGTAAATTATTTAGTATAATTTTAGATTTGAAAGGGAATTTCACCTCCACCAATATTTATGATATATCAATTAGATAAGTCATAAATGTTTAATCCATAAGAGGGCTTCATTTTTTGTAGAACAATTATCTTTTATACTTGTGCCATTTACACAAAAAAAAAAAATCAGTGCCATGCATTGTAAAATAGTGGCCCTTGTATTACAGGTTGCTCTATCTCATTGCAATGGATCACCATCCTCAGATCTTGTTCCAGATCCCAAAATGGCACCTCAGCCAGTGACTATATTAAGTGGCTGCTATAAAAGCTTCTCTGCTGTAACCTATCTGCAGAAGGACAAAATGGGGCCCATTGAAATGTATGTCCATACTATTTATCTGCAATTGCGGAAAAAAAGTAATTGTATCAGAAATTTCGCAGAAGAAAACTCTGCAAACTTTCTGTTTAAAGCACTGTGGGAAGAACCGCGATGCGTTGCTGCCACGTTTTTTCCCGGAGCGCTCTATAGCTGCAGGTCATCCCGTGGGGCCTTAGCCTCAAAGAGTTTTTTCATGTGTTCATAGGACAGATGATATATAATTGCTGGAGACCCCATCACTGAGATCCACGTTTACTAGAATGGAGGGCCTAAGTCGCCTCTTCCCCTCAAGGGTGAACCTGTCTTTTTCGCCGCCCGAGGCAGACGACAGAAAGCTGCCCCCCCCCCGGGAGGAGGGGGCGGAGTGGAGGGGGCGTGGCGGAGTGGCTTTAGCAGGAAGAGAGCAGGCACAGAGAGGACCTGCTCTCTGCCTGAGCGTGAGGGGAGGCCGCTGGAGCAGCCTCCCCAATCCACCGCTCGGTGACGCTAAGACAGTCCAGGACAGCTTGTCCTGGACTGGCTTAGGTAAGCAAAAATACTGCCCTCCCGGGGCCCTGGCATAGCGCCACCTGAAGGAGTCGCTTCAGGTCGCCCCATGGGAGGTGCGGCGCTGCTTCCCCCTCAGTGCATGACTGTAGTGAGGAGTAAGAGCAAATACAGTGATGGTCAATCAGCACACTACTCCTCCATTCAGAGTCTAGAGGACTGTCTGAAAATACTGAGTTCAGTCTCATAATTGTGAAGATGAATGTGTACCCCCATTCTAGTGCTTGGAGGTGTTTCCATTGATACCCTGTGTTAATGGGTTCAATGGTACCCAGTGATTATACATTTGACACCTATCCTGTAGATAGGTGTCTTTTGTCAGAAAACGAATGTTTCTGTACCCATAGCACTTTTCATTGTAAAGCGATGACCTAGGCTAAAGAAATTCTCCTAAACGTATTGTAAGTTATTTCATATCATTTTCTCTTTTTACATCAGTAACTGGCTGATTTAGAATTTACATTTGTTCCTCTTGGAAACAGACATAAATCTAGCTTAATTTTATCATTAGACATGTCATCTAGTATCTATTCTCTAACAGTATATGTCATCTGAGCTTTCTTGTTACCGAAAAATAGCGTAATTCTCACTTTAGCTTATGATAGGAATGAAGGAGAAATCATTGTGCAATGTCATGTATCATGCGAAATGGGCAAAAAGTAAATAAGGACATTTACATTTTTACCCAATGAGTTTTGTAGATTCCGTCCGTGAAATATTGTGTATTGTTGTTGGAAAGCTGACTTTTCATATAGGCCACATAATTTACCTTATGCCTTCAAACAATAAAATGCACAGCTTTTTTAATAACATGATCAGCTTTCAGCATTATGATCTTTTTTTCCATGGCAGAATTATTTTATTATGGGTGGATGGGATCAGGGGCTCAGTTATAGGGAGTGCAGTGATAGCAATTGCTACTGGGCCTCAGATGGTGACAGGGCCCAATAACACATGAAATATACAACTTCTTTAAATGGGAAAGGGTAAGGATGGACCAAATGACAGATTATTAATCTGAGCCAAGAAACTTCAAGCTACACCTCTGGATGGGATTTTGAAAAGTCCATCCTTGTGCATTGTACTGTAGCTTGCCGCAAAGTTACCTGAACATAACCGTAACACTATAAAGTTATTAACCAAGGCAATAAGATTTATACATTTGCTCATCATTGCTCATTAGAGTATCCTTCATCTTAATGCAAGCAATAAAGTATTATTGCGTATAAAATTTGCAAATTTTATTGCTGGTTATATAACTATAATGAAGTACCATGTAAGTAATTTACAGATTACATCTAAACTAAGCAAAATATATGACAAAACCCCAAAGAACTATCCCCAGTGCTGTCCACTGAAAAACTGTGACTTTTTTTATAGTATTTCCATTCATCTCAGTTAAATTAAAAAGGTAGAGATGGTCACACCAGATATTTATTTCATTTAGATTTCTCTATTGTGCATTCACTTAATTTTAATTGACAAAAATAAGGTATTAACACTTCTATATTTGAAAGCAATCTCAGGTGAGGTTCACATCTGTGGTCGAGTCTCCTACTGAAACCAGCGGAGAAAAAAGTCCAACGTGTAGGAGTCTCCAAATGTAAACCTAGCCTTACTTAGTATTTTTTCCACGCCTGCCTAAAACATTTGCATCTATCTATCTATCTATCTATCTATAATAAAAATGTATTTATTTTTGTAGGTTAGTTTAACAGGTCGTTTGTCTATTAGTTTTCTACATTATTTAATATCTGCATAGTAATTATTTCCATGTTCTTGTTCAGACAGTCTCCACTAAATTGGGAGAATAAATGGTACCTTGCCAAGGCAGGAGGTGTATTTCTAATTGAAATACCCGAGAAGTAGAAAAACAGGATATGAGTATAACATATTATGCCAGGAACACAAGTATAATTTGCAGCATGCTGTTCTTCAAAAACAACAGGAAAGCATAAAACATAAAAACTAAGACTAGTTAAATGTTGTGATGAAAGTTTTTTATATGCAGGATACCTTAAATTTTCAGCAGTGTTGGCATTTTACATATATATATTTTATTAATAATTTTTCATTACAATTTCTACATATTGTTGCCTGACGTCCAAGTGACTACTATCACAGAGATTAGGTTTTAGTGTTATGTAGAGATGAGCGAACAGCGTTCGATCGAGTACATGTTCGATCGGATATCAGGCTGTTCGAGATATTCGATTTGAGTCGAACACCAGGTGGCAAACTCAAAAAGGTGAATTGAACGGGCTTTTCTCATAATGGACTCAAAGTGCAGTCCAGGAGTAGTGTAGTCTGGAGTACTATGTAATACATATTACAGTGTTGGCACCCCTGCAATTCTGTCAGATAATACTCATTTTCTTCCAGAAAATGATTGAAATCACAAATTCTTTGGTATTATTATCTTCATTTAATTTGTCTTCAATAGAAAACCACAAAAAGAATTGTCAAAAAGCCAAATTGGATATAATTCCACACCAAACATAAAAAAGGGGGTGGACAAAAATATTGGCACTGTTTGAAAAATCATGTGGTGCTTCTCTAATTTGTGTAATTAACAGCACCTGTTACTTACCTGAATCACCTAACAGGTGGTGGCAATAACTAAATCACACTTGCAGCCAGTTGAAATGGATTAAAGTTGACTCAACCTCTGTCCTGTGTCCTTGTGTGTACCACATTGAGCATGGAGAAAAGAAAGAAGAGCAAAGAACTGTCTGAGGACTACAGAAGCAAAATTGTGAGGAAGCATGAGCAATCTCAAGGCTACAAGTCCATCTCCAAAGACCTGAATGTTCATGTGTCTACTGTGCGCAGTGTCATCAAGAAGTTTAAAGCCCATGGCACTGTGGCTAACCTTCCTAGATGTGGAAAGAAAAGAAAAATTGACGAGAGATTTCAACACAAGATTGTGCGGATGGTGGATAAAGAACCTCGACTAACATCCAAACAAATTCAAGCTGCCCTGCAGTCCGAGGGTACAACAGTGTCAACCCGTACTATCCGTCTGAATGAAAATGGACTGTATGGTAGGAAACCCAGGAAGACCCCACTTCTTACCCAGAGACATAAAAAAGCCAGGCTGGAGTTTGCCAAAACTTACCTGAGAAAGCCAAAAACGTTTTGGAAGAATGTTCTCTGGTCAGATGAGACAAAAGTAGAGCTTTTTGGGAAAAGGCATCAACATAGAGTTTACAGGAAAAAAAAAAGATGCCTTCAAAGAAAAGAACATGGCCCCTACAGTCAAACATGGCGGAGGTTCCCTGATGTTTTGGGGTTGCTTTGCTGCCTCTGGCACTGGACTGCTTGACCATGTGCATGGCATTCTGAAGTCTGAAGACTACCAACAAATTTTGCAGCATAATGTAGGGCCCAGTGTGAGAAAGCTGGGTCTCCCTCAGAGGTCATGAGTCTTCCAGCAGGACAATGACCCAAAACACACTTCAAAAAGCACTAGAAAATGGTTTGAGAGAAAGCACTGGAGACTTCTAAAGTGGCCAGCAATGAGTCCAGACCTGAATCCCATAGAACACCTGTGGAGAGATCTCAAAATGGCAGTTTGGAGAAGGCCCCCTTCAAATCTCAGGGACCTGGAGCCGTTTGCCAAAGAAGAATGGTCTAAAATTCCAGCAGAGCATTGTAAGAAACTCATTGATGGTTACCGAAGCGGTTGTTCGCAGTGATTTTGTCTAAAGGTTGTGCTACCAAGTATTAGGCTGAGGGGGCCAATACTTTTGTCTGGCCCATTTTTGGAGTTTTGTGTAAAATGATCAATGATTTGACTTTTTTTTCATTCTCTTTTGTGTTTTTTTCATTGCAAGCAAAATAAATGAAGATATTAATACCATAGAGTTTGTGTTTGCAATCATTTTCTGGAAGAAACTGAGTATTATCTGACAGAACTGCAGGGGTGCCAATACTTTTGGCCAACACTGTATATACAGTATAATCTCTGTGATACAACCTAATACAGGACTCCGAATATTAAAGATATTCACTGACTTCAATATCACTATCTTATCATATTTTTGCAAAAGGGTAGGGATTTTCTCAAACATAAAAATATCTCTTCATTTTGACATACTACCTTTTCATTTTGCAAACTATGTTGGGCAAACAGGTTGGGTTATGGGATGGTCTGAGAATAATTACAGTAGTTGCTGGGTTCACCATAAGGGCAAATGCTTAGTACTGTAATTCTATTAAAGGAGAGAGGAGTGAATATACGAAGATATTTACATATGGGAGAGGCAGATGTCGATGAATAAGCATGTCAGACAAGACATGTTTACGTCACAAACCCCAAATAAAAACCAACGATCAACAGTCTATCTCCAGCTCTCTCTAAAATTCTAGATCCATGGATATCTGAAATGACTAAAGTTAACTGGGTATTAACTGGGTCACCTCATTTATTCTGCAATGTATATTTGATGTCTGTCTTATGCTAGGCTTGCATTACATTTGTATTATCCGCTAAATGTATCTGTTTTAACAGATCTGCTTAAAATGTAGAAAACTAGATGCCAATGGAAGATTGTCCTGTTGCAACTGTCTTACATATACCGGTACTTCAATAAAACATACCTGTCACTGTTTTTGACAGACACATTAGCATGGTACAATAGGTTATTCTATCTGTCACAAAAATGACAGCAAAGGACATGTCTTTATTACCTGTAAAACAAATTCAGATGCATGCCCTTCCCATTGGCATCTTCATGTCTAGTAAAAGGATCTGCTAAGCAGGTGAGACAAACGTGATGTGAATATAGCCTTACTTGGAAGGTCATAGGTAGTTTTATAAACCATCATCTACTGTATATGCAGCGCCCATGAGAGGCTGGAGCGAAGCCATGGGCAATTTGGGAGTCACCATGATTCTACTGTAAAGTGTATACTGCTACTTAATGTAAGTCCTTGCAGGGGGACATTAAATTGTGGGGTCAGCTGGAGAGGGACATTAAGCTGGTGGTAGCTGGAGGAGGACATTAACCCATGGGGCAGACGCCACAATTTGGTGGCAGCATAAATGCCTCAGCAAAAACTGCAATGCTTTACCGTACCTGCAGTGTGGATAGGATTCTGGCTAATCCCATCCACCCATTGCAGAAAAATAGTGACATAAAAAATGCTGCGATTTCAAAAACTGTTTTGTTTTTTGAAAATCGCAGTATGTCTGTTATACCTACAGAAATACTGGAGTTTTCCGTATAGTTATAACTCTTGGACTTTGTGAAAAGCCCTGCAGAAAATATTGTGTTGCATGTCCACAATGGTCTTTTCCACAGTGCTTTCTGGCTGCAGCAGCTACGTGGGGCCTTACCCACAATGCTAAATCCTTATCTCTGTCTTTCACCATCTCCATGGGAAATGAGAGTTTTTACAAACACTTGTTCTTAATAATTGGCTTGTTGATAGGTCTTTGTAACAAATGGCAGGTGTGGACCCTTTGGTCTGGTCTTCACTACAGGGAACCACAGGTCACTACCTCTAAAAGTAGTCCGAATGTAGGTGCCAGCAGAGAAGCCAGGTCAGGGACCATGGTGCAGAGAACCAAGGATCAGGCCAAAAGCAGAATGTGAACATGGTCAAGGTCAGGCCTTGTGATAACCCAGGAACAGGACTTGCTATAAATAAGGTCAGGCTATAAGATAAGTAGGAACAGGTCGGGTCAGCTACAGGTAGTCAGATAGATCAAGCAGAACACAATAAATAAATAAATAAATAAGATATAGTGACAAATAAGTACACCTTTGCAGGATACTAGAAAAATTACAAGTATGCACAGGCAGGGTGGGGCTGGTGACTTTTATACACTCAGACTTGCAGAAATCAGATGGGGCTGACCCTTTAAGTATCAGGAAGGAAGGATGTGCCCACTATGGGCAGGCCTAGGAGCAAGAACAGCAGCAACACTGCACGTCTATTTCTTAATCTGCAGTGAGAATCCCCGAAGCCCAGGGGTTAAGGCACCACTTCTAGCAGTGTTTATACTCGAGCCTCTCCCACTGATATCTTGTGCCTGGAGACACACGCACAATTTTGTGCTGGTTTATGACACTCTAAGTAGTAACTATGGAGGAAGTCAACAAAGGCCTAAACCCAGAGCTGCAAAACTGCTGGACTGACAGGTTAATTTGTTCTCATTAACTCTGTATGTGCTGAAATACTGTAGAAAAGAGACAGGCTTGCTAGATATAGTGGGGAATATTTATCAAGTTATAAGGACCCTAAGGGCTAGTTCACATGGAGTTCCACGTGTACACATTCCGTTGCGGCTGCCACGATGGGATGCCGATGCAGTGGCATTCCACTCCAGATTAGGCCCAAATAAATGGGCCTAGTCTGTAGGGTGGTGTCGTGAGGCGGAACGTTCGCGGATGAATAAGCCGCGGAATCCGCCCCGAAGAAAGGGATTTCAATGGGAGGCTTTTTTTTTTTCCACGGGATTTTGACGCGGATTCCGCGTCAAAATCCTGACCATTTTGCCCCATGTGAACTAGCCCTAAGAAGGACCATCCACTTAACTTCTAAAAAGCAGGTATTAACATGAATCATTACAAGTTTTACTGCATTAGTGGTCTAAACTTTTACTGATCTAAACATCAATCTGCTATGAACTGATAGGACTGCATGTACAATGGCAGGTTTGTTGTTATTTATGGTGTAATCTTAAGCTTTCAATGTAGGTATACTTCTATGCCAGTGATTATACATATAGTACTGTCATTAGAAGTATCTAAACACTGCCCTTACTGCCATATGTCGAATGACTGGATCTGTCAAACCAAATATTTGGCAATATGCAACACAGGAGTGACTGTAAAACCCGCCAGTTTCACTCTGTGTACCTGCATATTTTACAGAGGTGTGGAGTCTGAGTCATCTTCATTTAATCCACCACTTACTTTAAATCAAAGATAAAAAAACAATTCCCTCTGCTACGGAGCACTATTATACTGTAGCATTCATTTCCTATGGAAAGGTTTAGGAGCTTTTAAATGGACTTTCTAGGTTAAAGATATTGATGAGCTATCTTTAGGATGGGGAACCAATATTAGATCAATGGTGGCCAAACACTTGGTAACTTTACTGATCAGTTGCTCACAGCAGCTGTCAGCATCCAAGCTAAGGGTTGGTTCACATCTGCTTTTATATTCCGTCCAGGGAGAATCCGCATGGAGGCCCCCCGAACGGAATACAAACGTAATTGCAAGCGCTGTGCTGTAAAAGCACATGAACCCAATAGACCAGACCTGGGCAATGTACGACCTACGGGCCATGTCCGACCCTCTGACTGATTCTGTCCGGCCCGCACAGCTCCCTGCATGTCCCGCTATGTCTCATAAATCTTTTACTTAAGAAACTTTCCCCCAATCACCCCCCTGCTCTTATAACTGCGATAACAGCAGGGAGTGACGGGGGAAAGGTTATACTACTGTACTGAGAGGACCTGTGTGTGACGTCAGATGTCATGTGACTAGGGAGGCGTGTCTTAGTGCCGGCAGGACAGTGCAAGAAGATGGAGACGTGGTGTATGTCCTAAGGTACTGAGAGTGGAGGGAATGTGAGATGCAGGTTGGAGAGTGTGTGTGTGTGCCTGTGTGTATCTGTCTGTGTGTGTGTGTCTGTGTATCTGTCTTTGTGTGTGTGTATCTGTCTGTCTGTGTGTGTGTGTGTGTCTCTCAGTAACCTAGGGGCAGAGATGGAAGGGGAATGTTATACTGTGGCAGAGATGGAGGGGGAACATGAAACTGGGGCAGATGGAGGGGGGCATGAAACTGGGGGCAAATGGAGGGGGGGCATGAAACGGGGGAGGACATGAAACTGGGGGAGAGATGGAGGAGGGGCATGAAACTGGGGACAGATGGAGGGGCATACATGAAATTGGGGGCAGATGGAGGGGTGTACATTAAACTGGGGGTAGATAAAGGGGGCATTTAACTGGGGACCCCAGTTTAATGTCACCCTCTAGCTACCCCTACGGTTTAATGTCTGCTTCCAGCTGCCCGAGTTTAATGCCCCCTTCTAGTTGCCCCCAGTTTAATGTCCCACTTTTTATCTGCCATTAATTTATTGTTCCCCTCCAACTACCCCCACTGCTAATGTCCCCCTCAAGCTGCTCCAGTTTCATGTCCCCTCTAGTTTCCACCAGTTTAAACTGGGGCACAAGGACAGGGACTTAATACTGTGGGGCAGTTGCAAGGGAACATTATAATGTGGGGACATATAATGTACAAGTGACTGTAGGAGGATTATACTTTGTGGGGGCACATGAAAAGGTGATTGAGAATGGGCGGAGTCAACATAGAAGTGGATGGAGCTAAACTTGCCATTGCACGGCCCTCTAGACTAGTTTTAATTTCATATGTGGCCCCAAGGGAAAATTAATTGCCCACCCCTGCAATAGACTATAATGGGGTTCGTGTTCTTGCCGCACGCTGCCCACACGAATCATGCGGACAGGAAAGTAGACGGTGATCTATTTTCCTGTCCGCATGATTCGTGCAGGCAGCGTGCTGCAAACACACGCACCCCATTATAGTCGATGGGGTCTGTGTGCTTTTTCTGCACCAGCGCTAGCCCTTGCGTTTGGTTTTCCGTTCGGTGGGTCCCCATGCGGACTCCCCCGTATGGAATCCAAACGCTGATGTGAACAAAGGCTAACAGTTAATGAAATTGGAAGCTGAACTTTGTTCTCTGTGTAGTGGCCAAGCCGGTTTACTGCACTGTATCTACCATTCACTTGAATAGGATCTGAGATTAGGGACATAGAATGGAGTTGTGCTACTTGTTCCATTCTCTGTGTTAGGGCTGGTTGAGAACAGCTGATCAGTGGAGGAGCTGGGTGTCGGATCCTCACTGATCCTAAGGTTAACCCATCAACATCTTTATATTATAAAACCCCTTTTATATATTAGAATATCTAAAGGTAGAGTTAAATACTTGTAGTTTTGCACACCATAGTAGTTTCTATATTGAGAAATGTTAATCAGAACCGGATTGGTTACTGTACAGATTACCAAATTATATGGTGAAACAGGTCATTTCACCTATTTCTTCCCTCTTGTACCTTTGGTCTTATGGAAACATCAAAAAGAAATGTACATAAATGATGTGATTTTTCAGCATACACATATATCAATGCTATTTGCAATATAGCACATCTAGTCAGTGAGATTTATTACAGCTTGTCTATCAGAGTATTGCACACCATTGTTCATTGGAAGTCTCTTGTTTTCTTTTTAATTTTCAGATTTGAGATACCAGACAATGTCTAGTTACAGCTATAACAGAACTGGAAATGGTAATATATGTACATAGAAATAATGTTTATAAGCTAATAAGCAATTTTATGGTTTAACATATCTTAACTAAACATGGGCCAAAATTATATTGAAGTAGTAACAATAAAGTTAATAGATAAAGGTTAAAAGTGACATTATATGAACAATTATATAACATAATAGGACTAAAGCTGGCCGTACACATTACATATTGGACTGCTGAAGCGGCAGATTTTGTACTAGCTGCTGCTGGTTTGGTTGTACATAAAGCTATGACAGTCTGTCCATACAGCCAACCATCAACTAAAGTTGGACAGAACCAATATCTGTTGTGTTGGATATTTTCTGCCGTCTGTCTGCTGTGATCTGTTGTGTATGGGCTAGACTAACAAACCAGTGGGCGATTTTTTCATTGTGGGCACTGGGATGTGTTTGTACTGGTAACATACAACTACAAAGGGTCCATTATTCCTGTTTTTAGCACTTCTTTAGCACTTTCATCTAATCTAATGTCTATGGTCATCTTTAGATTATGTTCATATCTGTGTTCAGCATTTCATTTGGGGTCTCCATTAATTCTGCCAAGAACAGCCCAACATGCAGTGTTATACTTGCATGATTAAATAATGGGGACCTGGACAAAACCCTGAGTGGACATTGTTATAAGTGATTATATGATCCATGTATGTATTATATTTATAATGCATATATACTTTGTGGCGCTTGTTTATCTATGAAATATTTGGACCAGTGTATTATTTATTGCATTTATATGAGGAATTATTAATTATTGGATACTCATTTGTACCACACTATCCTTTGTGTTTTTAATATATTTTAATCATTAAATCTTGATATATTGATTAATTTATTAACAAAGATTGAGTTACTTATATTTTATCTGATTATTGTAATTTGGGTTTTGCATGTATGAACGAAGCCTAATCTTATAAACAATGTTTATGTAATATATGACTGTATGAGACATCTTCACTGGCAACTAAATTAGTTCTACTTGACAGACCAAAAAAGTAATACTCTGGGATCCATGAACAGGCAGAATGTGATACAGGAGACAAACAAGAGAAGGACCCTGCTAAATGACAATAGCTGGATCAAAAAACGGCCAGAAGAGGAAGAGATGTAAGAAGATATAGTGGCCATACCTTCTTCTTTATATATTGGTGTTTCTGCTATTTCAGTTTTTGTTAAATAACTCTCTTTTCATTTTTACAGTAAAGATGAAAACTTTGGGAAAGCTGTTCTAAATCGATATAAATCACAGGAGGACTTGGACAGGTAAGAATTATTACATTGGTAGAAATTCATTAAAAGCAGTTTCCACACTTTGGGCTTGTTCACACGGGGACAGAGGAGGTGGATTTTGGCACGGAATCCACGTTATAATCCGCCCCCTCACAATGGTGGTCTATGGAGATGAAAGAAGCGAGAAGAAGAAGCGAGAAAAAAGAAGCAAGCGGCTCTTTCTTCAGGCGGATTCCACGGCTCATTGAGACATTTGGGCCTACTCCGGCGTGGGAAGCCGCAACTGACAGTCTCAGCAGGCATATTTTGGTCCCAATTTTGACAAGGCTTCCTGCATCAAAATCAGGACCAAAATACACTATTCCGTGCCCGTGTGAAATAGGCCTTTCATGGCATTGAAAAGTCAAATATTATGGCAAATGCCATAAATTGTGAATTTTCCTACCTCTTTCACACCCATTGACACAAAGTATCAAGAAAAGTAGGCATGGTTTGGCAGAAGGGGCAGCGGCTTACAAATTTACTACTCCTTGCACCAGAAATTGGTCGAAATTATAGCTCAAATATACCCCTTCTCATGGCAGACATAGATTGCAATATGTGGTGCAAGGGCAAAGATACCTGAAATTTATTGAGAGGCATGGACACAAATTTGGTGCCTTGTACTGAACTATTGATAAAATCAGTGTATAAAGCTTAATTCTTAATCAATTGTCTCCATTGTCACTCCATAGAAACTATAGCAAAGAGGATTGGTTTGGTTCATGTTTGACAGACTACAAGGGATCCCACTGTAGCTACATTTACATTTTGTAAACCATTTGGTTGAATTTAAAAAACATACAAGTTGAAGCTTTAAGGCAGCGGCATTTCTCTCTGTGGCCGATTTACGGCACAGTGGGTAATAGTAGGTATTTCTGAGATATTGTCTTCAACGTTGTGTAGCCATTGGACACTACAGTCAGGTGGACTTTCATCTTCATGCGGACACTGCACAGCGGTAACCCAGAGTTAGAAGAAGGTCCTACACTGTAGTACATTATATGCCATAGCAGCATCAAGTAATTTGTGCAATAACTTTAATACTCATAATAGAAGCAATCAATGTGGATAGTTTTGTTTAATAATATCATGAACTGTGGTCTATGTTGTATTACAGCAGTGTTGATAAAGAAGAGAAGAAACCAATTCACAACAGATTTAGGTCGGACGATGCTTTAGACAGGTATCTATCTCGTTCTATTTTATATTTTTAGAAATCATAATAAATTTGTGTCGGTACCATAGCATGTCATCTTGTAAAGCATTTCCATTAATCATAAAAAAACGACTGTATGAGCCCAATAAGAACAAGCTCTGTTTCCTAAGATTCCCGAATTCAGTCTAGAACTTTCCTATGTCGTTCCTGTTATAATGATAGGATGTTTTTCATGAAAAAGCTGAATAAAATATATATCCAGACAACTAGTACAATAGATACTTGTATATCTTCTGCATCATAACTGATTAAAGACAATCATTTATGCTAATGGTGTTTGTAATAGGACAACACTGAACTGGTATCCAACTTTGAGACATTATCAGTTATGATTATGATGCATAACAATGCAGAGGACTAGAGGTGGCCATGCACCTTAAACAGCAGTGGCTTAAGAACAGAGGACAGAGCATGTTGAACCCTACACACATCAGACAGTCTTCTAGTCGTACTAAAATCAGCAGGTTGAGACAATTTTACTCTTGTGTCTGTGGCTCCCTGAAGATCCCAAGACAAGGCTTAGTTCCCTAAGACCAGGGTCATTCTACTGAATTGAACACCAGGGGTATTTATATTTGGTTCAGTAGAATTACAGACATCTGTTTGTTGTGGCTATAATACAGCGACTAAAAAGAGGCTGCATTATAGCCATCTGAAACATACCTAAAGCCTAATTTGCACATTGCATTTGCCATTCAAGTTGCTTAACAATTTGTTACACTTTTCTATGTATTACATCCATAATGTTCATGCCCCCATAGACTTCAAGGGCATGCTTGGTTTGCAAAATGGGCCAAAGTAGTGCATGTCTCTGTCCCCCCCCCCCCCCCGTATCAATGGTCTGTAGAGATGTCTGAATACACCTATTGAAATGGATGCACTCTACATTGAGACATAGACAGCACACAGCCATGATTCACAGATGTGTGACTATAGATACAATAGGCTGCCTATCTAGATTATCAAGTGAAGAACGACTTCTCATTCTGCACATTGCAGAAACTGTGTGACCATGAGAAAGCAGCAGGAGGTTTTTGATAGTCTTCATCGTGAACAAGTATTGGTGAATATTAATTAAGTGGTCTGACTACTAAACACAATTTACACATAGTTATATAGACATTGGTTGATGCATTTATTAATGTCAAGTGTGAATTATTAATATACAGGCACTTTCATATAGCAACATTTCAGTAATGACTTGAAAAACATAGCAGCAGCAAGAACGGAGAATGCCTTAGAAGAAATGATTTGGTATTTGATGTTACACTATATATGCAGGTCTAGTTTGTGTCTTGGTAGCTTCATGTAATGATCAGAAATGTGTCAGATGTAACCAGATGTATAAGATCCAGGTTATTTGCATGGTTTATCTTTTTCTTACTAATACCTCACATGTTTTAATTCTCTGTAACCTTATTAATATCATACTATAATGCTATAACTTTAACACTCCATAATCCTATTTCATCACTTGGAAGTAATACGTGAGGACATAATATTTTGATAATGATTATTTGTATCATTATAATTCTTCTAAATGTGGTATCTCATGATGTTAAAAGATGTACTTAACCGAGACCTGCTTATAACAAAGGGAGCATTCCAACAAGCTGAGTAAGTCTGCACAAAGGTTTCCATGAAAAAATTACTCATATTGTCCATTGACGTTGATGCAATAATGACTTTGGGTATCACACCAAAACTTGAGTTACAAGTTAGACTCAGATCTCTGTGTGGATTTCAGTTTTTCTCTTCAATTATAAGAACAAAAAAAAGAAATCCTAATGGTAATGGATCCCAAAGAACAACACTGACTGTAATAGTGGCAGTCAGGTATTCTTCATGCTGGATTTCGTGCCTGTCATTTTACTGGATTAGGCTAAGGACCCACGGGTCGCGGTTCTTCCCGCAGTGCTTTAGACAGAAAGTTTGCAGAGGTTTCCTCTGCGGAATTTCTGTTTCAATTATACCTATGGGGAAACCGACAGTGTTTCTGTAGGTATAATTGACATGCTGAGATTTCCAAAACTGTGCCAGTTTTGGAAATCACAGCGTGTCTGCTCAACGGTTTTTACTGCAAAGTGGGCATGGGATTTGCTAGAATCCCATCCATTTTACCCTGACTGTAAAACTCTGCAATTTTTCTGCAGCGTTTCAGCCACGGGCAAATTGTGGCGTTTACGTTCCATGGGGCCCTGGCTTTACACTGATTTTTGATGGCATTTGTAATGGAGACTCCTACCATGCAATACAGATGTGAATATAACTTTAAATATCTATAAAGACAACCAGGCTGTCAGAAGTATTCACGTCTTTTATATGCTTTTGCAAAACAGTTGAAAATAAATTTTTCCTGTAAAACATATAAAAAACTTGTCAAATGTGGTTTTTATATTTCATTTGAATTGAATAAGGAAGACAAATAAGATAGTTAAGAGCAATGTCGGATGAACTCTTTGACATTGGTGAGATCAACTATCTTACATGTATGGTGGCTTGCTGAAAGAATCAGGGATGTTAAATTTTACCGGGTCTCATCATGTGTTACTCCAGAAGATAAGCCACCGTCAGGGATGGTCAGCTGGAGATTACTCTCCATTAGCTATAGAAAACACATGCATACAAATCCATGCTTGTATGTGTATGGGAGAGCTCAGAGGAATGGCTGTTGGCTAAACGATCAGCTCAACAGATATAGATGGCCTATGGGTATACTTGCCAAAATTTTTAAGTTGGCTCCCAGGAGAGTTGGTCCTGAGCCCTTTCAGTATAGTCCCACCCCATATGGATATGAAATACGTTGATCACAACCCTTTTTTGTGACAAGGACAGCACATATAGTGCCTGATATATCTGCCCAGTTTTGGGAGGCCAGGAGGTCAACCCTTTTTTCAGAACCATCCAAAGGTTTTGGGAGCGTTTTGTTGACAGGAGACTGACGCTAGGTTCACACGTGCCTTCTGGTCTCCGTTCTGTGGTTTCCGTCTTCTGCATGCAAGAAGACGGAAACCACAGACCAGGTCCGGCCGTGAGCGGCGGTGAGCGTTTTATGCTCTCTGCCGCGAAACCGTTTTTTTAAAATCCGGACACAGAGTACTGCATGTTTGACTCTGTGACCGGATTAAAAAAACCCGGTTTCGCGGCGGAGGGCATAAAACGCTCACCGCCGCTCACGGCCGGACAGCTTTCTCACCCATTCAAATGAATGGGTGAGAAAGAATCCTGCAAGCTTCCGGCTCCTGCTCTGTTTTATGCAGGAAATGGAAACCTGCAGAATGGACACCTGGGCGCAGATGTGAACGAGCCCGATGTGCCAGGGATTTATATTCTTATTGGTTTTGAGACTAATGTAGGAAACTAGGAACATGTCTTGCATGAAACAGAAACTTTTACATCATAAAGATGCTAATGGTGACAGGTTTTCTCTAGTTTTGCATCTGGTGTTGACTGTTTGGCACAATAGACATCTGAGAATACAATGAATTGATTTCATTCCATTTATAGATCTGTCAAAACCCAACACACAATAGAATCTACAGTGTTTAAACAGAAGATCTGTGTATTTTAACCTTTCATGTTCCATTGCAGCATAATCTACAGAACAAAGCGATAATCTACAGTAACATAAAACAGATTGTCAATAACATAATCTGTGATGGCTTATTTTCTTTTACAACCTGTGGTTCCATATTTCCTCATAGAATTCCATCAAGAAATACATTTGAAGGAGGAAATAAAGCAGCCACTCTGGAAAGAGTGCCCATGAGGTAGTGCTTAGCGAATTAGAGAGCGCCCAGATTTGCTTCTACTTGGGAATGGTTGTTACCCTAGCACTGGGAATTTGGCTGCATAGCTTTGCCAGTATTGCTTATGTATCTAGAGCATTGATCTACATCGCCACTTCTGCTATTTAATCACATAGCGTTCAGTACAAGTACCTTATATAGCTAACCTAATAACACTGACATGTCATTTACAAGAAAAATCTAAGAAAATGAATTTTCTTACAAAATCCTCAAAAAATTGAACACATTTCAGTATTATTGGTAGCTATAGCAAATGTTTTTGTATTTCAGATGTATGGTGTTTTAGAAATCTGCTATGCTATTTCAGCGCCATTTCAGGGATTGACAATCTCACCTACTGCAATATGGTTGATTTTCATATCTCAATGACCTCATTTATCCAGTCTGTTTATAAGCTGGCCCTGGTTCACAGTAAAGAATTGAAATATATTGTTAGCTGTGCTTTTACCTATTTCTCATTCAGTAACACACAGAGCTCAATACAAAAGATCAATCGTATCACCAACTTTATATAGTATTATATACAGTATACACTACTTAAGGAGAACCAATTATATGTTAATGAGAGGTTCCTTACCAACCTCTGCAACCGAAACGCCTGTAATGATACTGACTACCAATTTCCATGTTAATTATGTTCACTTATACTAATCCATGTAATAGATGTACATTTATTAACGTTACACCCTCATCTGGGTATAAGCATATCACACAACTTCTTAACTGATTCAGAACATTGGGAGTGGTGTATACAACTCTACGTTCCCTCTTTTGGCAATCAGTAGACCACCACCAATCTGCAATTTCTCCCCTATTATGTAAATAATATTTTAATTGAGCTTTCTATTTCTACTGAACAATTTCAGTCCCTGCTCTTTGACTGTTGATCTGTCATATTGACTTTTTATATACCTTGTAGCTTTACATTTGATTTGCATGCTTAGCACAAGCTCGGTACAAGGGATGGCTTCATTCTGATGTGTGAATTGAAGTGTGTTTGCAGTATTGATGCATAAATTTGTGTTTCCAATGAGGATCTGTTGTCTTTCCTGTTGCAAATTAGTGAATACATCTACAATTGTGTGTTACTATTTCCAGATGGGTGTGTCCCTAAACGGTGAACACTGTCAGACATGCTGGGACACGCTGCCAAATAGTGACACCCAGTTGTCAATTTATTCATACCTTTCGGGGGGGAATAACAAAGAGTAGAGTTCTAAATAAGGGCTAGTTCACTCGTGAGTTTTTTGGACCGGAATTTGACACGGAGGCTGCCTCAGATTTCAGTCCAAAAAACATCTAGCCGCGACTGGATGCTGATGCAGTGCTTTGGCATCAAGTTGCGGTATTCTGCTCCAGATTAGGCCCAAATGAATGGGCCTAGTCGGGAGGGAGGTGTCGCCAGGTGGATGCCCGCGGCTGAGTCAGCCACAGACTCCGCCTGAAGAAAGGGAACAAACCGCTCGCGGAAAAAGGAACTGACCGGCTCCCATTCATTTCAATGAGAGGCGTTTTTTTTTTTAAGCCGGATTCTGGCACGGATTCCGCATCAAAATCCGGTCCAATATACCCTGTGTGAACTAGCCAATAAGGTGCTCCAGAATTGTTATATTATGGGCCACACAAGTATTGACTAAAATTGACATGTCAGAATAGCTGATCAGTCCTCTTTAAGAAGTGCAAGGATGGTAGCGCCTGTTTATTAGGAGTGAAGATATATTTTATGGTAAAATAGTAATTAAAAATATCAAACTGGCACAAATATATATTTAAAGTATTATGTCAATATAACATCGTTCTATAGAGGGCAGCTCTGAGCAGACAATAATGATAAAACATTTGTACATATCTGTTTAATCTTTGTTGTCCATGCCCGTAATATTGCTGTTTGCATGACATTAACCTAATCTCTAATTTTCATACACCACATATTAACATATATTTCACCTATAAAATATTCCACTAATCACGGTTAATTAGTTAACCCTTTCCATTAACAACATATTTAACTGGTGTCTCCTTAAACAGAAGTCACTTTGTAAATACAATCTAATTAACACTATCACTATGACAGAAGTTATTAATAATCTATCTAAGCACTTCCTATATGTAATATGTCTAAATGATGCTCTGAAAATTGTTTTAAAGCAAGCAGCAGGGATTATAACAGTGACAACCCCTCCGAGACAGTGAGCTAAGAAAGGCATTCAGTGGATCTGTTCATTATTATAGCAGTTAATTGCGCCACCTATTGGGCATCAGCGGTTGTTCTTGATACTAGAACAGAATATGCCTTGACTAAGAAACTTCCGGCATGTGAAGTTATTAACGTTAGTAATGAATATGATCCTCTCAGTATAATAGGCCTGTAAATATCCCAAGTTATTAAAACCATTTGCACACAGTAACCTTCCTACGTGACTTTTGGACTCTGATTTATTTGTGGATAAGATTTGGCAGCCTTTGATACATTCCTGGCAGAGGTTTCCTTAATGCCGCTCCTAATTGTCTTTTTTTTTTTTTTCCATGTAGTGGGCCAGAGGCCACTAACAAAAGGTATGGATGTTTTTTTATTTAGACATGGTTGTGCATATTGATGATTTTTTTTTGTTTTGTGCTAAGTCTGACACGATGAATTCCTCTTTACATATAGTAGACAATCTTGGGCTCCCAGTAACAAGACAACAACTACAACTACAACAACAACTACAGAGGAATCCAAAAGGTGTGTATAATAGCAACAGTTTATACATTCTCACTCTTGCAGTATGTATAGCTTTTATGGGCCCACTTACTAGAGAACCCTATGCTCACTACCGAGTAGTGTCTAAATATTCTCATGATGTTTGGGACCTCCACTAATCCTGAAAATGAAGAGGATGCATACCGGGTCCTGCATTTCCTTGTAATTTGTAGCCAGACCCATACTTGAATGGAGGTGCACTATAGTTTTCTGAACAGGTGAGTGACTGATCCCTGCTGTGCACAAAAAAAAAACAATGAATGGGACTGAGCTGTAAACTAGTTCTGCAGAGCCCCTTCATTCTCGGCATCAGTGGGGTCCCAAAGGTCAGAACCCCATTGATAGTAAATTGTTGAGATATCCTAATAATATACCATCACACAGATGGGAATAAAGGTATACTGTATTCGCACATGACAGATTTGTTGTAGAAATCAGTTACATTGATCAGAATGCATTTGCTTTTCTGCAAAACCCATTCAGATGAATGGGACAATCACTGAACAAATGTACTTCACCCTAAGCCATTAAATGTATTGACAATCGTTACTAGCTTAAAACATTATCATACTAGAAATTGTAGTCTTACTCTTGCACACATGATAGCTTATCCTGAAAAGTCATCCAAATGGTCAGGTATGCATAAAAACTACTTTTTCAGACTGTTTTGTTATATATCCCCAAATATGTTCATGGCTGCTTATACACCCCACTGTTGAGATATAATTGGATCTACCATTTGCTTCTCATTACACAGCTGAACATTTGTTATTAAGTGATTTCTTAACATAGTGACCTAGCTAAAGTGCATGTCCTTAGAGAATACCATAACCTTTCTTGTCAGTCTAAGCTATTTACTAAATCTTCCCTGCACTTATATTATTAATATTTCACTCAGAGAATGGGAAGCACAGAGGGGCCATTACTCAGACCTTCCCTGAACAGTTACCAGTTATATACAGTAAATTATATAGTGCCTGACGTAGGGTGCTTCTACTGAAGACAGACTGACCTTCTCATGTTAGACAGGTTGGTTCTGTTTTGGCTGGTTTTGTCCCTAACAGCTTGTCTTGAGGATTGTTCCATTATTTAATCAACAAATGTCACGAGAAATAATTTTTGAAATTTCTTTCATTTTCTGCATACTTTAATAAAATGATATGGTATAATCTGCATTATTTTAGTGTTAGGACAGGCCATCAATACCAGGTCATATTACCCTCATGGTTAGTTGTTTGCGAGCACTACGGTTCTCAGAAGAGTGAAGCAACCACTTTAGTACTTACATTGGTTCATCTACCTGCATGACATCTACATAGTATTGTAGTAATGGTGAATAGTAGTGCAGCTTTGTTATATTCGCTTGGGGACAATGCTGCTTGTGTTCCCTTCAAACACATGATTGTACAGGGGCCAAGACTACCCACCTATCTCATACTGATGGCCTAGACTAGTGATAGGCCATCAATATTGTTATCCTGGGAAACACTTTTAAGATATTTTAAGCAGAAATTGTTGACACAGAAAATTCAGAAAGTCACAGCTTTATGACATAATGATTCTCTTGGTTATATAGCACGTAAAGGAATCTGACCTCTGATTTACGCTCATTTACAGTCTCTTCTAACTGTTTGCTTTCATTGTTGATATTGAGATTACCCTGTGGATACAAATTATGCATGGTTTAATTTGATCATCTAGTTTCCCAGATGAAATATTATTACAAAGCAGTGTGAATATATTACCAGAATCACTTATGCTTCGCACTGCCAGTTCCCAGTGCCCCTTCAGTTTGATCTGGACTTGACACCATTCCCGGGACATTAATCCTATTGTATTCCAGTTTGGGTTACATTTTGTCTTTAGCAAATTAACTACCAAGTTGGTTAGAAAGTATTTTGTAGCAGATAGATCAGTCTCATGACTGGCTGTAGAAAAAAAAAGATGTATTAGAGTGGACAACCAATATGCCTCTGGTCCTACAGCTAGACTTTAATATCCCTATCATTCTGTCACATGCTTATGATCAATGATTCCATTCAACAACTGTTCAAAGTCATGGTACCGTAGCTTGGCCACTTCAAAAATGAATGTCTACCATTGGATATCAGGTTCTTTTTCCAATATATAGGCTTAAAATTGTATGTTGATTAATAATATATTTTCACTTTAGCTGGAACGCCATTTTTCTAGTACTTGCACAGAGCTCCAATTTCCCTGCATGACACAGACTTAAACAACAACATTTTGACTGCCAGACGTCACCACCAGACGGGGCTTAGGAGGCCACTTGGTTATTGAATTTAATGTGTGAACCCTCATCAACTAATTATAGACGCTTAGACCTATCTAAACCTGGCTTGTGTTCTGGTCTGGTGGCACTGACATGAAGGCAGACACTGTATAGAGCCACAATGCTATCTTTCCGCTATGTTTAGCTGGCAATTGTACCTATGACCCATGATGATATAGGTCTCTTTAGTTTGGTATAACAGAGCTGGTCATGTTTGTTCGATTTGGTCTCTTCAGTGAAATTTGTGTAAACCTTATGCTGTGAGCTTCTATGCTCCTCCTGCTGGTGGTCGCATGTGGGCAAAACCTTGTCATTTAAAGTGGTTGTCCCTATCTCCCCGGGTCCCTGTTTACAGCAGCAGGACTAAGCAGTGGCATACCATTTGTACAGACAGCTCTACTAAGGCCAGTCAGTCATATGCAGTTAGTGTAGACCTCTCTGTTGAGCCCTACTGTGACTGCAGAAATCATCTTTAAGCTAAAGCAGTACAATACGAGCCTAACCAAAATGAACTGTGGAAAAACAAGCGTTGGAAATGCATTACAGTTTTTAGCGCAGCGCTTTTCACAGAGTCTGCAGAGTTTACCTCAGCAGACTTTGTGTTCCTATTATACTTACACGGAAAATGCCAGCATTTCCGTAGGTGTAACTGACATGCTGCGATTTACAATAACGCAAGGGTTTTTGAAATCGAATTTCTACTGTGGATATTTTCCTGCAATGTGTGGATGGGATTAGCCAGAATCCAAACCTCTGTAAAATGGCGTGGTTTTTGCCACAGCATTTCTGCCATGGCCAAATTGCAGAGTTTTATCAACGTGGGGCCCCCGGCAACCGCAGCATTTTACAGTACCTGCAGAGTAGATAGGATTCTGGCTAAACCCATCCACACACTGCAGAAAAATATCTGATGCTAAGATTTTAAAAACTGTTGCGTTTTTGTCATTCGTAGCATGTCAATTATACCTACGGAAATGCTGGTGTTTTCCATATAGGTATAATAGGAACAAAATGTCATGAACTTCCACAACGGTCTTTTCCGCAGCGCTTTTTGGCTGTAGCTCACTATATGGGTTCTTAGCCTTAAACAGAAGAAAAGGAGCAGCCATCATGACTGCTACACAAATGGCTGTCATCTGACACATACAGGCTGTCACTGCTGATGTCAGCTAGACCTATAAAGACAACCACATACCACACTTTAAGGATACAGCCCCATGTTGCGGAAACGCAGATTTTTGTTGTTGCAGATTTTGCTGTGGTTTTTTGAGCCATAACCAAGAATGGCTACAAAAGGAATGGGGAATATATAAAAGGTACTTATCTTTTACCGTACCTGCTCAATCCTTTGGCTCAAAAAAACGCAGAAAAATCTGCAACAAAAAGATATGCGTTTCTGCCATGTGGGGCCATAGCCCCTCTGTAACTTCTAGACAAATGTAGGAGATTTGGACCTCTGTATCAGAAAAGCAATGCTCAGGTCAATACAATGTAAAGTAAGAAATTAATCAGCTCAGAATTTTTACTTAAAAATGCATTTTGTTAAGGCAGAACATTTTAACCTTAGTGTAAATTTTATACTTTGCTACCCACTCAATAAACTACAGAATATCATACATAGTGGGCACAAATAGTATACGAGTGATGTACAGTGTAATAATGAAATATTCACTTTTATGAGGTTGGGCTTAACATTTCACCGGCTCTTTCAATGTAACCATGACACTCACTCTTTAGTAAGATATATAGGTTACCCAAGTTTAATAGATTATAATAGTGTGATAGTGTTTCAATGAAACGGCATCTGTGGGAATCTTCTGTTTGGGCTATTTTTATAGTGAACAATTGTATGAATCACTGTTTGTGCTGGCCGAGTGCCGCTTACTTTGGATTAATTCTAAACACTGTACTCCTTGGTTACAGAAAAATCATGAATGAATTCAGTGTTCTGTGCAGTTTGTGTTGCTATTGTGTTTAATTTAGTCAAATACAATTAAAAGGTGACACTGAGTGATAATAATATCTGTATCACAGTGCAATAAGTAATGTAACCAGAGTAGGGACTTCTTATTTAATGAATACATTATTATAAGTATTATACTTGCTAGTATAGCAACGAAATAGTCTTTAAAATCATAATCATTGTTGTGCTTGACATACAGAAAGTCCTGGGCTCCAACAAACAGGAACAGCACTACTACCACGACTACGACGACGACCGAGACTAAACAGTAAGAAAAAGTTAAACAGTTGCTGCTAAAATTTTGAGAGTTAAATGTAGATGTACTGTAAATCTTTGGCCTACTTTCACAGTTTACATACAGCATTGACACAACTACACTATGATCATAAAAAATCAAAAATACCCCAGAATCCAGTGGAGAATTAGTCAGGGGTATTGCTATAGGGAGTGCAGTGGTAGTAGTCGTTACCAGGCCTTGGACCCTGAAGGGATCCAAATATCCCTTCACCGCATAAAATAAAACACTATTCTTAAAGGTACAAGGTAGGTAGGTGCCCTGTTATATATTTTGCGTTGAGGCCCAGGAAATACAGCTTAGTAGCGACGCCATCACTTTTGGATAAGGCGAGCTATGTACCATATATTTACGTATATACCACAGGCACGAGCATGCCATTTTACCTCATCCATGGGGGGGGGTGTTTGTCATTTTTTAATGAAATGTACTCGAGTCATATCCAAGTGTCATCTGAGTGCTTTCCATCGTACATTGATTTCAATGGGGAGGTTCCGTCCCTATCTGTTTTCACAGAGCAGAATAGTTCCTACTCTGTAAATATCGGAACACAACAGAATATCAGAACCACCATTGGAAGAGGGAAACACTCATGAGGCTTAAGACAAGTTAAATGCAGCTTTCAATTCAGTTTGTATGAGGGAAGAGAAGGGGCCATCAGGGAACAAGCAATCATGCTATTCCATTCATTCTCAACAGGGTTGTGCCAGGAAAACCAGAAGGCCAAAAAATGTAAGTAATGTTTTAACAATAATGTAATTACTCACTTATATTCTAGTGTCATGCCACACAACCTGACTACAGGCTTGACAAGTCAGACACTGTTTATTGCAGAGTTCCTGAATTCATTGAAAACTAAATTTTGATGACCTACAGTATCCTTAGGATAGGTCCTCAATATTAGATAGGAGAGGTCTGATACCCAATAGCCCCGTGTATCAGCTATTCTCAGCAAAGTGTGCAAAGCCAGAAACAAATGACTCTGTACACTGTATATTGGCCATGCTGCACTATTGTAGCTCAGCTCCTATTGAGGAGAATAGGAGATGAGCTGCAGTATACTGAGTATCTGCTTCTGACTTTGTCATCTGTGCTCCAAACAGCTAATTGAAGGGGTGCTGGGTGCAGAGCTCCACCGATCTGATAAGAATGACTTATCTCTATGATAGGTCATAAGCATCCAGTCTTAGAGAACCCCTTTAATATTCTGCTCTAGGCCTGTGAATAAGAACATAAGGCCTGGTGATTCGGTATGAGGTTCAATAATATAATGACCTCTAGAGAATACATTTATTTCTCAGGGCTAACATATTACATAAGAGATAAT